>NW_028129474.1:14847500-14860000 GCF_055761805.1 Camellia sinensis
TGCCACGGCCCGCATGTCTTGCCACGGCGTTGCGAAAATGCATGCCACGGCCTCGGCCCGCATGCCATGCCACGGCGTCGCCCAACATGCCATGCCACGGCCACGGCCCGCATGCCATGCCACGGCCTCGGCCCGCATGCCTTGCTACGGCGTTGCCCAACATGCCATGCCACGGCCTCGGCCCGCATGCCTTGCCACCGCGTTGCCCAGCATGCCATGCCACCGCGTTGCCCGTGGTGCCATGCCTTAGCCTTGCCAACATGTCGAGCCACGGCCTTGGCCAACATGTCGAGCCACGGCCTCGGCCCGCATGCCTTGCTACGGCGTCGCCCAACATGCCATGCCACGGCCTCGGCCCGCATGCCTTGCTACGGCGTCGCCCAACATGCCATGCCACGGCCTCGGCCCGCATGCCATGCCACGTCCTCGGCCCGCATGCCATGCCACGGCCTCGGCCCGCATGCCATGCCCCGGCTTCGGCCCGCATGCCATGCCACGGCCTCGGCCCGCATGACATGCCACGGCCTCGGCCCGCATGCCATGCCACGGCCTCGGCCCGCATGCCTTGCTACGGCCATGGCCTCGGCCCGCATGCCATGACATGCCACGGCCCGCATGTCTTGCCACGGCGTTGCCAAACATGCCATGCCACGGCCTCGGCCCGCATGCCATGCCACGGCGTCGCCCAACATGCCATGCCGCGGCCACGGCCCGCATGCCATGCCACGGCCTCGGCCCGCATGCCTTGCTACGGCGTTGCCCAACATGGCATGCCACGGCCTCGGCCCGCATGCCATGCCACGGCCTCGGCCCCGCATGTCTTGCCACGGCGTTGCCAAACATGCCATGCCACGGCCTCGGCCCGCATGCCATGCCACGGCGTCGCCCAACATGCCATGCCACAGCCACGGCCACGGCCCGCGTGCCATGCCACGGCCTCGGCCCGCATGCCTTGCTACGGCGTTGCCCGACATGCCATGCCACGGCCTCGGCCCGCATGCCTTGCCACCGCGTTGCCCAGCATGCCATGCCACCGCGTTGCCCGGCGTGCCATGCCTTAGCCTTGGCCAACATGTCGAGCCACGGCCTCGGCCCGCATGCCTTGCTACGGCGTCGCCCAACATGCCATGCCACGGCCTCGCCCCGCATGCCATGCCACGGCCTCGCCCCGCATGCCATGCCACGGCCTCGGCCCGCATGACATGCCACGGCCTCGGCCCGCATGCCATGCCACGGCCTCGGCCCGCATGCCTTGCCACGGCGTTGCCCAACATGCCACGCCACGGCCTCGGCCCGCATGCCATGCCACGCCACGGCCCGCATGTCATGCCACGGCGTTGCCAAACATGCCATGCCACGGCCCCGGCCCGCATGCCTTGCTACGGCGTCGTCCAACATGCCATGCCACGGCCTCGGCCCGCATGCCATGCCACGGCCTCGGCCCGCATGCCATGCCACGGCCTCGGCCCGCATGCCATGCCACGGCCTCGGCCCGCATGCCATGCCACGGCCTCGGCCCGCATGACATGCCACGGCCTCGGGCCCGCATGCCATGCCACGGCCTCGGCCCGCATGCCTTGCCACGGCGTTGCCCAACATGCCATGCCACGGCCCGCATGTCTTGCCACGGCGTTGCCAAACATGCCATGCCACGGCCTCGGCCCGCATGCCATGCCACGGCGTCGCCCAACATGCCATGCCGCGGCCACGGCCCGCATGCCATGCCACGGCCTCGGCCCGCATGCCTTGCTACGGCGTTGCCCAACATGGCATGCCACGGCCTCGGCCCGCATGTCTTGCCACGGCGTTGCCAAACATGCCATGCCACGGCCTCGGCCCGCATGCCATGCCACGGCGTCGCCCAACATGCCATGCCACGGCCACGGCCACGGCCCGCATGCCATGCCACGGCCTCGGCCCGCATGCCTTGCTACGGCGTTGCCCGACATGCCATGCCACGGCCTCGGCCCGCATGCCTTGCCACCGCGTTGCCCAGCATGCCATGCCACCGCGTTGCCCGGCGTGCCATGCCTTAGCCTTGGCCAACATGTCGAGCCACGGCCTCGGCCCGCATGCCTTGCTACGGCGTCGCCCAACATGCCATGCCACGGCCTCGGCCCGCATGCCATGCCACGGCCTCGGCCCGCATGCCTTGGTACGGCGTCGCCCAACATGCCATGCCACGGCCTCGACCCGCATTACATGCCACGGCCTCGGCCCGCATTACATGCCACGGCCTCGGCCCGCATGACATGCCACGGCCTCGGCCCGCATGCCATGCCACGGCCTCGGCCCGCATGCCATGCCATGCCACGGCCCGCATGTCTTGCCACGGCGTTGCCAAACATGCCATGCCACGGCCTCGGCCGGCATGCCATGCCACGGCGTCGCCCAACATGCCATGCCACGGCCACGGCCCGCATGCCATGCCACGGCCTCGGCCCGCATGCCTTGCTACGGCGTTGCCCAACATGCCATGCCACGGCCTCGGCCCGCATGCCTTGCCACCGCGTTGCCCAGCATGCCATGCCACCGCGTTGACCGGCGTGCCATGCCTTAGCCTTGGCCAACATGTCGAGCCACGGCCTGGGCCAAACTTGCCATGACACGGCCTCGGCCCGCATGCCATGCCACGGCCTCGGCCCGCATGACATGCCACGGCCTCGGCCCGCATGCCTTGCTACGGCGTCGCCCAACATTCCATGCCACGGCCTCGGCCCGCATGCCAAGCCACGGCCTCGGCCCGCATGACATGCCACGGCCTCGGCCCGCATGCCTTGCCACGACGTCGCCCAACTTGCCATGCCACGGCCTCGGCCCGCATGCCATGCCACGGCCTCGGCTCGCATGACATGCCACGGCCTCGGCCCGCATGCCTTGCTACGGTGTCGCCCAACATGCCATGCCACGGCCTCGGCCCGCATGCCATGCCACGGCCTCGGCCCGCATGACATGCCACGGCCTCGGACCGCATGCCTTGCTACGGCGTCGCCCAACATGCCATGCCACGGCCCCGGCCCGCATGCCTTGCCACCGCGTTGCCCGGCATGCCATGCCACCGCGTTGCCCGGCGTGCCATGCCTTAGCCTTGGCCAACATGTCGTGCCACGGCCTTGGCCCGCATGCCATGCCATGCCACGGCCCGCATGTCTTGCCACGGCGTTGCAAACATGCCATGCCACGGCCTCGGCCCGCATGCCTTGCTACGGCGTCGCCCAACATGCCATGCCACGGCCTCGGTCAGCATGCCATGCCATGGCACCGCCTTGTCCAGCTCGCCGTGCCGCAGCGTTGGCCAGCATGCCTTGGCCGACATGCCATGCCAATGCCTTGGGCCAACATGGCGTGCCACAGGCTGGGCCATGCCGGTCCGTTGCCCGGCATGCCACGGCCGTGGCGGCATGGCAAGCCACGGCCTCGGCCAGCATGCCATGCCCCGGCCTCGCCCAGCATGCCATGGCACGGTCTTGGTCAGCATGCCATGCCATGGCACCGCCTTGTGCAACGTTGGCCAGCATGCCTTGGCCGGCATGCCATGCCAATGCCTTGGGCCAACATGGCGTGCCACGGGCTGGGCGAGCATGGCATGCCACGGGCTGGGCGAGCATGGCATGCCACGGGCTGGGCGAGCATGCCACGCCACGGCCTTGGCTAGCAGCAAGGCATGCCACAGCCTCGGCGAGCATGCCATGCCATGCCAAGGCCAAGGCCAAGGCCAAAGCCAAGGCCAAGGCCAAGGCCAAGGCAGTGGGCAAGGCCAAGTCCCTGTGCAAGGCATGGCCAAGGCCAAGGCCATGGCATGCCACCGCCTCGATCGATCTTTTTGAACATGATTCTTTTATAATCTTACCCAAACCGTGCAACACAATTAAAAATGCACTACAATCAATTTTAAATGTCATTCCCTATTTTTTTGCAATTTTTCTGGAGCTTTTCGAATTTTTAAAGCCCTTATTTGGCAAAAAAAAATCAAAATAAAATTAAAAAAAATGAAAAAAATAATTTAATAATTTCTATAATTACTAGTGAATCATCCTTTAATTATGGGAATTTTTCCATAATTTTTTGACCATTTTTATTAATTTTTATTATTTTTTAAGTATTAATATCGAAATAAATTAAAATAAAATATTTTCGGTAAAAAAATATTTTTTTTAATTTTTTTTATGGTGTATTAAATTATTTCCTACAACTTTCATGTTGAAAGTTTTGGCAAAAAACCATTACTTTTTAAAAAAACCCCATTATGACTCCTCGAACATGCTTGATGTTTCCTCCTGCCAGACTGAAAAGGGCTTAACAGGCTATTATAAGGGGGGGGCACCTCCCTTGCCCAGGGCAAGGCAGTGGCAGGTACGCCCCATGTTGGGCGCGGCCTGGGCTGCGGCCTTGGGTTACATGCACTGCGGCTCGACCGCGGCCTGGGCTGCGGCCTGGGGCGGCTCGGCCGCGGCCTTGGGCGGCCTGGACCGCGGCCTTGGGCGGCCTTGCGCGGCCTGGGCGCGGCCTGGGCGCGGCCTTGCGCGGCCTGGGCGCGGCCTTGGGCAGCATGGCGTGGCATCCGCGCGGGCGTGGGCGGCCTGGCATGCGCGCGGCATGGGCAGCACGGCATGGCATGCGCACGGCCTGGGCGGCCTGGCATGCAGCCGGCCTGGCATGCCCGCGGCGTGGGCAGCACGGCATGGCATGCGCACGGCCTGGGCGGCCTGGCATGCAGCCGGCCTGGCATGCCCGCGGCGTGGGCAGCACGGCATGGCATGCGCACGGCCTGGGCGGCCTGGCATGCAGCTGGCCTGGGCAGCACGGCATGGCATGCGCACGGCCTGGGCGGCCTGGCATGCAGCCGGCCAGGGCAGCCTGGCCTGGCATGCCCGCGGCGTGGGCAGCGTGGCCTGTGCGAATACCGCGCGCGTGGTCTTTTGACCACGGTGCGCGTGTTGCGCGCATGGTCGCGCACGCCTTTGCACGCCTTCGCACGCAACGCACGTCTAGTGATAAGAACCGCAGCCAAGGCAGCCCAGCCCCAAGGCCATGGCCAGCAGCATGGCATGCCACGGCCAAGGCAGGCCAGCCAAAGCCAGCAGCATGCCATGCCAAGGCCAAGGCCAGCAGCATGCCATGCCACGGCCAAGGCAGCCCAGCCAAAGCCAGCAGCATGCCATGCCAAGGCCAAGGCCAGCAGCATGGCATGCCACGGCCAAGGCAGGCCAGCCAAAGCCAGCAGCATGCCATGCCAAGGCCAAGGCCAGCAGCATGCCATGCCACGGCCAAGGCAGCCCAGCCAAAGCCAGCAGCTTGCCATGCCAAGGCCAAGGCCAGCAGCATGCCATGCCACGGCCAAGGCAGCCCAGCCAAAGCCAGCAGCATGCCATGCCAAGGCCAAGGCCAGCAGCATGCCATGCCACGGCCAAGGCAGCCCAGCCAAGGCCAGCAGCATGCCATGCCACGGCCAAGGCAGCCCAGCCAAAGCCAGCAGCTTGCCATGCCAAGGCCAAGTCCAGCAGCATGCCATGCCACGGCCAAGGCAGCCCAGCCAAAGCCAGCAGCATGCCATGCCAAGGCCAAGGCCAGCAGCATGCCATGCCACGGCCAAGGCAGCCCAGCCAAAGCCAGCAGCATGCCATGCCAAGGCCAAGGCCAGCAGCATGCCATGCCACGGCCAAGGCAGCCCAGCCAAAGCCAGCAGCATGCCATGCCAAGGCCAAGGCCAGCAGCATGCCTTGCCACGGCCAAGGCAGGCCTGCCAAAGCCAGCAGCATGCCATGCCAAGGCCAAGGCCAGCAGCATGCCATGCCACGGCCAAGGCAGCCCAGCCAAAGCCAGCAGCATGCCATGCCAAGGCCTAGGCCAGCAGCATGCCATGCCACGGCCAAGGCAGCCCAGCCAAAGCCAGCAGCATGCCATGCCAAGGCCAAGGCCAGCAGCATGCCATGCCACGGCCAAGGCAGCCCAGCCAAAGCCAGCAGCATGCCATGCCAAGGCCAAGGCCAGCAGCATGCCATGCCACGGCCAAGGCAGCCCAGCCAAGGCCAGCAGCATGCCCTGCCACGGCCAAGGCAGCCCAGCCAAAGCCAGCAGCTTGCCATGCCAAGGCCAAGGCCAGCAGCATGCCATGCCACGGCCAAGGCAGCCCAGCCAAAGCCAGCAGCATGCCATGCCAAGGCCAAGGCCAGCAGCATGCCATGCCACGGCCAAGGCAGCCCAGCCAAAGCCAGCAGCATGCCATGCCAAGGCCAAGGCCAGCAGCATGCCATGCCACGGCCAAGGCAGCCCAGCCAAAGCCAGCAGCATGCCATGCCAAGGCCTAGGCCAGCAGCATGCCTTGCCACGGCCAAGGCAGGCCTGCCAAAGCCAGCAGCATGCCATGCCAAGGCCAAGGCCAGCAGCATGCCATGCCACGGCCAAGGCAGCCCAGCCAAAGCCAGCAGCATGCCATGCCAAGGCCAAGGCAGCCCAGCCAAAGCCAGCAGCATGCCATGCCACGGCCAAGGCAGCCCAGCCAAGGCCAGCAGCATGCCCTGCCACGGCCAAGGCAGCCCAGCCAAAGCCAGCAGCTTGCCATGCCAAGGCCAAGGCCAGCAGCATGCCATGCCACGGCCAAGGCAGCCCAGCCAAAGCCAGCAGCATGCCATGCCAAGGCCAAGGCCAGCAGCATGCCATGCCACGGCCAAGGCAGCCCAGCCAAAGCCAGCAGCATGCCATGCCAAGGCCAAGGCCAGCAGCATGCCATGCCACGGCCAAGGCAGCCCAGCCAAAGCCAGCAGCATGCCATGCCAAGGCCTAGGCCAGCAGCATGCCTTGCCACGGCCAAGGCAGGCCTGCCAAAGCCAGCAGCATGCCATGCCAAGGCCAAGGCCAGCAGCATGCCATGCCACGGCCAAGGCAGCCCAGCCAAAGCCAGCAGCATGCCATGCCAAGGCCTAGGCCAGCAGCATGCCATGCCACGGCCAAGGCAGGCCTGCCAAAGCCAGCAGCATGCCATGCCAAGGCCAAGGCCAGCAGCATGCCATGCCACGGCCAAGGCAGCCCAGCCAAAGCCAGCAGCATGCCATGCCAAGGCCTAGGCCAGCAGCATGCCATGCCACGGCCAAGGCAGCCCAGCCAAAGCCAGCAGCATGCCATGCCAAGGCCTAGGCCAGCAGCATGCCATGCCACGGCCAAGGCAGGCCAGCCAAAGCCAGCAGCATGCCATGCCAAGGCCAAGGCCAGCAGCATGCCATGCCACGGCCAAGGCAGCCCAGCCAAAGCCAGCAGCTTGCCATGCCAAGGCCAAGGCCAGCAGCATGCCATGCCACGGCCAAGGCAGCCCAGCCAAAGCCAGCAGCATGCCATGCCAAGGCCAAGGCCAGCAGCATGCCATGCCACGGCCAAGGCAGCCCAGCCAAGGCCAGCAGCATGCCCTGCCACGGCCAAGGCAGCCCAGCCAAAGCCAGCAGCTTGCCATGCCAAGGCCAAGGCCAGCAGCATGCCATGCCACGGCCAAGGCAGCCCAGCCAAAGCCAGCAGCATGCCATGCCAAGGCCAAGGCCAGCAGCATGCCATGCCACGGCCAAGGCAGCCCAGCCAAAGCCAGCAGCATGCCATGCCAAGGCCTAGGCCAGCAGCATGCCTTGCCACGGCCAAGGCAGGCCTGCCAAAGCCAGCAGCATGCCATGCCAAGGCCAAGGCCAGCAGCATGCCATGCCACGGCCAAGGCAGCCCAGCCAAAGCCAGCAGCATGCCATGCCAAGGCCTAGGCCAGCAGCATGCCATGCCACGGCCAAGGCAGCCCAGCCAAAGCCAGCAGCATGCCATGCCAAGGCCTAGGCCAGCAGCATGCCATGCCACGGCCAATGCAGGCCTGCCAAAGCCAGCAGCATGCCATGCCAAGGCCAAGGCCAGCAGCATGCCATGCCACGGCCAAGGCAGCCCAGCCAAAGCCAGCAGCATGCCATGCCAAGGCCTAGGCCAGCAGCATGCCATGCCACGGCCAAGGCAGCCCAGCCAAAGCCAGCAGCATGCCATGCCAAGGCCTAGGCCAGCAGCATGCCATGCCACGGCCAAGGCAGGCCAGCCAAAGCCTGCAGCATGCCATGCCAAGGCCAAGGCCAGCAGCATGCCATGCCACGGCCAAGGCAGCCCAGCCAAAGCCAGCAGCATGCCATGCCAAGGCCTAGGCCAGCAGCATGCCATGCCACGGCCAAGGCAGGCCTGCCAAAGCCAGCAGCATGCCATGCCAAGGCCAAGGCCAAGGCCAGCAGCATGCCATGCCACGGCCAAGGCAGCCCAGCCAAAGCCAGCAGCATGCCATGCCAAGGCCAAGGCCAGCAGCATGCCATGCCACGGCCAAGGCAGCCCAGCCAAAGCCAGCAGCATGCCATGCCAAGGCCAAGGCCAGCAGCATGCCATGCCACGGCCAAGGCAGCCCAGCCAAAGCCAGCAGCATGCCATGCCAAGGCCAAGGCCAGCAGCATGCCATGCCACGGCCAAGGCAGCGCAGCCAAGGCCAGCAGCATGCCATGCCACGGCCAAGGCAGCCCAGCCAAAGCCAGCAGCTTGCCATGCCAAGGCCAAGGCCAGCAGCATGCCATGCCACGGCCAAGGCAGCCCAGCCAAAGCCAGCAGCATGCCATGCCAAGGCCAAGGCCAGCAGCATGCCATGCCACGGCCAAGGCAGCCCAGCCAAAGCCAGCAGCATGCCATGCCAAGGCCAAGGCCAGCAGCATGCCATGCCACGGCCAAGGCAGCCCAGCCAAAGCCAGCAGCATGCCATGCCAAGGCCTTGGCCAGCAGCATGCCATGCCACGGCCAAGGCAGGCCTGCCAAAGCCAGCAGCATGCCATGCCAAGGCCAAGGCCAGCAGCATGCCATGCCACGGCCAAGGCAGCCCAGCCAAAGCCAGCAGCATGCCATGCCAAGGCCTAGGCCAGCAGCATGCCATGCCACGGCCAAGGCAGCCCAGCCAAAGCCAGCAGCATGCCATGCCAAGGCCAAGGCCAGCAGAATGCCATGCCACGGCCAAGGCAGGCCAGCCAAAGCCAGCAGCATGCCATGCCAAGGCCAAGGCCAGCAGCATGCCATGCCACGGCCAAGGCAGCCCAGGCAAAGCCAGCAGCATGCCATGCCAAGGCCTAGGCCAGCAGCATGCCATGCCACGGCCAAGGCAGGCCAGCCAAAGCCAGCAGCATGCCATGCCAAGGCCAAGGCCAGCAGCATGCCATGCCACGGCCAAGGCAGCCCAGCCAAAGCCAGCAGCATGCCAGGCCAAGGCCTTGGCCAGCAGCATGCCATGCCACGGCCAAGGCAGGCCTGCCAAAGCCAGCAGCATGCCATGCCAAGGCCAAGGCCAGCAGCATGCCATGCCACGGCCAAGGCAGCCCAGCCAAAGCCAGCAGCATGCCATGCCAAGGCCTAGGCCAGCAGCATGCCATGCCACGGCCAAGGCAGCCCAGCCAAAGCCAGCAGCATGCCATGCCAAGGCCAAGGCCAGCAGCATGCCATGCCACGGCCAAGGCAGCCCAGCCAAAGCCAGCAGCATGCCATGCCAAGGCCTAGGCCAGCAGCATGCCATGCCACGGCCAAGGCAGCCCAGCCAAAGCCAGCAGCATGCCATGCCAAGGCCAAGGCCAGCAGCATGCCATGCCACGGCCAAGGCAGCCCAGCCAAAGCCAGCAGCATGCCATGCCAAGGCCTAGGCCAGCAGCATGCCATGCCACGGCCAAGGCCGCCCAGCCAAAGCCAGCAGCATGCCATGCCAAGGCCAAGGCCAGCAGCATGCCATGCCACGGCCAAGGCAGCCCAGCCAAAGCCAGCAGCATGCCATGCCAAGGCCTAGGCCAGCAGCATGCCATGCCACGGCCAAGGCAGCCCAGCCAAAGCCAGCACCATGCCATGCCAAGGCCAAGGCCAGCAGCATGCCATGCCACGGCCAAGGCAGCCCAGCCAAAGCCAGCAGCATGCCATGCCAAGGCCTAGGCCAGCAGCATGCCATGCCACGGCCAAGGCAGGCCTGCCAAAGCCAGCAGCATGCCATGCCAAGGCCAAGGCCAGCAACATGCCATGCCACGGCCAAGGCAGCCCAGCCAAAGCCAGCAGCATGCCATGCCAAGGCCTAGGCCAGCAGCATGCCATGCCACGGCCAAGGCAGCCCAGCCAAAGCCAGCAGCATGCCATGCCAAGGCCTAGGCCAGCAGCATGCCATGCCACGGCCAAGGCAGCCCAGCCAAAGCCAGCAGCATGCCATGCCAAGGCCAAGGCCAGCAGCATGCCATGCCACGGCCAAGGCAGCCCAGCCAAAGCCAGCAGCATGCCATGCCAAGGCCTAGGCCAGCAGCATGCCATGCCACGGCCAAGGCAGGCCTGCCAAAGCCAGCAGCATGCCATGTCAAGGCCAAGGCCAGCAGCATGCCATGCCACGGCCAAGGCAGGCCAGCCAAAGCCAGCAGCATGCCATGCCATGGCCTAGGCCAGCAGCATGCCATGCCACGGCCAAGGCAGGCCAGCCAAAGCCAGCAGCATGCCATGCCAAGGCCTAGGCCAGCAGCATGCCATGCCACGGCCAAGGCAGGCCAGCCAAAGCCAGCAGCATGCCATGCCCAGGCCAAGGCCAGCAGCATGCCATGCCACGGCCAACGCAGCCCAGCCAAAGCCGGCGGCATGCCATGCCAAGGCCAAGGCCAGCAGCATGCCATGCCACGACCAAGGCTGCCAGCCAAAGCCAGCAGCATGCCATGCCAAGGCCTAGGCCAGCAGCATGCCATGCCACGGCCAAGGCAGCCCAGCCAAAGCCGCCAGCATGCCATGCCAAGGCCAAGGCCAAGGCCAGCAGCATGCCATGCCACGGCCAAGGCCAAGGCCAAGGCAGCCCATCCGAAGCCAGCAACATTCCATGGCAAGGCCAACGCAGCCCAGCCAAAGCCGGCGGCATGCCATGCCAAGGCCAAGGCCAGCCGCATGTCTTGCCACGGCCTTGTCCCGCAGCGTGGCGTGCCTTTGCCTTGGGCTAGAACATCGCATGCCACGCCCTTGGCAAGCAATCCTGTCCCTCGTGTAATTGCCATTTGGTTTGGCTTTGACTTACGTATATGTTGCCCTGCGAAATGCTTGTCCCTCGGGTAATAGCCGTTTGGTTGCCTTTGACTTGCGAACCCGTTGCTAGTGCTTTCCCCAGTGGAAGCTTGTTGGGAAAAGTATGTCCCTCGGAAGTTGCCTGTTGCGTTTGTTATTTGCATTCGAGCTATCCGATGCTTGCTGGGTTTCTCTAAGAGTTTTTGCACGTTCGTCGGGCTTTTTAATTATTTATTTACTCATAAAAATTATAATAAAATAAATTAAAAATAAAAAAATAATTAAAAAAATTACTATAATTACTAGTGCCTCATCTTATAATTGTTGGAATTTTTCTAGAATTTTTTGAGTATTTTTAGTAATTTTTATTATTTTTTAAGTATTAAAATTGAAATAAATTAAAATAAAATATTCCGGTGGCCAAATATTTTTTTATAATTTTTTTTATGGTGTATTAAATTATTTCATACAACTTTCATGTTGAAAGTTTTGGCAAAAAACCATTACTTTTTAAAAAAACCCCATTATGACTCCTCGAACATGCTTGATGTTTCCTCCTGCCAGATTGAAAAGGGCTTAACAGGCTATTATAAGGGGGGGGCACCTCCCTTAAGGCTGGCCAGCATGGCCAGGCCACAGGCCACGCCTATGCCTAGGCGGGCGCTTGGCACATGCCATCGCTTGGCTTGTGGCATTGGCTTGTGGCATCGAAACTACATAGCCAAGCACGGGATGCGTCGAGTGGCGGCCCGCGGCGGTGGCGGTGGCACGTTGGCCTAGGCCAGCATGCCATGCCACAGCCTTGGCCAGCAACATGGCATGCCAAAGCCTTGGCCAGCAACAGGGCATGCCAAAGCCTTGGCCAGCAGCATGCCATGCCTTGGCCTTGGCAAGCATGTCATGCCACGGCCTTGGCCAGCAGCATGCCATGCCACGGCCTTGGCCAGCAGCATGCCATGCCCCGGCCTTGGCCAGCAGCATGCCATGCCACGGCCTTGGCCAGCAGCATGCCATGCCACGGCCTTGGCCAGCAGCATGCCATGCCACAGCCTTGGCCAGCAACATGGCATGCCAAAGCCTTGGCCAGCAGCATGCCATGCCTTGGCCTTGGCAAGCATGTCATGCCACGGCCTTGGCCAGCTGCATGCCATGCCACGGCCTTGGCCAGCAGCATGCCATGCCACGGCCTTGGCCAGCAGCATGCCATGCCACGGCCTTGGCCAGCAGCATGCCATGCCACAGCCTTGGCCAGCAACATGGCATGCCAAAGCCTTGGCCAGCAGCACGCCATGCCCCGGCCTTGGCAAGCTTGTCATGCCACGGCCATGGCCAGCAGCGTGCTATGCCCCGGCCTTGGCCAGCAGCTTGCCATGCCACGACCTTGGCCAGCAGCTTGCCATGCCCCGGCCTTGGCCAGCATGTCATGCCACGGCCTTGGCCAGCAGCATGCCATG
>NW_028129474.1:14867500-14877500 GCF_055761805.1 Camellia sinensis
AACATGCCATGCCACGGCCACGGCCACGGCCCGCATGCCATGCCACGGCCTCGGCCCGCATGCCTTGCTACGGCGTTGCCCGACATGCCATGCCACGGCCTCGGCCCGCATGCCTTGCCACCGCGTTGCCCAGCATGCCATGCCACCGCGTTGCCCGGCGTGCCATGCCTTAGCCTTGGCCAACATGTCGAGCCACGGCCTCGGCCCGCATGCCTTGCTACGGCGTCGCCCAACATGCCATGCCACGGCCTCGGCCCGCATGCCATGCCACGGCCTCGGCCCGCATGCCTTGGTACGGCGTCGCCCAACATGCCATGCCACGGCCTCGACCCGCATTACATGCCACGGCCTCGGCCCGCATTACATGCCACGGCCTCGGCCCGCATGACATGCCACGGCCTCGGCCCGCATGCCATGCCACGGCCTCGGCCCGCATGCCATGCCATGCCACGGCCCGCATGTCTTGCCACGGCGTTGCCAAACATGCCATGCCACGGCCTCGGCCGGCATGCCATGCCACGGCGTCGCCCAACATGCCATGCCACGGCCACGGCCCGCATGCCATGCCACGGCCTCGGCCCGCATGCCTTGCTACGGCGTTGCCCAACATGCCATGCCACGGCCTCGGCCCGCATGCCTTGCCACCGCGTTGCCCAGCATGCCATGCCACCGCGTTGACCGGCGTGCCATGCCTTAGCCTTGGCCAACATGTCGAGCCACGGCCTGGGCCAAACTTGCCATGACACGGCCTCGGCCCGCATGCCATGCCACGGCCTCGGCCCGCATGACATGCCACGGCCTCGGCCCGCATGCCTTGCTACGGCGTCGCCCAACATTCCATGCCACGGCCTCGGCCCGCATGCCAAGCCACGGCCTCGGCCCGCATGACATGCCACGGCCTCGGCCCGCATGCCTTGCCACGACGTCGCCCAACTTGCCATGCCACGGCCTCGGCCCGCATGCCATGCCACGGCCTCGGCTCGCATGACATGCCACGGCCTCGGCCCGCATGCCTTGCTACGGCGTCGCCCAACATGCCATGCCACGGCCTCGGCCCGCATGCCATGCCACGGCCTCGGCCCGCATGACATGCCACGGCCTCGGACCGCATGCCTTGCTACGGCGTCGCCCAACATGCCATGCCACGGCCCTGGCCCGCATGCCTTGCCACCGCGTTGCCCGGCATGCCATGCCACCGCGTTGCCCGGCGTGCCATGCCTTAGCCTTGGCCAACATGTCGTGCCACGGCCTCGGCCCGCATGCCATGCCATGCCACGGCCCGCATGTCTTGCCACGGCGTTGCAAACATGCCATGCCACGGCCTCGGCCCGCATGCCTTGCTACGGCGTCGCCCAACATGCCATGCCACGGCCTCGGTCAGCATGCCATGCCATGGCACCGCCTTGTCCAGCTCGCCGTGCCGCAGCGTTGGCCAGCATGCCTTGGCCGGCATGCCATGCCAATGCCTTGGGCCAACATGGCGTGCCACGGGCTGGGCCATGCCGGTCCGTTGCCCGGCATGCCACGGCCGTGGCGGCATGGCAAGCCACGGCCTCGGCCAGCATGCCATGCCCCGGCCTCGCCCAGCATGCCATGGCACGGTCTTGGTCAGCATGCCATGCCATGGCACCGCCTTGTGCAACGTTGGCCAGCATGCCTTGGCCGGCATGCCATGCCAATGCCTTGGGCCAACATGGCGTGCCACGGGCTGGGCGAGCATGGCATGCCACGGGCTGGGCGAGCATGCCACGCCACGGCCTTGGCTAGCAGCAAGGCATGCCACGGCCTCGGCGAGCATGCCATGCCATGCCAAGGCCAAGGCCAAGGCCAAAGCCAAGGCCAAGGCCAAGGCCAAGGCAGTGGGCAAGGCCAAGTCCCTGTGCAAGGCATGGCCAAGGCCAAGGCCATGGCATGCCACCGCCTCGATCGATCTTTTTGAACATGATTCTTTTATAATCTTACCCAAACCGTGCAACACAATTAAAAATGCACTACAATCAATTTTAAATGTCATTCCCTATTTTTTTGCAATTTTTCTGGAGCTTTTCGAATTTTTAAAGCCCTTATTTGGCATAAAAAAATCAAAATAAAATTAAAAAAATGAAAAAAATAATTTAATAATTTCTATAATTACTAGTGAATCATCCTTTAATTATGGGAATTTTTCCATAATTTTTTGACCATTTTTATTAATTTTTATTATTTTTTAAGTATTAATATCGAAATAAATTAAAATAAAATATTTTCGGTAAAAAAATATTTTTTTTAATTTTTTTTATGGTGTATTAAATTATTTCCTACAACTTTCATGTTGAAAGTTTTGGCAAAAAACCATTACTTTTTAAAAAAACCCCATTATGACTCCTCGAACATGCTTGATGTTTCCTCCTGCCAGACTGAAAAGGGCTTAACAGGCTATTATAAGGGGGGGGCACCTCCCTTGCCCAGGGCAAGGCAGTGGCAGGTACGCCCCATGTTGGGCGCGGCCTGGGCTGCGGCCTTGGGTTACATGCACTGCGGCTCGACCGCGGCCTGGGCTGCGGCCTGGGGCGGCTCGGCCGCGGCCTTGGGCGGCCTGGACCGCGGCCTTGGGCGGCCTTGCGCGGCCTGGGCGCGGCCTGGGCGCGGCCTTGCGCGGCCTGGGCGCGGCCTTGCGCGGCCTGGGCGCGGCCTTGGGCAGCATGGCGTGGCATCCGCGCGGGCGTGGGCGGCCTGGCATGCGCGCGGCATGGGCAGCACGGCATGGCATGCGCACGGCCTGGGCGGCCTGGCATGCAGCCGGCCTGGC
This sequence comes from Camellia sinensis, assembly GCF_055761805.1. Classification (NCBI taxonomy): domain Eukaryota; kingdom Viridiplantae; phylum Streptophyta; class Magnoliopsida; order Ericales; family Theaceae; genus Camellia; species Camellia sinensis. The sequence continues at coordinate 14,870,289 of NW_028129474.1, forward strand.
ATGCCCGCGGCGTGGGCAGCACGGCATGGCATGCGCACGGCCTGGGCGGCCTGGCATGCAGCCGGCCTGGCATGCCCGCGGCGTGGGCAGCACGGCATGGCATGCGCACGGCCTGGGCGGCCTGGCATGCAGCTGGCCTGGGCAGCACGGCATGGCATGCGCACGGCCTGGGCGGCCTGGCATGCAGCCGGCCAGGGCAGCCTGGCCTGGCATGCCCGCGGCGTGGGCAGCGTGGCCTGTGCGAATACCGCGCGCGTGGTCTTTTGACCACGGTGCGCGTGTTGCGCGCATGGTCGCGCACGCCTTTGCACGCCTTCGCACGCAACGCACGTCTAGTGATAAGAACCGCAGCCAAGGCAGCCCAGCCCCAAGGCCATGGCCAGCAGCATGGCATGCCACGGCCAAGGCAGGCCAGCCAAAGCCAGCAGCATGCCATGCCAAGGCCAAGGCCAGCAGCATGCCATGCCACGGCCAAGGCAGCCCAGCCAAAGCCAGCAGCATGCCATGCCAAGGCCAAGGCCAGCAGCATGGCATGCCACGGCCAAGGCAGGCCAGCCAAAGCCAGCAGCATGCCATGCCAAGGCCAAGGCCAGCAGCATGCCATGCCACGGCCAAGGTAGCCCAGCCAAAGCCAGCAGCTTGCCATGCCAAGGCCAAGGCCAGCAGCATGCCATGCCACGGCCAAGGCAGCCCAGCCAAAGCCAGCAGCATGCCATGCCAAGGCCAAGGCCAGCAGCATGCCATGCCACGGCCAAGGCAGCCCAGCCAAGGCCAGCAGCATGCCATGCCACGGCCAAGGCAGCCCAGCCAAAGCCAGCAGCTTGCCATGCCAAGGCCAAGTCCAGCAGCATGCCATGCCACGGCCAAGGCAGCCCAGCCAAAGCCAGCAGCATGCCATGCCAAGGCCAAGGCCAGCAGCATGCCATGCCACGGCCAAGGCAGCCCAGCCAAAGCCAGCAGCATGCCATGCCAAGGCCAAGGCCAGCAGCATGCCATGCCACGGCCAAGGCAGCCCAGCCAAAGCCAGCAGCATGCCATGCCAAGGCCAAGGCCAGCAGCATGCCTTGCCACGGCCAAGGCAGGCCTGCCAAAGCCAGCAGCATGCCATGCCACGGCCAAGGCAGCCCAGCCAAAGCCAGCAGCATGCCATGCCAAGGCCTAGGCCAGCAGCATGCCATGCCACGGCCAAGGCAGCCCAGCCAAAGCCAGCAGCATGCCATGCCAAGGCCAAGGCCAGCAGCATGCCATGCCACGGCCAAGGCAGCCCAGCCAAAGCCAGCAGCATGCCATGCCAAGGCCAAGGCCAGCAGCATGCCATGCCACGGCCAAGGCAGCCCAGCCAAGGCCAGCAGCATGCCCTGCCACGGCCAAGGCAGCCCAGCCAAAGCCAGCAGCTTGCCATGCCAAGGCCAAGGCCAGCAGCATGCCATGCCACGGCCAAGGCAGCCCAGCCAAAGCCAGCAGCATGCCATGCCAAGGCCAAGGCCAGCAGCATGCCATGCCACGGCCAAGGCAGCCCAGCCAAAGCCAGCAGCATGCCATGCCAAGGCCAAGGCCAGCAGCATGCCATGCCACGGCCAAGGCAGCCCAGCCAAAGCCAGCAGCATGCCATGCCAAGGCCTAGGCCAGCAGCATGCCTTGCCACGGCCAAGGCAGGCCTGCCAAAGCCAGCAGCATGCCATGCCAAGGCCAAGGCCAGCAGCATGCCATGCCACGGCCAAGGCAGCCCAGCCAAAGCCAGCAGCATGCCATGCCAAGGCCAAGGCAGCCCAGCCAAAGCCAGCAGCATGCCATGCCACGGCCAAGGCAGCCCAGCCAAGGCCAGCAGCATGCCCTGCCACGGCCAAGGCAGCCCAGCCAAAGCCAGCAGCTTGCCATGCCAAGGCCAAGGCCAGCAGCATGCCATGCCACGGCCAAGGCAGCCCAGCCAAAGCCAGCAGCATGCCATGCCAAGGCCAAGGCCAGCAGCATGCCATGCCACGGCCAAGGCAGCCCAGCCAAAGCCAGCAGCATGCCATGCCAAGGCCAAGGCCAGCAGCATGCCATGCCACGGCCAAGGCAGCCCAGCCAAAGCCAGCAGCATGCCATGCCAAGGCCTAGGCCAGCAGCATGCCTTGCCACGGCCAAGGCAGGCCTGCCAAAGCCAGCAGCATGCCATGCCAAGGCCAAGGCCAGCAGCAAGCCATGCCACGGCCAAGGCAGCCCAGCCAAAGCCAGCAGCTTGCCATGCCAAGGCCAAGTCCAGCAGCATGCCATGCCACGGCCAAGGCAGCCCAGCCAAAGCCAGCAGCATGCCATGCCAAGGCCAAGGCCAGCAGCATGCCATGCCACGGCCAAGGCAGCCCAGCCAAAGCCAGCAGCATGCCATGCCAAGGCCAAGGCCAGCAGCATGCCATGCCACGGCCAAGGCAGCCCAGCCAAAGCCAGCAGCATGCCATGCCAAGGCCAAGGCCAGCAGCATGCCTTGCCACGGCCAAGGCAGGCCTGCCAAAGCCAGCAGCATGCCATGCCACGGCCAAGGCAGCCCAGCCAAAGCCAGCAGCATGCCATGCCAAGGCCTAGGCCAGCAGCATGCCATGCCACGGCCAAGGCAGCCCAGCCAAAGCCAGCAGCATGCCATGCCAAGGCCAAGGCCAGCAGCATGCCATGCCACGGCCAAGGCAGCCCAGCCAAAGCCAGCAGCATGCCATGCCAAGGCCAAGGCCAGCAGCATGCCATGCCACGGCCAAGGCAGCCCAGCCAAGGCCAGCAGCATGCCCTGCCACGGCCAAGGCAGCCCAGCCAAAGCCAGCAGCTTGCCATGCCAAGGCCAAGGCCAGCAGCATGCCATGCCACGGCCAAGGCAGCCCAGCCAAAGCCAGCAGCATGCCATGCCAAGGCCAAGGCCAGCAGCATGCCATGCCACGGCCAAGGCAGCCCAGCCAAAGCCAGCAGCATGCCATGCCAAGGCCAAGGCCAGCAGCATGCCATGCCACGGCCAAGGCAGCCCAGCCAAAGCCAGCAGCATGCCATGCCAAGGCCTAGGCCAGCAGCATGCCTTGCCACGGCCAAGGCAGGCCTGCCAAAGCCAGCAGCATGCCATGCCAAGGCCAAGGCCAGCAGCATGCCATGCCACGGCCAAGGCAGCCCAGCCAAAGCCAGCAGCATGCCATGCCAAGGCCAAGGCAGCCCAGCCAAAGCCAGCAGCATGCCATGCCACGGCCAAGGCAGCCCAGCCAAGGCCAGCAGCATGCCCTGCCACGGCCAAGGCAGCCCAGCCAAAGCCAGCAGCTTGCCATGCCAAGGCCAAGGCCAGCAGCATGCCATGCCACGGCCAAGGCAGCCCAGCCAAAGCCAGCAGCATGCCATGCCAAGGCCAAGGCCAGCAGCATGCCATGCCACGGCCAAGGCAGCCCAGCCAAAGCCAGCAGCATGCCATGCCAAGGCCAAGGCCAGCAGCATGCCATGCCACGGCCAAGGCAGCCCAGCCAAAGCCAGCAGCATGCCATGCCAAGGCCTAGGCCAGCAGCATGCCTTGCCACGGCCAAGGCAGGCCTGCCAAAGCCAGCAGCATGCCATGCCAAGGCCAAGGCCAGCAGCATGCCATGCCACGGCCAAGGCAGCCCAGCCAAAGCCAGCAGCTTGCCATGCCAAGGCCAAGTCCAGCAGCATGCCATGCCACGGCCAAGGCAGCCCAGCCAAAGCCAGCAGCATGCCATGCCAAGGTCAAGGCCAGCAGCATGCCATGCCACGGCCAAGGCAGCCCAGCCAAAGCCAGCAGCATGCCATGCCAAGGCCAAGGCCAGCAGCATGCCATGCCACGGCCAAGGCAGCCCAGCCAAAGCCAGCAGCATGCCATGCCAAGGCCTAGGCCAGCAGCATGCCTTGCCACGGCCAAGGCAGGCCTGCCAAAGCCAGCAGCATGCCATGCCAAGGCCAAGGCCAGCAGCATGCCATGCCACGGCCAAGGCAGCCCAGCCAAAGCCAGCAGCATGCCATGCCAAGGCCTAGGCCAGCAGCATGCCATGCCACGGCCAAGGCAGCCCAGCCAAAGCCAGCAGCATGCCATGCCAAGGCCTAGGCCAGCAGCATGCCATGCCACGGCCAAGGCAGGCCTGCCAAAGCCAGCAGCATGCCATGCCAAGGCCAAGGCCAGCAGCATGCCATGCCACGGCCAAGGCAGCCCAGCCAAAGCCAGCAGCATGCCATGCCAAGGCCTAGGCCAGCAGCATGCCATGCCACGGCCAAGGCAGCCCAGCCAAAGCCAGCAGCATGCCATGCCAAGGCCTAGGCCAGCAGCATGCCATGCCACGGCCAAGGCAGGCCAGCCAAAGCCAGCAGCATGCCATGCCAAGGCCAAGGCCAGCAGCATGCCATGCCACGGCCAAGGCAGCCCAGCCAAAGCCAGCAGCTTGCCATGCCAAGGCCAAGGCCAGCAGCATGCCATGCCACGGCCAAGGCAGCCCAGCCAAAGCCAGCAGCATGCCATGCCAAGGCCAAGGCCAGCAGCATGCCATGCCACGGCCAAGGCAGCCCAGCCAAGGCCAGCAGCATGCCCTGCCACGGCCAAGGCAGCCCAGCCAAAGCCAGCAGCTTGCCATGCCAAGGCCAAGGCCAGCAGCATGCCATGCCACGGCCAAGGCAGCCCAGCCAAAGCCAGCAGCATGCCATGCCAAGGCCAAGGACAGCAGCATGCCATGCCACGGCCAAGGCAGCCCAGCCAAAGCCAGCAGCATGCCATGCCAAGGCCAAGGCCAGCAGCATGCCATGCCACGGCCAAGGCAGCCCAGCCAAAGCCAGCAGCATGCCATGCCAAGGCCTAGGCCAGCAGCATGCCTTGCCACGGCCAAGGCAGGCCTGCCAAAGCCAGCAGCATGCCATGCCAAGGCCAAGGCCAGCAGCATGCCATGCCACGGCCAAGGCAGCCCAGCCAAAGCCAGCAGCATGCCATGCCAAGGCCTAGGCCAGCAGCATGCCATGCCACGGCCAAGGCAGCCCAGCCAAAGCCAGCAGCATGCCATGCCAAGGCCTAGGCCAGCAGCATGCCATGCCACGGCCAAGGCAGCCCAGCCAAACCCAGCAGCATGCCATGCCAAGGCCTAGGCCAGCAGCATGCCATGCCACGGCCAAGGCAGCCCAGCCAAAGCCAGCAGCATGCCATGCCAAGGCCAAGGCCAGCAGCATGCCATGCCACGGCCAAGGCAGCCCAGCCAAAGCCAGCAGCATGCCATGCCAAGGCCTAGGCCAGCAGCATGCCATGCCACGGCCAAGGCAGGCCTGCCAAAGCCAGCAGCATGCCATGTCAAGGCCAAGGCCAGCAGCATGCCATGCCACGGCCAAGGCAGGCCAGCCAAAGCCAGCAGCATGCCATGCCATGGCCTAGGCCAGCAGCATGCCATGCCACGGCCAAGGCAGGCCAGCCAAAGCCAGCAGCATGCCATGCCAAGGCCTAGGCCAGCAGCATGCCATGCCACGGCCAAGGCAGGCCAGCCAAAGCCAGCAGCATGCCATGCCAAGGCCAAGGCCAGCAGCATGCCATGCCACGGCCAACGCAGCCCAGCCAAAGCCGGCGGCATGCCATGCCAAGGCCAAGGCCAGCAGCATGCCATGCCACGACCAAGGCTGCCAGCCAAAGCCAGCAGCATGCCATGCCAAGGCCTAGGCCAGCAGCATGCCATGCCACGGCCAAGGCAGCCCAGCCAAAGCCGCCAGCATGCCATGCCAAGGCCAAGGCCAAGGCCAGCAGCATGCCATGCCACGGCCAAGGCCAAGGCCAAGGCAGCCCATCCGAAGCCAGCAACATTCCATGGCAAGGCCAACGCAGCCCAGCCAAAGCCGGCGGCATGCCATGCCAAGGCCAAGGCCAGCCGCATGTCTTGCCACGGCCTTGTCCCGCAGCGTGGCGTGCCTTTGCCTTGGGCTAGAACATCGCATGCCACGCCCTTGGCAAGCAATCCTGTCCCTCGTGTAATTGCCATTTGGTTTGGCTTTGACTTACGTATATGTTGCCCTGCGAAATGCTTGTCCCTCGGGTAATAGCCGTTTGGTTGCCTTTGACTTGCGAACCCGTTGCTAGTGCTTTCCCCAGTGGAAGCTTGTTGGGAAAAGTATGTCCCTCGGAAGTTGCCTGTTGCGTTTGTTATTTGCATTCGAGCTATCCGATGCTTGCTGGGTTTCTCTAAGAGTTTTTGCACGTTCGTCGGGCTTTTTAATTATTTATTTACTCATAAAAATTATAATAAAATAAATTAAAAATAAAAAAATAATTAAAAAAATTACTATAATTACTAGTGCCTCATCTTATAATTGTTGGAATTTTTCTAGAATTTTTTGAGTATTTTTAGTAATTTTTATTATTTTTTAAGTATTAAAATTGAAATAAATTAAAATAAAATATTCCGGTGGCCAAATATTTTTTTATAATTTTTTTTATGGTGTATTAAATTATTTCATACAACTTTCATGTTGAAAGTTTTGGCAAAAAACCATTACTTTTAAAAAAAACCCCATTATGACTCCTCGAACATGCTTGATGTTTCCTCCTGCCAGATTGAAAAGGGCTTAACAGGCTATTATAAGGGGGGGGCACCTCCCTTAAGGCTGGCCAGCATGGCCAGGCCACAGGCCACGCCTATGCCTAGGCGGGCGCTTGGCACATGCCATCGCTTGGCTTGTGGCATTGGCTTGTGGCATCGAAACTACATAGCCAAGCACGGGATGCGTCGAGTGGCGGCCCGCGGCGGTGGCGGTGGCACGTTGGCCTAGGCCAGCATGCCATGCCACAGCCTTGGCCAGCAACATGGCATGCCAAAGCCTTGGCCAGCAACATGGCATGCCAAAGCCTTGGCCAGCAGCATGCCATGCCTTGGCCTTGGCAAGCATGTCATGCCACGGCCTTGGCCAGCAGCATGCCATGCCACGGCCTTGGCCAGCAGCATGCCATGCCCCGGCCTTGGCCAGCAGCATGCCATGCCACGGCCTTGGCCAGCAGCATGCCATGCCACGGCCTTGGCCAGCAGCATGCCATGCCACAGCCTTGGCCAGCAACATGGCATGCCAAAGCCTTGGCCAGCAGCATGCCATGCCTTGGCCTTGGCAAGCATGTCATGCCACGGCCTTGGCCAGCTGCATGCCATGCCACGGCCTTGGCCAGCAGCATGCCATGCCACGGCCTTGGCCAGCAGCATGCCATGCCACGGCCTTGGCCAGCAGCATGCCATGCCACAGCCTTGG
>NW_028129474.1:14887500-14905000 GCF_055761805.1 Camellia sinensis
TTGCCAAACATGCCATGCCACGGCCTCGGCCCGCATGCCATGCCACGGCGTCGCCCAACATGCCATGCCACGGCCACGGCCCGCATGCCATGCCACGGCCTCGGCCCGCATGCCTTGCTACGGCGTTGCCCAACATGCCATGCCACGGCCTCGGCCCGCATGCCATGCCACGGCCTCGGCCCGCATGACATGCCACGGCCTCGGCCCGCATGACATGCCACGGCCTCGGCCCGCATGCCATGCCACGGCCTCGGCCCGCATGCCATGCCACGGCCTCGGCCCGCATGCCATGCCACGGCCTCGGCCCGCATGCCATGCCACGGCCTCGGCCCGCATGCCTTGCCACGGCGTTGCCCAACATGCCACGCCACGGCCTCGGCCCGCATGCCATGCCATGCCACGGCCCGCATGTCTTTGCCACGGCATTGCCAAACATGCCATGCCACGGCCTCGACCAGCATGCCATGCCACGGCGTCGCCCAACATGCCATGCCACGGCCACGGCCCGCATGCCATGCCACGGCCTCGGCCCGCATGCCTTGCTACGGCGTTGCCCAACATGCCATGCCACGGCCTCGGCCCGCATGCCTTGCCACCGCGTTGCCCAGCATGCCATGCCACCGCGTTGCCCGTCGTGCCATGCCTTAGCCTTGGCCAACATGTCGAGCCACGGCCTCGGCCCGCATGCCATGCTACGGCGTCGCCCAACATGCCATGCCACGGCCTCGGCCCGCATGCCTTGCTACGGCGTCGCCCAACATGCCATGCCACGGCCTCGGCCCGCATGCCATGCCACGGCCTCGGCCCGCATGCCATGCCACGGCCTCGGCCCGCATGCCATGCCACGGCCTCGGCCCGCATGCCATGCCACGGCCTCGGCCCGCATGCCATGCCACGGCCTCGGCCCGCATGACATGCCACGGCCTCGGCCCGCATGCCATGCCACGGCCTCGGCCCGCATGCCCTGCCACGGCGTTGCCCAACATGCCATGCCACGTCCTCGGCCCGCATGCCATGACATGCCACGGCCCGCATGTGTTGCCACGGCGTTGCCAAACATGCCATGCCACGGCCTCGGCCCGCATGCCATGCCACGGCGTCGCCCAACATGCCATGCCACGGCCACGGCCCGCATGCCATGCCACGGCCTCGGCCCGCATGCCTTGCTACGGCGTTGCCCAACATGCCATGCCACGGCCTCGGCCCGCATGCCTTGCCACGGCGTTGCCCAACATGCCATGCCACGGCCTCGGCCCGCATGCCATGCCATGCCACGGCCCGCATGTCTTGCCAAGGCGTTGCCAAACATGCCTTGCCACGGCCTCGGCCCGCATGCCATGCCACGGCGTCGCCCAACATGCCATGCCACGGCCTCGGCCCGCATGCCTTGCAACGGCGTCGCCCAACATGCCATGCCACGGCCTCGGCCCGCATGCCATGCCACGGCCTCGGCCCGCATGCCATGCCACGGCCTCGGCCCGCATGCCATGCCACGGCCTCGGCCCGCATGACATGCCACGGCCTCGGCCCGCATGACATGCCACGGCCTCGGCCCGCATGCCCTGCCACGGCCTCGGCCCGCATGCCTTGCCACGGCGTTGCCCAACATGCCACGCCACGGCCTCGGCCCGCATGCCATGCCATGCCACGGCCCGCATGTCTTGCCACGGCGTTGCGAAACATGCCATGCCACGGCCTCGGCCCGCATGCCATGCCACGGCGTCGCCCAACATGCCATGCCACGGCCACGGCCCGCATGCCATGCCACGGCCTCGGCCCGCATGCCTTGCTACGGCGTTGCCCAACATGCCATGCCACGGCCTCGGCCCGCATGCCTTGCCACCGCGTTGCCCAGCATGCCATGCCACCGCGTTGCCCGTGGTGCCATGCCTTAGCCTTGGCCAACATGTCGAGCCACGGCCTTGGCCAACATGTCGAGCCACGGCCTCGGCCCGCATGCCTTGCTACGGCGTCGCCCAACATGCCATGCCACGGCCTCGGCCCGCATGCCTTGCTACGGCGTCGCCCAACATGCCATGCCACGGCCTCGGCCCGCATGCCATGCCACGTCCTCGGCCCGCATGCCATGCCACGGCCTCGGCCCGCATGCCATGCCCCGGCTTCGGCCCGCATGCCATGCCACGGCCTCGGCCCGCATGACATGCCACGACCTCGGCCCGCATGCCATGCCACGGCCTCGGCCCGCATGCCTTGCTACGGCCACGGCCTCGGCCCGCATGCCATGACATGCCACGGCCCGCATGTCTTGCCACGGCGTTGCCAAACATGCCATGCCACGGCCTCGGCCCGCATGCCATGCCACGGCGTCGCCCAACATGCCATGCCGCGGCCACGGCCCGCATGCCATGCCACGGCCTCGGCCCGCATGCCTTGCTACGGCGTTGCCCAACAAGGCATGCCACGGCCTCGGCCCGCATGCCATGCCACGGCCTCGGCCCGCATGTCTTGCCACGGCGTTGCCAAACATGCCATGCCACGGCCTCGGCCCGCATGCCATGCCACGGCGTCGCCCAACATGCCATGCCACGGCCACGGCCACGGCCCGCGTGCCATGCCACGGCCTCGGCCCGCATGCCTTGCTACGGCGTTGCCCGACATGCCATGCCACGGCCTCGGCCCGCATGCCTTGCCACCGCGTTGCCCAGCATGCCATGCCACCGCGTTGCCCGGCGTGCCATGCCTTAGCCTTGGCCAACATGTCGAGCCACGGCCTCGGCCCGCATGCCTTGCTACGGCGTCGCCCAACATGCCATGCCACGGCCTCGCCCCGCATGCCATGCCACGGCCTCGCCCCGCATGCCATGCCACGGCCTCGGCCCGCATGACATGCCACGGCCTCGGCCCGCATGCCATGCCACGGCCTCGGCCCGCATGCCTTGCCACGGCGTTGCCCAACATGCCACGCCACGGCCTCGGCCCGCATGCCATGCCACGCCACGGCCCGCATGTCATGCCACGGCGTTGCCAAACATGCCATGCCACGGCCCCGGCCCGCATGCCTTGCTACGGCGTCGTCCAACATGCCATGCCACGGCCTCGGCCCGCATGCCATGCCACGGCCTCGGCCCGCATGCCATGCCACGGCCTCGGCCCGCATGCCATGCCACGGCCTCGGCCCGCATGCCATGCCACGGCCTCGGCCCGCATGACATGCCACGGCCTCGGCCCGCATGCCACGCCACGGCCTCGGCCCGCATGCCTTGCCACGGCGTTGCCCAACATGCCATGCCACGGCCCGCATGTCTTGCCACGGCGTTTCCAAACATGCCATGCCACGGCCTCGGCCCGCATGCCATGCCACGGCGTCGCCCAACATGCCATGCCGCGGCCACGGCCCGCATGCCATGCCATGGCCTCGGCCCGCATGCCTTGCTACGGCGTTGCCCAACATGGCATGCCACGGCCTCGGCCCGCATGTCTTGCCACGGCGTTGCCAAACATGCCATGCCACGGCCTCGGCCCGCATGCCATGCCACGGCGTCGCCCAACATGCCATGCCACGGCCACGGCCACGGCCCGCATGCCATGCCACGGCCTCGGCCCGCATGCCTTGCTACGGCGTTGCCCGACATGCCATGCCACGGCCTCGGCCCGCATGCCTTGCCACCGCGTTGCCCAGCATGCCATGCCACCGCGTTGCCCGGCGTGCCATGCCTTAGCCTTGGCCAACATGTCGAGCCACGGCCTCGGCCCGCATGCCTTGCTACGGCGTCGCCCAACATGCCATGCCACGGCCTCGGCCCGCATGCCATGCCACGGCCTCGGCCCGCATGCCTTGGTACGGCGTCGCCCAACATGCCATGCCACGGCCTCGACCCGCATTACATGCCACGGCCTCGGCCCGCATTACATGCCACGGCCTCGGCCCGCATGACATGCCACGGCCTCGGCCCGCATGCCATGCCACGGCCTCGGCCCGCATGCCATGCCATGCCACGGCCCGCATGTCTTGCCACGGCGTTGCCAAACATGCCATGCCACGGCCTCGGCCGGCATGCCATGCCACGGCGTCGCCCAACATGCCATGCCACGGCCACGGCCCGCATGCCATGCCACGGCCTCGGCCCGCATGCCTTGCTACGGCGTTGCCCAACATGCCATGCCACGGCCTCGGCCCGCATGCCTTGCCACCGCGTTGCCCAGCATGCCATGCCACCGCGTTGACCGGCGTGCCATGCCTTAGCCTTGGCCAACATGTCGAGCCACGGCCTGGGCCAAACTTGCCATGACACGGCCTCGGCCCGCATGCCATGCCACGGCCTCGGCCCGCATGACATGCCACGGCCTCGGCCCGCATGCCTTGCTACGGCGTCGCCCAACATTCCATGCCACGGCCTCGGCCCGCATGCCAAGCCACGGCCTCGGCCCGCATGACATGCCACGGCCTCGGCCCGCATGCCTTGCCACGACGTCGCCCAACTTGCCATGCCACGGCCTCGGCCCGCATGCCATGCCACGGCCTCGGCTCGCATGACATGCCACGGCCTCGGCCCGCATGCCTTGCTACGGCGTCGCCCAACATGCCATGCCACGGCCTCGGCCCGCATGCCATGCCACGGCCTCGGCCCGCATGACATGCCACGGCCTCGGACCGCATGCCTTGCTACGACGTCGCCCAACATGCCATGCCACGGCCCCGGCCCGCATGCCTTGCCACCGCGTTGCCCGGCATGCCATGCCACCGCGTTGCCCGGCGTGCCATGCCTTAGCCTTGGCCAACATGTCGTGCCACGGCCTCGGCCCGCATGCCATGCCATGCCACGGCCCGCATGTCTTGCCACGGCGTTGCAAACATGCCATGCCACGGCCTCGGCCCGCATGCCTTGCTACGGCGTCGCCCAACATGCCATGCCACGGCCTCGGTCAGCATGCCATGCCATGGCACCGCCTTGTCCAGCTCGCCGTGCCGCAGCGTTGGCCAGCATGCCTTGGCCGGCATGCCATGCCAATGCCTTGGGCCAACATGGCGTGCCACGGGCTGGGCCATGCCGGTCCGTTGCCCGGCATGCCACGGCCGTGGCGGCATGGCAAGCCACGGCCTCGGCCAGCATGCCATGCCCCGGCCTCGCCCAGCATGCCATGGCACGGTCTTGGTCAGCATGCCATGCCATGGCACCGCCTTGTGCAACGTTGGCCAGCATGCCTTGGCCGGCATGCCATGCCAATGCCTTGGGCCAACATGGCGTGCCACGGGCTGGGCGAGCATGGCATGCCACGGGCTGGGCGAGCATGCCACGCCACGGCCTTGGCTAGCAGCAAGGCATGCCACGGCCTCGGCGAGCATGCCATGCCATGCCAAGGCCAAGGCCAAGGCCAAAGCCAAGGCCAAGGCCAAGGCCAAGGCAGTGGGCAAGGCCAAGTCCCTGTGCAAGGCATGGCCATGGCATGCCACCGCCTCGATCGATCTTTTTGAACATGATTCTTTTATAATCTTACCCAAACCGTGCAACACAATTAAAAATGCACTACAATCAATTTTAAATGTCATTCCCTATTTTTTTGCAATTTTTCTGGAGCTTTTCGAATTTTTAAAGCCCTTATTTGGCATAAAAAAATCAAAATAAAATTAAAAAAATGAAAAAAATAATTTAATAATTTCTATAATTACTAGTGAATCATCCTTTAATTATGGGAATTTTTCCATAATTTTTTGACCATTTTTATTAATTTTTATTATTTTTTAAGTATTAATATCGAAATAAATTAAAATAAAATATTTTCGGTAAAAAAATATTTTTTTTAATTTTTTTTATGGTGTATTAAATTATTTCCTACAACTTTCATGTTGAAAGTTTTGGCAAAAAACCATTACTTTTTAAAAAAACCCCATTATGACTCCTCGAACATGCTTGATGTTTCCTCCTGCCAGACTGAAAAGGGCTTAACAGGCTATTATAAGGGGGGGGCACCTCCCTTGCCCAGGGCAAGGCAGTGGCAGGTACGCCCCATGTTGGGCGCGGCCTGGGCTGCGGCCTTGGGTTACATGCACTGCGGCTCGACCGCGGCCTGGGCTGCGGCCTGGGGCGGCTCGGCCGCGGCCTTGGGCGGCCTGGACCGCGGCCTTGCGCGGCCTGGGCGCGGCCTGGGCGCGGCCTTGCGCGGCCTGGGCGCGGCCTTGGGCGGCCTGGCCGCGGCCTTGCGCGGCCTGGGCGCGGCCTTGGGCAGCATGGCGTGGCATCCGCGCGGGCGTGGGCGGCCTGGCATGCGCGCGGCATGGGCAGCACGGCATGGCATGCGCACGGCCTGGGCGGCCTGGCATGCAGCCGGCCTGGCATGCCCGCGGCGTGGGCAGCACGGCATGGCATGCGCACGGCCTGGGCGGCCTGGCATGCAGCCGGCCTGGCATGCCCGCGGCGTGGGCAGCACGGCATGGCATGCGCACGGCCTGGGCGGCCTGGCATGCAGCTGGCCTGGGCAGCACGGCATGGCATGCGCACGGCCTGGGCGGCCTGGCATGCAGCCGGCCAGGGCAGCCTGGCCTGGCATGCCCGCGGCGTGGGCAGCGTGGCCTGTGCGAATACCGCGCGCGTGGTCTTTTGACCACGGTGCGCGTGTTGCGCGCATGGTCGCGCACGCCTTTGCACGCCTTCGCACGCAACGCACGTCTAGTGATAAGAACCGCAGCCAAGGCAGCCCAGCCCCAAGCCATGGCCAGCAGCATGGCATGCCACGGCCAAGGCAGGCCAGCCAAAGCCAGCAGCATGCCATGCCAAGTGTCACGGACTTAGACTTCGCAAGCCTTCCGTGCGGCCTTAGATGTCTCCAACCCTCGTGGTTGCACCTAAGTCAGCCTTACCCACTCAACCACACTAAGACACACAAGATTTAGGTGGAAGAATGCCTTCACTATACAAGTTGAATTTACAAGTATAGCCGTGTACAAAGCTTTACAATGCTCTCACACTCACACTTACAAGTGCTCTCTTGGATCTCCACTCCTTGGTTGGTTAACAAATGAGACCCCTCACCCTTATATAGCCATCCTCCTCCCTAATGGACGGCTAGGATCATTTTGATCCAAGGGCTACAAACTCTCATCTAGAACATTCCATAGAACTATCTAGGACATCTACCCTATCTACTACATTCTAGAATTCTCTACACTAGTGTAGTACATGGTAGGCTTCTCCTAACATAATCTAGGATGTTCCAGACACATCCAGGCTTCTCTGGACACTTCAAGGTTCTTCCACGTTCCAGAATCTTCTAGGCCACTCGGGACCCTTCCACCACGTTCTAGAGTCTTCCAGCATGCTCTAGCACGTTCTCAAGCCTTCTGGAACCTCCCAGCATCCTTCAAATGCTGCTCCTTGTGTCACAGAATTCTCGGGGCGTGACACTCTCCCCCACCCAATGCCGTGACGCCCTCGTCACGCAGAAGCATACCGAGCCACCACGTCTCGATATGATCTGTATCCACTGCTGCTGCTGGTGCCTGCTACTTCGCCCTTGCCCTGGACATGCTGCTCACCCTGCTGCATTGCCGCAAGTGCCTTCTGCTTGTCTTTGAGTAGCTGACTCCTGGCCACCAACGGTACCTCACATGGTCGATCCCCTGCAAGCAACAACATGGTTGCAGTGTGTGGGACTGGCATCACATTGTTCTTCCTCATGAAATCCATCCCTAGGATCATGGGGTGGTCATCCATCTCAATGACCGACAACTCCACTTGCCCAGTCCAAGTTCCAATCGCCATGTCAGCACTCCTCACCAGACCTTGGATTGGCTTCGCCTCTGCATTCACTGGCTTAGACCAACCCTTGTCCTCCTTCATCTTCAAGCCCAGCCTCTTGGCCTCTTCAGTGCTTACAAAGTTGTGTGTGGCACCCGTATCAACCAACGCGTGTGAAGTCATCCCGTTAACCTTCACCTCCGCGTAGAGCACATCCTTCTTCTGGATGCTCCTGGGCTCCTGCATCTTCTCATTCTTCTTGGACACCGACCCAAGAAGTTGGATGCTCCCCAGTTGGGCCTCCTTCTCTGAAGCACTTTCACTATCGGAGCCCTTCGCCGCTTTCTTTTTCATGGCACTAAGCGTCTTCTTTGGGCAGTTCCTCACCAAGTGCGGTCCGTTGCATAAGAAACACTCGAGCCGCCCTTTGCCTTCGTGCCTCTTCTTTGGAGATCCTGTGCGTTGCCCATCCTTGCGCCGCTCCCGCCTCTTGGGGGACTCTCCATCACTGCGCTCGTCATCGGTGGTTGGTGGAGATTGTCTCCCGCCTTTGCCCTTGGGTTTCCCTAGCGTCTTGAAGTCATCCAACTTCTCTGCCTCCGCTAGTGCAGTTGCAAGGTCTTTCACCCCCTTACTCTGCAACTCCCTTGCTGCCCAAGACTGCAACCCATCCAGGAAGCCATACATTGCCTCTTTGTCCGCCATGTCGGGGATCTCCAATAGTAGCGCGGAATACTCCTTCACATAGTCCCGCAATGTCCCCACATGCTTTAGCTTGCGCAGCTTCCTGTATGCCTGGTACTCGACATTGACAGGGTAGAAGTGCTTCTTCAACTCTCTCTTGAGCTCAGCCCATGTCTCTATCTTGCACAACCCCTTCTCCATGTCGGCATACCGCCTCCTCCACCATAGCATGGCAGTGTCCTTCAGATACATGGTGGCGGTCTGCACCTTCTCGTCTTCATCCACGATGTCGACATTCTCAAAGTACCGCTCCATGCTCCAAATGAAGTTGTCAATCTCCCGGGCATCCCTTGCACCATCATAGCTCTTAGGTTCTGGCGCACGAACCTTCTTCCTGGTTGGAGCCACATTCCCTCCATTGCCAGCAATGATGGCCTTCTTGCACAACTCCAATTCCACTTCTAAGCTAGCCACCCTTGCTTCCAGGGCCCTCCGTTCGGTGGGACTGTCTCTAACTACCTCAGAAAGAGACGAGTTCACCCTTTCTTCAAAGGAGTCGACCTTTTCCTCCAGCTCTTCTACCCGAACAACCAACTCGTCCACCCTGGCAGTAAGCTTAGAAAAGTGAGAGAAGAACTTTTCAACATGGGATGTGGGCATACCAGGGCCAACTAGAGCTTCCTCAAGTCTAGTGAACCGCTCTTCCACATGCTCCATCATCCCCTCGAGTCGTGCCTCCAATGCTGCCATCGAGTCCTTTGTTGAGAGCTTCTTCACCTTGGGGACATTAGCACCTTCGTCTCCTGACGTAGCCATGTACACCTCGCTTGGTTACCTTCTCACGTAACCTGCTCTGATACCAACTGTCACGGACTTAGACTTCGCAAGCCTTCCGTGCGGCCTTAGATGTCTCCAACCCTCGTGGTTGCACCTAAGTCAGCCTTACCCACTCAACCACACTAAGACACACAAGATTTAGGTGGAAGAATGCCTTCACTATACAAGTTGAATTTACAAGTATAGCCGTGTACAAAGCTTTACAATGCTCTCACACTCACACTTACAAGTGCTCTCTTGGATCTCCACTCCTTGGTTGGTTAACAAATGAGACCCCTCACCCTTATATAGCCATCCTCCTCCCTAATGGACGGCTAGGATCATTTTGATCCAAGGGCTACAAACTCTCATCTAGAACATTCCATAGAACTATCTAGGACATCTACCCTATCTACTACATTCTAGAATTCTCTACACTAGTGTAGTACATGGTAGGCTTCTCCTAACATAATCTAGGATGTTCCAGACACATCCAGGCTTCTCTGGACACTTCAAGGTTCTTCCACGTTCCAGAATCTTCTAGGCCACTCGGGACCCTTCCACCACGTTCTAGAGTCTTCCAGCATGCTCTAGCACGTTCTCAAGCCTTCTGGAACCTCCCAGCATCCTTCAAATGCTGCTCCTTGTGTCACAGAATTCTCGGGGCGTGACACAAGGCCAAGGCCAGCAGCATGCCATGCCACGGCCAAGGCAGCCCAGCCAAAGCCAGCAGCATGCCATGCCAAGGCCAAGGCCAGCAGCATGGCATGCCACGGCCAAGGCAGGCCAGCCAAAGCCAGCAGCATGCCATGCCAAGGCCAAGGCCAGCAGCATGCCATGCCAAGGCCAAGGCCAGCAGCATGGCATGCCACGGCCAAGGCAGGCCAGCCAAAGCCAGCAGCATGCCATGCCAAGGCCAAGGCCAGCAGCATGCCATGCCACGGCCAAGGCAGCCCAGCCAAAGCCAGCAGCTTGCCATGCCAAGGCCAAGGCCAGCAGCATGCCATGCCACGGCCAAGGCAGCCCAGCCAAAGCCAGCAGCATGCCATGCCAAGGCCAAGGCCAGCAGCATGCCATGCCACGGCCAAGGCAGCCCAGCCAAGGCCAGCAGCATGCCATGCCACGGCCAAGGCAGCCCAGCCAAAGCCAGCAGCTTGCCATGCCAAGGCCAAGTCCAGCAGCATGCCATGCCACGGCCAAGGCAGCCCAGCCAAAGCCAGCAGCATGCCATGCCAAGGCCAAGGCCAGCAGCATGCCATGCCACGGCCAAGGCAGCCCAGCCAAAGCCAGCAGCATGCCATGCCAAGGCCAAGGCCAGCAGCATGCCATGCCACGGCCAAGGCAGCCCAGCCAAAGCCAGCAGCATGCCATGCCAAGGCCAAGGCCAGCAGCATGCCTTGCCACGGCCAAGGCAGGCCTGCCAAAGCCAGCAGCATGCCATGCCAAGGCCAAGGCCAGCAGCATGCCATGCCACGGCCAAGGCAGCCCAGCCAAAGCCAGCAGCATGCCATGCCAAGGCCTAGGCCAGCAGCATGCCATGCCACGGCCAAGGCAGCCCAGCCAAAGCCAGCAGCATGCCATGCCAAGGCCAAGGCCAGCAGCATGCCATGCCACGGCCAAGGCAGCCCAGCCAAAGCCAGCAGCATGCCATGCCAAGGCCAAGGCCAGCAGCATGCCATGCCACGGCCAAGGCAGCCCAGCCAAGGCCAGCAGCATGCCCTGCCAAGGCCAAGGCAGCCCAGCCAAAGCCAGCAGCTTGCCATGCCAAGGCCAAGGCCAGCAGCATGCCATGCCACGGCCAAGGCAGCCCAGCCAAAGCCAGCAGCATGCCATGCCAAGGCCTAGGCCAGCAGCATGCCATGCCACGGCCAAGGCAGCCCAGCCAAAGCCAGCAGCATGCCATGCCAAGGCCAAGGCCAGCAGCATGCCATGCCACGGCCAAGGCAGCCCAGCCAAAGCCAGCAGCATGCCATGCCAAGGCCAAGGCCAGCAGCATGCCATGCCACGGCCAAGGCAGCCCAGCCAAAGCCAGCAGCATGCCATGCCAAGGCCAAGGCCAGCAGCATGCCTTGCCACGGCCAAGGCAGGCCTGCCAAAGCCAGCAGCATGCCATGCCAAGGCCAAGGCCAGCAGCATGCCATGCCACGGCCAAGGCAGCCCAGCCAAAGCCAGCAGCATGCCATGCCAAGGCCTAGGCCAGCAGCATGCCATGCCACGGCCAAGGCAGCCCAGCCAAAGCCAGCAGCATGCCATGCCAAGGCCAAGGCCAGCAGCATGCCATGCCACGGCCAAGGCAGCCCAGCCAAAGCCAGCAGCATGCCATGCCAAGGCCAAGGCCAGCAGCATGCCATGCCACGGCCAAGGCAGCCCAGCCAAGGCCAGCAGCATGCCCTGCCAAGGCCAAGGCAGCCCAGCCAAAGCCAGCAGCTTGCCATGCCAAGGCCAAGGCCAGCAGCATGCCATGCCACGGCCAAGGCAGCCCAGCCAAAGCCAGCAGCATGCCATGCCAAGGCCAAGGCCAGCAGCATGCCATGCCACGGCCAAGGCAGCCCAGCCAAAGCCAGCAGCATGCCATGCCAAGGCCAAGGCCAGCAGCATGCCATGCCACGGCCAAGGCAGCCCAGCCAAAGCCAGCAGCATGCCATGCCAAGGCCTAGGCCAGCAGCATGCCTTGCCACGGCCAAGGCAGGCCTGCCAAAGCCAGCAGCATGCCATGCCAAGGCCAAGGCCAGCAGCATGCCATGCCACGGCCAAGGCAGCCCAGCCAAAGCCAGCAGCATGCCATGCCAAGGCCAAGGCAGCCCAGCCAAAGCCAGCAGCATGCCATGCCACGGCCAAGGCAGCCCAGCCAAGGCCAGCAGCATGCCCTGCCACGGCCAAGGCAGCCCAGCCAAAGCCAGCAGCTTGCCATGCCAAGGCCAAGGCCAGCAGCATGCCATGCCACGGCCAAGGCAGCCCAGCCAAAGCCAGCAGCATGCCATGCCAAGGCCAAGGCCAGCAGCATGCCATGCCACGGCCAAGGCAGCCCAGCCAAAGCCAGCAGCATGCCATGCCAAGGCCAAGGCCAGCAGCATGCCATGCCACGGCCAAGGCAGCCCAGCCAAAGCCAGCAGCATGCCATGCCAAGGCCTAGGCCAGCAGCATGCCTTGCCACGGCCAAGGCAGGCCTGCCAAAGCCAGCAGCATGCCATGCCAAGGCCAAGGCCAGCAGCATGCCATGCCACGGCCAAGGCAGCCCAGCCAAAGCCAGCAGCTTGCCATGCCAAGGCCAAGTCCAGCAGCATGCCATGCCACGGCCAAGGCAGCCCAGCCAAAGCCAGCAGCATGCCATGCCAAGGCCAAGGCCAGCAGCATGCCATGCCACGGCCAAGGCAGCCCAGCCAAAGCCAGCAGCATGCCATGCCAAGGCCAAGGCCAGCAGCATGCCATGCCACGGCCAAGGCAGCCCAGCCAAAGCCAGCAGCATGCCATGCCAAGGCCTAGGCCAGCAGCATGCCTTGCCACGGCCAAGGCAGGCCTGCCAAAGCCAGCAGCATGCCATGCCAAGGCCAAGGCCAGCAGCATGCCATGCCACGGCCAAGGCAGCCCAGCCAAAGCCAGCAGCATGCCATGCCAAGGCCTAGGCCAGCAGCATGCCATGCCACGGCCAAGGCAGCCCAGCCAAAGCCAGCAGCATGCCATGCCAAGGCCTAGGCCAGCAGCATGCCATGCCACGGCCAAGGCAGGCCTGCCAAAGCCAGCAGCATGCCATGCCAAGGCCAAGGCCAGCAGCATGCCATGCCACGGCCAAGGCAGCCCAGCCAAAGCCAGCAGCATGCCATGCCAAGGCCTAGGCCAGCAGCATGCCATGCCACGGCCAAGGCAGCCCAGCCAAAGCCAGCAGCATGCCATGCCAAGGCCTAGGCCAGCAGCATGCCATGCCACGGCCAAGGCAGGCCAGCCAAAGCCAGCAGCATGCCATGCCAAGGCCAAGGCCAGCAGCATGCCATGCCACGGCCAAGGCAGCCCAGCCAAAGCCAGCAGCTTGCCATGCCAAGGCCAAGGCCAGCAGCATGCCATGCCACGGCCAAGGCAGCCCAGCCAAAGCCAGCAGCATGCCATGCCAAGGCCAAGGCCAGCAGCATGCCATGCCACGGCCAAGGCAGCCCAGCCAAGGCCAGCAGCATGCCCTGCCACGGCCAAGGCAGCCCAGCCAAAGCCAGCAGCTTGCCATGCCAAGGCCAAGGCCAGCAGCATGCCATGCCACGGCCAAGGCAGCCCAGCCAAAGCCAGCAGCATGCCATGCCAAGGCCAAGGCCAGCAGCATGCCATGCCACGGCCAAGGCAGCCCAGCCAAAGCCAGCAGCATGCCATGCCAAGGCCAAGGCCAGCAGCATGCCATGCCACGGCCAAGGCAGCCCAGCCAAAGCCAGCAGCATGCCATGCCAAGGCCTAGGCCAGCAGTATGCCTTGCCACGGCCAAGGCAGGCCTGCCAAAGCCAGCAGCATGCCATGCCAAGGCCAAGGCCAGCAGCATGCCATGCCACGGCCAAGGCAGCCCAGCCAAAGCCAGCAGCATGCCATGCCAAGGCCTAGGCCAGCAGCATGCCATGCCACGGCCAAGGCAGCCCAGCCAAAGCCAGCAGCATGCCATGCCAAGGCCTAGGCCAGCAGCATGCCATGCCACGGCCAAGGCAGGCCTGCCAAAGCCAGCAGCATGCCATGCCAAGGCCAAGGCCAGCAGCATGCCATGCCACGGCCAAGGCAGCCCAGCCAAAGCCAGCAGCATGCCATGCCAAGGCCTAGGCCAGCAGCATGCCATGCCACGGCCAAGGCAGCCCAGCCAAAGCCAGCAGCATGCCATGCCAAGGCCTAGGCCAGCAGCATGCCATGCCACGGCCAAGGCAGGCCAGCCAAAGCCTGCAGCATGCCATGCCAAGGCCAAGGCCAGCAGCATGCCATGCCACGGCCAAGGCAGCCCAGCCAAAGCCAGCAGCATGCCATGCCAAGGCCTAGGCCAGCAGCATGCCATGCCACGGCCAAGGCAGGCCTGCCAAAGCCAGCAGCATGCCATGCCAAGGCCAAGGCCAAGGCCAGCAGCATGCCATGCCACGGCCAAGGCAGCCCAGCCAAAGCCAGCAGCATGCCATGCCAAGGCCAAGGCCAGCAGCATGCCATGCCACGGCCAAGGCAGCCCAGCCAAAGCCAGCAGCATGCCATGCCAAGGCCAAGGCCAGCAGCATGCCATGCCACGGCCAAGGCAGCCCAGCCAAAGCCAGCAGCATGCCATGCCAAGGCCAAGGCCAGCAGCATGCCATGCCACGGCCAAGGCAGCGCAGCCAAGGCCAGCAGCATGCCATGCCACGGCCAAGGCAGCCCAGCCAAAGCCAGCAGCTTGCCATGCCAAGGCCAAGGCCAGCAGCATGCCATGCCACGGCCAAGGCAGCCCAGCCAAAGCCAGCAGCATGCCATGCCAAGGCCAAGGCCAGCAGCATGCCATGCCACGGCCAAGGCAGCCCAGCCAAAGCCAGCAGCTTGCCATGCCAAGGCCAAGGCCAGCAGCATGCCATGCCACGGCCAAGGCAGCCCAGCCAAAGCCAGCAGCATGCCATGCCAAGGCCTAGGCCAGCAGCATGCCATGCCACGGCCAAGGCAGGCCTGCCAAAGCCAGCAGCATGCCATGCCAAGGCCAAGGCCAGCAGCATGCCATGCCACGGCCAAGGCAGCCCAGCCAAAGCCAGCAGCATGCCATGCCAAGGCCAAGGCCAGCAACATGCCATGCCACGGCCAAGGCAGCCCAGCCAAAGCCAGCAGCATGCCATGCCAAGGCCTAGGCCAGCAGCATGCCATGCCACGGCCAAGGCAGCCCAGCCAAAGCCAGCAGCATGCCATGCCAAGGCCTAGGCCAGCAGCATGCCATGCCACGGCCAAGGCAGCCCAGCCAAAGCCAGCAGCATGCCATGCCAAGGCCAAGGCCAGCAGCATGCCATGCCACGGCCAAGGCAGCCCAGCCAAAGCCAGCAGCATGCCATGCCAAGGCCTAGGCCAGCAGCATGCCATGCCACGGCCAAGGCAGGCCTGCCAAAGCCAGCAGCATGCCATGTCAAGGCCAAGGCCAGCAGCATGCCATGCCACGGCCAAGGCAGGCCAGCCAAAGCCAGCAGCATGCCATGCCATGGCCTAGGCCAGCAGCATGCCATGCCACGGCCAAGGCAGGCCAGCCAAAGCCAGCAGCATGCCATGCCAAGGCCTAGGCCAGCAGCATGCCATGCCACGGCCAAGGCAGGCCAGCCAAAGCCAGCAGCATGCCATGCCAAGGCCAAGGCCAGCAGCATGCCATGCCACGGCCAACGCAGCCCAGCCAAAGCCGGCGGCATGCCATGCCAAGGCCAAGGCCAGCAGCATGCCATGCCACGACCAAGGCTGCCAGCCAAAGCCAGCAGCATGCCATGCCAAGGCCTAGGCCAGCAGCATGCCATGCCACGGCCAAGGCAGCCCAGCCAAAGCCGCCAGCATGCCATGCCAAGGCCAAGGCCAGCAGCATGCCATGCCACGGCCAAGGCGGCCCAGCCAAAGCCGCCAGCATGCCATGCCAAGGCCAAGGCCAAGGCCAGCAGCATGCCATGCCACGGCCAAGGCCAAGGCCAAGGCAGCCCATCCGAAGCCAGCAACATTCCATGGCAAGGCCAACGCAGCCCAGCCAAAGCCGGCGGCATGCCATGCCAAGGCCAAGGCCAGCCGCATGTCTTGCCACGGCCTTGTCCCGCAGCGTGGCGTGCCTTTGCCTTGGGCTAGAACTTCGCATGCCACGCCCTTGGCAAGCAATCCTGTCCCTCGTGTAATTGCCATTTGGTTTGGCTTTGACTTACGTATATGTTGCCCTGCGAAATGCTTGTCCCTCGGGTAATAGCCGTTTGGTTGCCTTTGACTTGCGAACCCGTTGCTAGTGCTTTCCCCAGTGGAAGCTTGTTGGGAAAAGTATGTCCCTCGGAAGTTGCCTGTTGCGTTTGTTATTTGCATTCGAGCTATCCGATGCTTGCTGGGTTTCTCTAAGAGTTTTTGCACGTTCGTCGGGCTTTTTAATTATTTATTTACTCATAAAAATTATAATAAAATAAATTAAAAATAAAAAAATAATTAAAAAAATTACTATAATTACTAGTGCCTCATCTTATAATTGTTGGAATTTTTCTAGAATTTTTTGAGTATTTTTAGTAATTTTTATTATTTTTTAAGTATTAAAATTGAAATAAATTAAAATAAAATATTCCGGTGGCCAAATATTTTTTTATAATTTTTTTTATGGTGTATTAAATTATTTCATACAACTTTCATGTTGAAAGTTTTGGCAAAAAACCATTACTTTTTAAAAAAACCCCATTATGACTCCTCGAACATGCTTGATGTTTCCTCCTGCCAGATTGAAAAGGGCTTAACAGGCTATTATAAGGGGGGGGCACCTCCCTTAAGGCTGGCCAGCATGGCCAGGCCACAGGCCACGCCTATGCCTAGGCGGGCGCTTGGCACATGCCATCGCTTGGCTTGTGGCATTGGCTTGTGGCATCGAAACTACATAGCCAAGCACGGGATGCGTCGAGTGGCGGCCCGCGGCGGTGGCGGTGGCACGTTGGCCTAGGCCAGCATGCCATGCCACAGCCTTGGCCAGCAACATGGCATGCCAAAGCCTTGGCCAGCAACATGGCATGCCAAAGCCTTGGCCAGCAGCATGCCATGCCTTGGCCTTGGCAAGCATGTCATGCCACGGCCTTGGCCAGCAGCATGCCATGCCACGGCCTTGGCCAGCAGCATGCCATGCCCCGGCCTTGGCCAGCAGCATGCCATGCCACGGCCTTGGCCAGCAGCATGCCATGCCACGGCCTTGGCCAGCAGCATGCCATGCCACAGCCTTGGCCAGCAACATGGCATGCCAAAGCCTTGGCCAGCAGCATGCCAGGCCTTGGCCTTGGCAAGCATGTCATGCCACGGCCTTGGCCAGCTGCATGCCATGCCACGGCCTTGGCCAGCAGCATGCCATGCCACGGCCTTGGCCAGCAGCATGCCATGCCACAGCCTTGGCCAGCAACATGGCATGCCAAAGCCTTGGCCAGCAGCACGCCATGCCCCGGCCTTGGCAAGCTTGTCATGCCACGGCCATGGCCAGCAGCGTGCTATGCCCCGGCCTTGGCCAGCAGCTTGCCATGCCACGACCTTGGCCAGCAGCTTGCCATGCCCCGGCCTTGGCCAGCATGTCATGCCGCGGCCTTGGCCAGCAGCATGCCATGCCACGGCCTTGGCCAGCAACATGGCATGCCGCGGCCTTGGCCGGC
>NW_028129474.1:14915000-14932500 GCF_055761805.1 Camellia sinensis
CGGCCCGCATGCCATGCCACGGCCTCGGCCCGCATGCCATGCCACGGCCTCGGCCCGCATGCCTTGCCACGGCGTTGCCCAACATGCCACGCCACGGCCTCGGCCCGCATGCCATGCCATGCCACGGCCCGCATGTCTTTGCCACGGCATTGCCAAACATGCCATGCCACGGCCTCGACCAGCATGCCATGCCACGGCGTCGCCCAACATGCCATGCCACGGCCACGGCCCGCATGCCATGCCACGGCCTCGGCCCGCATGCCTTGCTACGGCGTTGCCCAACATGCCATGCCACGGCCTCGGCCCGCATGCCTTGCCACCGCGTTGCCCAGCATGCCATGCCACCGCGTTGCCCGTCGTGCCATGCCTTAGCCTTGGCCAACATGTCGAGCCACGGCCTCGGCCCGCATGCCATGCTACGGCGTCGCCCAACATGCCATGCCACGGCCTCGGCCCGCATGCCTTGCGACGGCGTCGCCCAACATGCCATGCCACGGCCTCGGCCCGCATGCCATGCCACGGCCTCGGTCCGCATGCCATGCCACGGCCTCGGCCCGCATGCCATGCCACGGCCTCGGCCCGCATGCCATGCCACGGCCTCGGCCCGCATGACATGCCACGGCCTCGGCCCGCATGCCATGCCACGGCCTCGGCCCGCATGCCCTGCCACGGCGTTGCCCAACATGCCATGCCACGTCCTCGGCCCGCATGCCATGACATGCCACGGCCCGCATGTGTTGCCACGGCGTTGCCAAACATGCCATGCCACGGCCTCGGCCCGCATGCCATGCCACGGCGTCGCCCAACATGCCATGCCACGGCCACGGCCCGCATGCCATGCCACGGCCTCGGCCCGCATGCCTTGCTACGGCGTTGCCCAACATGCCATGCCACGGCCTCGGCCCGCATGCCTTGCCACGGCGTTGCCCAACATGCCATGCCACGGCCTCGGCCCGCATGCCATGCCATGCCACGGCCCGCATGTCTTGCCAAGGCGTTGCCAAACATGCCTTGCCACGGCCTCGGCCCGCATGCCATGCCACGGCGTCGCCCAACATGCCATGCCACGGCCTCGGCCCGCATGCCTTGCAACGGCGTCGCCCAACATGCCATGCCACGGCCTCGGCCCGCATGCCATGCCACGGCCTCGGCCCGCATGCCATGCCACGGCCTCGGCCCGCATGACATGCCACGGCCTCGGCCCGCATGACATGCCACGGCCTCGGCCCGCATGCCCTGCCACGGCCTCGGCCCGCATGCCTTGCCACGGCGTTGCCCAACATGCCACGCCACGGCCTCGGCCCGCATGCCATGCCATGCCACGGCCCGCATGTCTTGCCACGGCGTTGCGAAACATGCCATGCCACGGCCTCGGCCCGCATGCCATGCCACGGCGTCGCCCAACATGCCATGCCACGGCCACGGCCCGCATGCCATGCCACGGCCTCGGCCCGCATGCCTTGCTACGGCGTTGCCCAACATGCCATGCCACGGCCTCGGCCCGCATGCCTTGCCACCGCGTTGCCCAGCATGCCATGCCACCGCGTTGCCCGTGGTGCCATGCCTTAGCCTTGGCCAACATGTCGAGCCACGGCCTTGGCCAACATGTCGAGCCACGGCCTCGGCCCGCATGCCTTGCTACGGCGTCGCCCAACATGCCATGCCACGGCCTCGGCCCGCATGCCTTGCTACGGCGTCGCCCAACATGCCATGCCACGGCCTCGGCCCGCATGCCATGCCACGTCCTCGGCCCGCATGCCATGCCACGGCCTCGGCCCGCATGCCATGCCCCGGCTTCGGCCCGCATGCCATGCCACGGCCTCGGCCCGCATGACATGCCACGACCTCGGCCCGCATGCCATGCCACGGCCTCGGCCCGCATGCCTTGCTACGGCCACGGCCTCGGCCCGCATGCCATGACATGCCACGGCCCGCATGTCTTGCCACGGCGTTGCCAAACATGCCATGCCAGGGCCTCGGCCCGCATGCCATGCCACGGCGTCGCCCAACATGCCATGCCGCGGCCACGGCCCGCATGCCATGCCACGGCCTCGGCCCGCATGCCTTGCTACGGCGTTGCCCAACATGGCATGCCACGGCCTCGGCCCGCATGCCATGCCACGGCCTCGGCCCGCATGTCTTGCCACGGCGTTGCCAAACATGCCATGCCACGGCCTCGGCCCGCATGCCATGCCACGGCGTCGCCCAACATGCCATGCCACGGCCACGGCCACGGCCCGCGTGCCATGCCACGGCCTCGGCCCGCATGCCTTGCTACGGCGTTGCCCGACATGCCATGCCACGGCCTCGGCCCGCATGCCTTGCCACCGCGTTGCCCAGCATGCCATGCCACCGCGTTGCCCGGCGTGCCATGCCTTAGCCTTGGCCAACATGTCGAGCCACGGCCTCGGCCCGCATGCCTTGCTACGGCGTCGCCCAACATGCCATGCCACGGCCTCGCCCCGCATGCCATGCCACGGCCTCGCCCCGCATGCCATGCCACGGCCTCGGCCCGCATGACATGCCACGGCCTCGGCCCGCATGCCATGCCACGGCCTCGGCCCGCATGCCTTGCCACGGCGTTGCCCAACATGCCACGCCACGGCCTCGGCCCGCATGCCATGCCACGCCACGGCCCGCATGTCATGCCACGGCGTTGCCAAACATGCCATGCCACGGCCCCGGCCCGCATGCCTTGCTACGGCGTCGTCCAACATGCCATGCCATGGCCTCGGCCCGCATGCCATGCCACGGCCTCGGCCCGCATGCCATGCCACGGCCTCGGCCCGCATGCCATGCCACGGCCTCGGCCCGCATGCCATGCCACGGCCTCGGCCCGCATGACATGCCACGGCCTCGGCCCGCATGCCATGCCACGGCCTCGGCCCGCATGCCTTGCCACGGCGTTGCCCAACATGCCATGCCACGGCCCGCATGTCTTGCCACGGCGTTGCCAAACATGCCATGCCACGGCCTCGGCCCGCATGCCATGCCACGGCGTCGCCCAACATGCCATGCCGCGGCCACGGCCCGCATGCCATGCCACGGCCTCGGCCCGCATGCCTTGCTACGGCGTTGCCCAACATGGCATGCCACGGCCTCGGCCCGCATGTCTTGCCACGGCGTTGCCAAACATGCCATGCCACGGCCTCGGCCCGCATGCCATGCCACGGCGTCGCCCAACATGCCATGCCACGGCCACGGCCACGGCCCGCATGCCATGCCACGGCCTCGGCCCGCATGCCTTGCTACGGCGTTGCCCGACATGCCATGCCACGGCCTCGGC
This sequence comes from Camellia sinensis, assembly GCF_055761805.1. Lineage (NCBI taxonomy): Eukaryota > Viridiplantae > Streptophyta > Magnoliopsida > Ericales > Theaceae > Camellia > Camellia sinensis. The sequence continues at coordinate 14,918,287 of NW_028129474.1, forward strand.
CCGCATGCCTTGCCACCGCGTTGCCCAGCATGCCATGCCACCGCGTTGCCCGGCGTGCCATGCCTTAGCCTTGGCCAACATGTCGAGCCACGGCCTCGGCCCGCATGCCTTGCTACGGCGTCGCCCAACATGCCATGCCACGGCCTCGGCCCGCATGCCATGCCACGGCCTCGGCCCGCATGCCTTGGTACGGCGTCGCCCAACATGCCATGCCACGGCCTCGACCCGCATTACATGCCACGGCCTCGGCCCGCATTACATGCCACGGCCTCGGCCCGCATGACATGCCACGGCCTCGGCCCGCATGCCATGCCACGGCCTCGGCCCGCATGCCATGCCATGCCACGGCCCGCATGTCTTGCCACGGCGTTGCCAAACATGCCATGCCACGGCCTCGGCCGGCATGCCATGCCACGGCGTCGCCCAACATGCCATGCCACGGCCACGGCCCGCATGCCATGCCACGGCCTCGGCCCGCATGCCTTGCTACGGCGTTGCCCAACATGCCATGCCACGGCCTCGGCCCGCATGCCTTGCCACCGCGTTGCCCAGCATGCCATGCCACCGCGTTGACCGGCGTGCCATGCCTTAGCCTTGGCCAACATGTCGAGCCACGGCCTGGGCCAAACTTGCCATGACACGGCCTCGGCCCGCATGCCATGCCACGGCCTCGGCCCGCATGACATGCCACGGCCTCGGCCCGCATGCCTTGCTACGGCGTCGCCCAACATTCCATGCCACGGCCTCGGCCCGCATGCCAAGCCACGGCCTCGGCCCGCATGACATGCCACGGCCTCGGCCCGCATGCCTTGCCACGACGTCGCCCAACTTGCCATGCCACGGCCTCGGCCCGCATGCCATGCCACGGCCTCGGCTCGCATGACATGCCACGGCCTCGGCCCGCATGCCTTGCTACGGCGTCGCCCAACATGCCATGCCACGGCCTCGGCCCGCATGCCATGCCACGGCCTCGGCCCGCATGACATGCCACGGCCTCGGACCGCATGCCTTGCTACGGCGTCGCCCAACATGCCATGCCACGGCCCCGGCCCGCATGCCTTGCCACCGCGTTGCCCGGCATGCCATGCCACCGCGTTGCCCGGCGTGCCATGCCTTAGCCTTGGCCAACATGTCGTGCCACGGCCTCGGCCCGCATGCCATGCCATGCCACGGCCCGCATGTCTTGCCACGGCGTTGCAAACATGCCATGCCACGGCCTCGGCCCGCATGCCTTGCTACGGCGTCGCCCAACATGCCATGCCACGGCCTCGGTCAGCATGCCATGCCATGGCACCGCCTTGTCCAGCTCGCCGTGCCGCAGCGTTGGCCAGCATGCCTTGGCCGGCATGCTATGCCAATGCCTTGGGCCAACATGGCGTGCCACGGGCTGGGCCATGCCGGTCCGTTGCCCGGCATGCCACGGCCGTGGCGGCATGGCAAGCCACGGCCTCGGCCAGCATGCCATGCCCCGGCCTCGCCCAGCATGCCATGGCACGGTCTTGGTCAGCATGCCATGCCATGGCACCGCCTTGTGCAACGTTGGCCAGCATGCCTTGGCCGGCATGCCATGCCAATGCCTTGGGCCAACATGGCGTGCCACGGGCTGGGCGAGCATGGCATGCCACGGGCTGGGCGAGCATGCCACGCCACGGCCTTGGCTAGCAGCAAGGCATGCCACGGCCTCGGCGAGCATGCCATGCCATGCCAAGGCCAAGGCCAAGGCCAAAGCCAAGGCCAAGGCCAAGGCCAAGGCAGTGGGCAAGGCCAAGTCCCTGTGCAAGGCATGGCCAAGGCCAAGGCCATGGCATGCCACCGCCTCGATCGATCTTTTTGAACATGATTCTTTTATAATCTTACCCAAACCGTGCAACACAATTAAAAATGCACTACAATCAATTTTAAATGTCATTCCCTATTTTTTTGCAATTTTTCTGGAGCTTTTCGAATTTTTAAAGCCCTTATTTGGCATAAAAAAATCAAAATAAAATAAAAAAAATGAAAAAAATAATTTAATAATTTCTATAATTACTAGTGAATCATCCTTTAATTATGGGAATTTTTCCATAATTTTTTGACCATTTTTATTAATTTTTATTATTTTTTAAGTATTAATATCGAAATAAATTAAAATAAAATATTTTCGGTAAAAAAATATTTTTTTTAATTTTTTTTATGGTGTATTAAATTATTTCCTACAACTTTCATGTTGAAAGTTTTGGCAAAAAACCATTACTTTTTAAAAAAACCCCATTATGACTCCTCGAACATGCTTGATGTTTCCTCCTGCCAGACTGAAAAGGGCTTAACAGGCTATTATAAGGGGGGGGCACCTCCCTTGCCCAGGGCAAGGCAGTGGCAGGTACGCCCCATGTTGGGCGCGGCCTGGGCTGCGGCCTTGGGTTACATGCACTGCGGCTCGACCGCGGCCTGGGCTGCGGCCTGGGGCGGCTCGGCCGCGGCCTTGGGCGGCCTGGGCGCGGCCTTGGGCGGCCTGGGCGCGGCCTGGGCGCGGCCTGGGCGCGGCCTTGGGCAGCATGGCGTGGCATCCGCGCGGGCGTGGGCGGCCTGGCATGCGCGCGGCATGGGCAGCACGGCATGGCATGCGCACGGCCTGGGCGGCCTGGCATGCAGCCGGCCTGGCATGCCCGCGGCGTGGGCAGCACGGCATGGCATGCGCACGGCCTGGGCGGCCTGGCATGCAGCCGGCCTGGCATGCCCGCGGCGTGGGCAGCACGGCATGGCATGCGCACGGCCTGGGCGGCCTGGCATGCAGCTGGCCTGGGCAGCACGGCATGGCATGCGCACGGCCTGGGCGGCCTGGCATGCAGCCGGCCAGGGCAGCCTGGCCTGGCATGCCCGCGGCGTGGGCAGCGTGGCCTGTGCGAATACCGCGCGCGTGGTCTTTTGACCACGGTGCGCGTGTTGCGCGCATGGTCGCGCAACGCACGTCTAGTGATAAGAACCGCAGCCAAGGCAGCCCAGCCCCAAGGCCATGGCCAGCAGCATGGCATGCCACGGCCAAGGCAGGCCAGCCAAAGCCAGCAGCATGCCATGCCAAGGCCAAGGCCAGCAGCATGCCATGCCACGGCCAAGGCAGCCCAGCCAAAGCCAGCAGCATGCCATGCCAAGGCCTAGGCCAGCAGCATGCCATGCCACGGCCAAGGCAGCCCAGCCAAAGCCAGCAGCATGCCATGCCAAGGCCTAGGCCAGCAGCATGCCATGCCACGGCCAAGGCAGCCCAGCCAAAGCCAGCAGCTTGCCATGCCAAGGCCAAGGCCAGCAGCATGCCATGCCACGGCCAAGGCAGCCCAGCCAAAGCCAGCAGCAAGCCATGCCAAGGCCAAGGCCAGCAGCATGCCATGCCACGGCCAAGGCAGCCCAGCCAAGGCCAGCAGCATGCCATGCCACGGCCAAGGCAGCCCAGCCAAAGCCAGCAGCTTGCCATGCCAAGGCCAAGGCCAGCAGCATGCCATGCCACGGCCAAGGCAGCCCAGCCAAAGCCAGCAGCATGCCATGCCAAGGCCAAGGCCAGCAGCATGCCATGCCACGGCCAAGGCAGCCCAGCCAAAGCCAGCAGCATGCCATGCCAAGGCCAAGGCCAGCAGCATGCCATGCCACGGCCAAGGCAGCCCAGCCAAAGCCAGCAGCATGCCATGCCAAGGCCTAGGACAGCAGCATGCCTTGCCACGGCCAAGGCAGGCCTGCCAAAGCCAGCAGCATGCCATGCCAAGGCCAAGGCCAGCAGCATGCCATGCCACGGCCAAGGCAGCCCAGCCAAAGCCAGCAGCATGCCATGCCAAGGCCTAGGCCAGCAGCATGCCATGCCACGGCCAAGGCAGCCCAGCCAAAGCCAGCAGCATGCCATGCCAAGGCCTAGGCCAGCAGCATGCCATGCCACGGCCAAGGCAGGCCTGCCAAAGCCAGCAGCATGCCATGCCAAGGCCAAGGCCAGCAGCATGCCATGCCACGACCAAGGCAGCCCAGCCAAAGCCAGCAGCATGCCATGCCAAGGCCTAGGCCAGGAGCATGCCATGCCACGGCCAAGGCAGGCCTGCCAAAGCCAGCAGCATGCCATGCCAAGGCCAACTCCAGCAGCATGCCATGCCACGACCAAGGCAGCCCAGCCAAAGCCAGCAGCATGCCATGCACAGGCCAAGGCCAGCAGCATGGCATGCCACGGCCAAGGCAGGCCAGCCAAAGCCAGCAGCATGCCATGCCAAGGCCAAGGCCAGCAGCATGCCATGCCACGGCCAAGGCAGCCCAGCCAAAGCCAGCAGCTTGCCATGCCAAGGCCAAGGCCAGCAGCATGCCATGCCACGGCCAAGGCAGCCCAGCCAAAGCCAGCAGCATGCCATGCCAAGGCCAAGGCCACCAGCATGCCATGCCACGGCCAAGGCAGCCCAGCCAAGGCCAGCAGCATGCCATGCCACGGCCAAGGCAGCCCAGCCAAAGCCAGCAGCATGCCATGCCAAGGCCAAGGCCAGCAGCATGCCATGCCACGGCCAAGGCAGCCCAGCCAAAGCCAGCAGCATGCCATGCCAAGGCCTAGGCCAGCAGCATGCCTTGCCACGGCCAAGGCAGGCCTGCCAAAGCCAGCAGCATGCCATGCCAAGGCCAAGGCCAGCAGCATGCCATGCCACGGCCAAGGCAGCCCAGCCAAAGCCAGCAGCATGCCATGCCAAGGCCTAGGCCAGCAGCATGCCATGCCACGGCCAAGGCAGCCCAGCCAAAGCCAGCAGCATGCCATGCCAAGGCCTAGGCCAGCAGCATGCCATGCCACGGCCAAGGCAGGCCTGCCAAAGCCAGCAGCATGCCATGCCAAGGCCAAGGCCAGCAGCATGCCTTGCCACGGCCAAGGCAGCCCAGCCAAAGCCAGCAGCATGCCATGCCAAGGCCTAGGCCAGCAGCATGCCTTGCCACGGCCAAGGCAGGCCTGCCAAAGCCAGCAGCATGCCATGCCAAGGCCAAGGCCAGCAGCATGCCATGCCACGGCCAAGGCAGCCCAGCCAAAGCCAGCAGCATGCCATGCCAAGGCCAAGGCCAGCAGCATGCCATGCCACGGCCAAGGCAGCCCAGCCAAAGCCAGCAGCATGCCATGCCAAGGCCTAGGCCAGCAGCATGCCATGCCACGGCCAAGGCAGGCCTGCCAAAGCCAGCAGCATGCCATGCCAAGGCCAAGGCCAGCAGCATGCCATGCCACGGCCAAGGCAGCCCAGCCAAAGCCAGCAGCATGCCATGCCAAGGCCTAGGCCAGCAGCATGCCAGGCCACGGCCAAGGCAGGCCTGCCAAAGCCAGCAGCATGCCATGCCAAGGCCAAGGCCAGCAGCATGCCATGCCACGGCCAAGGCAGCCCAGCCAAAGCCAGCAGCATGCCATGCCAAGGCCAAGGCCAGCAGCATGCCATGCCACGGCCAAGGCAGCCCAGCCAAAGCCAGCAGCATGCCATGCCAAGGCCAAGGCCAGCAGCATGCCATGCCACGGCCAAGGCAGCGCAGCCAAGGCCAGCAGCATGCCATGCCACGGCCAAGGCAGCCCAACCAAAGCCAGCAGCTTGCCATGCCAAGGCCAAGGCCAGCAGCATGCCATGCCACGGCCAAGGCAGCCCAGCCAAAGCCAGCAGCATGCCATGCCAAGGCCAAGGCCAGCAGCATGCCATGCCACGGCCAAGGCAGCCCAGCCAAAGCCAGCAGCATGCCATGCCAAGGCCAAGGCCAGCAGCATGCCATGCCACGGCCAAGGCAGCCCAGCCAAAGCCAGCAGCATGCCATGCCAAGGCCTAGGCCAGCAGCATGCCATGCCACGGCCAAGGCAGGCCTGCCAAAGCCAGCAGCATGCCATGCCAAGGCCAAGGCCAGCAGCATGCCATGCCACGGCCAAGGCAGCCCAGCCAAAGCCAGCAGCATGCCATGCCAAGGCCTAGGCCAGCAGCATGCCATGCCACGGCCAAGGCAGCCCAGCCAAAGCCAGCAGCATGCCATGCCAAGGCCAAGGCCAGCAGAATGCCATGCCACGGCCAAGGCAGGCCAGCCAAAGCCAGCAGCATGCCATGCCAAGGCCAAGGCCAGCAGCATGCCATGCCACGGCCAAAGCAGCCCAGGCAAAGCCAGCAGCATGCCATGCCAAGGCCTAGGCCAGCAGCATGCCATGCCACGGCCAAGGCAGGCCAGCCAAAGCCAGCAGCATGCCATGCCAAGGCCAAGGCCAGCAGCATGCCATGCCACGGCCAAGGCAGCCCAGCCAAAGCCAGCAGCATGCCATGCCAAGGCCTAGGCCAGCAGCATGCCATGCCACGGCCAAGGCAGCCCAGCCAAAGCCAGCAGCTTGCCATGCCAAGGCCAAGGCCAGCAGCATGCCATGCCACGGCCAAGGCAGCCCAGCCAAAGCCAGCAGCAAGCCATGCCAAGGCCAAGGCCAGCAGCATGCCATGCCACGGCCAAGGCAGCCCAGCCAAGGCCAGCAGCATGCCATGCCACGGCCAAGGCAGCCCAGCCAAAGCCAGCAGCTTGCCATGCCAAGGCCAAGGCCAGCAGCATGCCTTGCCACGGCCAAGGCAGCCCAGCCAAAGCCAGCAGCATGCCATGCCAAGGCCAAGGCCAGCAGCATGCCATGCCACGGCCAAGGCAGCCCAGCCAAAGCCAGCAGCATGCCATGCCAAGGCCAAGGCCAGCAGCATGCCATGCCACGGCCAAGGCAGCCCAGCCAAAGCCAGCAGCATGCCATGCCAAGGCCTAGGACAGCAGCATGCCTTGCCACGGCCAAGGCAGGCCTGCCAAAGCCAGCAGCATGCCATGCCAAGGCCAAGGCCAGCAGCATGCCATGCCACGGCCAAGGCAGCCCAGCCAAAGCCAGCAGCATGCCATGCCAAGGCCTAGGCCAGCAGCATGCCATGCCACGGCCAAGGCAGCCCAGCCAAAGCCAGCAGCATGCCATGCCAAGGCCTAGGCCAGCAGCATGCCATGCCACGGCCAAGGCAGGCCTGCCAAAGCCAGCAGCATGCCATGCCAAGGCCAAGGCCAGCAGCATGCCATGCCACGACCAAGGCAGCCCAGCCAAAGCCAGCAGCATGCCATGCCAAGGCCTAGGCCAGGAGCATGCCATGCCACGGCCAAGGCAGGCCTGCCAAAGCCAGCAGCATGCCATGCCAAGGCCAACTCCAGCAGCATGCCATGCCACGACCAAGGCAGCCCAGCCAAAGCCAGCAGCATGCCATGCACAGGCCAAGGCCAGCAGCATGGCATGCCACGGCCAAGGCAGGCCAGCCAAAGCCAGCAGCATGCCATGCCAAGGCCAAGGCCAGCAGCATGCCATGCCACGGCCAAGGCAGCCCAGCCAAAGCCAGCAGCTTGCCATGCCAAGGCCAAGGCCAGCAGCATGCCATGCCACGGCCAAGGCAGCCCAGCCAAAGCCAGCAGCATGCCATGCCAAGGCCAAGGCCACCAGCATGCCATGCCACGGCCAAGGCAGCCCAGCCAAGGCCAGCAGCATGCCATGCCACGGCCAAGGCAGCCCAGCCAAAGCCAGCAGCATGCCATGCCAAGGCCAAGGCCAGCAGCATGCCATGCCACGGCCAAGGCAGCCCAGCCAAAGCCAGCAGCATGCCATGCCAAGGCCTAGGCCAGCAGCATGCCTTGCCACGGCCAAGGCAGGCCTGCCAAAGCCAGCAGCATGCCATGCCAAGGCCAAGGCCAGCAGCATGCCATGCCACGGCCAAGGCAGCCCAGCCAAAGCCAGCAGCATGCCATGCCAAGGCCTAGGCCAGCAGCATGCCATGCCACGGCCAAGGCAGCCCAGCCAAAGCCAGCAGCATGCCATGCCAAGGCCTAGGCCAGCAGCATGCCATGCCACGGCCAAGGCAGGCCTGCCAAAGCCAGCAGCATGCCATGCCAAGGCCAAGGCCAGCAGCATGCCTTGCCACGGCCAAGGCAGCCCAGCCAAAGCCAGCAGCATGCCATGCCAAGGCCTAGGCCAGCAGCATGCCTTGCCACGGCCAAGGCAGGCCTGCCAAAGCCAGCAGCATGCCATGCCAAGGCCAAGGCCAGCAGCATGCCATGCCACGGCCAAGGCAGCCCAGCCAAAGCCAGCAGCATGCCATGCCAAGGCCAAGGCCAGCAGCATGCCATGCCACGGCCAAGGCAGCCCAGCCAAAGCCAGCAGCATGCCATGCCAAGGCCTAGGCCAGCAGCATGCCATGCCACGGCCAAGGCAGGCCTGCCAAAGCCAGCAGCATGCCATGCCAAGGCCAAGGCCAGCAGCATGCCATGCCACGGCCAAGGCAGCCCAGCCAAAGCCAGCAGCATGCCATGCCAAGGCCTAGGCCAGCAGCATGCCATGCCACGGCCAAGGCAGGCCTGCCAAAGCCAGCAGCATGCCATGCCAAGGCCAAGGCCAGCAGCATGCCATGCCACGGCCAAGGCAGCCCAGCCAAAGCCAGCAGCATGCCATGCCAAGGCCAAGGCCAGCAGCATGCCATGCCACGGCCAAGGCAGCCCAGCCAAAGCCAGCAGCATGCCATGCCAAGGCCAAGGCCAGCAGCATGCCATGCCACGGCCAAGGCAGCGCAGCCAAGGCCAGCAGCATGCCATGCCACGGCCAAGGCAGCCCAACCAAAGCCAGCAGCTTGCCATGCCAAGGCCAAGGCCAGCAGCATGCCATGCCACGGCCAAGGCAGCCCAGCCAAAGCCAGCAGCATGCCATGCCAAGGCCAAGGCCAGCAGCATGCCATGCCACGGCCAAGGCAGCCCAGCCAAAGCCAGCAGCATGCCATGCCAAGGCCAAGGCCAGCAGCATGCCATGCCACGGCCAAGGCAGCCCAGGCAAAGCCAGCAGCATGCCATGCCAAGGCCTAGGCCAGCAGCATGCCATGCCACGGCCAAGGCAGGCCAGCCAAAGCCAGCAGCATGCCATGCCAAGGCCAAGGCCAGCAGCATGCCATGCCACGGCCAAGGCAGCCCAGCCAAAGCCAGCAGCATGCCAGGCCAAGGCCTTGGCCAGCAGCATGCCATGCCACGGCCAAGGCAGGCCTGCCAAAGCCAGCAGCATGCCATGCCAAGGCCAAGGCCAGCAGCATGCCATGCCACGGCCAAGGCAGCCCAGCCAAAGCCAGCAGCATGCCATGCCAAGGCCTAGGCCAGCAGCATGCCATGCCACGGCCAAGGCAGCCCAGCCAAAGCCAGCAGCATGCCATGCCAAGGCCAAGGCCAGCAGCATGCCATGCCACGGCCAAGGCAGCCCAGCCAAAGCCAGCAGCATGCCATGCCAAGGCCTAGGCCAGCAGCATGCCATGCCACGGCCAAGGCAGCCCAGCCAAAGCCAGCAGCATGCCATGCCAAGGCCAAGGCCAGCAGCATGCCATGCCACGGCCAAGGCAGCCCAGCCAAAGCCAGCAGCATGCCATGCCAAGGCCTAGGCCAGCAGCATGCCATGCCAAGGCCTAGGCCAGCAGCATGCCATGCCAAGGCCTAGGCCAGCAGCATGCCATGCCACGGCCAAGGCCGCCCAGCCAAAGCCAGCAGCATGCCATGCCAAGGCCAAGGCCAGCAGCATGCCATGCCACGGCCAAGGCAGCCCAGCCAAAGCCAGCAGCATGCCATGCCAAGGCCTAGGCCAGCAGCATGCCATGCCACGGCCAAGGCAGCCCAGCCAAAGCCAGCACCATGCCATGCCAAGGCCAAGGCCAGCAGCATGCCATGCCACGGCCAAGGCAGCCCAGCCAAAGCCAGCAGCATGCCATGCCAAGGCCTAGGCCAGCAGCATGCCATGCCACGGCCAAGGCAGGCCTGCCAAAGCCAGCAGCATGCCATGCCAAGGCCAAGGCCAGCAACATGCCATGCCACGGCCAAGGCAGCCCAGCCAAAGCCAGCAGCATGCCATGCCAAGGCCTAGGCCAGCAGCATGCCATGCCACGGCCAAGGCAGCCCAGCCAAAGCCAGCAGCATGCCATGCCAAGGCCTAGGCCAGCAGCATGCCATGCCACGGCCAAGGCAGCCCAGCCAAAGCCAGCAGCATGCCATGCCAAGGCCAAGGCCAGCAGCATGCCATGCCACGGCCAAGGCAGCCCAGCCAAAGCCAGCAGCATGCCATGCCAAGGCCTAGGCCAGCAACATGCCATGCCACGGCCAAGGCAGGCCTGCCAAAGCCAGCAGCATGCCATGTCAAGGCCAAGGCCAGCAGCATGCCATGCCACGGCCAAGGCAGGCCAGCCAAAGCCAGCAGCATGCCATGCCATGGCCTAGGCCAGCAGCATGCCATGCCACGGCCAAGGCAGGCCAGCCAAAGCCAGCAGCATGCCATGCCAAGGCCTAGGCCAGCAGCATGCCATGCCACGGCCAAGGCAGGCCAGCCAAAGCCAGCAGCATGCCATGCCAAGGCCAAGGCCAGCAGCATGCCATGCCACGGCCAACGCAGCCCAGCCAAAGCCGGCGGCATGCCATGCCAAGGCCAAGGCCAGCAGCATGCCATGCCACGACCAAGGCTGCCAGCCAAAGCCAGCAGCATGCCATGCCAAGGCCTAGGCCAGCAGCATGCCATGCCACGGCCAAGGCAGCCCAGCCAAAGCCGCCAGCATGCCATGCCAAGGCCAAGGCCAAGGCCAGCAGCATGCCATGCCATGGCCAAGGCCAAGGCCAAGGCCAAGGCAGCCCATCCGAAGCCAGCAACATTCCATGGCAAGGCCAACGCAGCCCAGCCAAAGCCGGCGGCATGCCATGCCAAGGCCAAGGCCAGCCGCATGTCTTGCCACGGCCTTGTCCCGCAGCGTGGCGTGCCTTTGCCTTGGGCTAGAACATCGCATGCCACGCCCTTGGCAAGCAATCCTGTCCCTCGTGTAATTGCCATTTGGTTTGGCTTTGACTTACGTATATGTTGCCCTGCGAAATGCTTGTCCCTCGGGTAATAGCCGTTTGGTTGCCTTTGACTTGCGAACCCGTTGCTAGTGCTTTCCCCAGTGGAAGCTTGTTGGGAAAAGTATGTCCCTCGGAAGTTGCCTGTTGCGTTTGTTATTTGCATTCGAGCTATCCGATGCTTGCTGGGTTTCTCTAAGAGTTTTTGCACGTTCGTCGGGCTTTTTAATTATTTATTTACTCATAAAAATTATAATAAAATAAATTAAAAATAAAAAAATAATTAAAAAAATTACTATAATTACTAGTGCCTCATCTTATAATTGTTGGAATTTTTCTAGAATTTTTTGAGTATTTTTAGTAATTTTTATTATTTTTTAAGTATTAAAATTGAAATAAATTAAAATAAAATATTCCGGTGGCCAAATATTTTTTTATAATTTTTTTTATGGTGTATTAAATTATTTCATACAACTTTCATGTTGAAAGTTTTGGCAAAAAACCATTACTTTTTAAAAAAACCCCATTATGACTCCTCGAACATGCTTGATGTTTCCTCCTGCCAGATTGAAAAGGGCTTAACAGGCTATTATAAGGGGGGGGCACCTCCCTTAAGGCTGGCCAGCATGGCCAGGCCACAGGCCACGCCTATGCCTAGGCGGGCGCTTGGCACATGCCATCGCTTGGCTTGTGGCATTGGCTTGTGGCATCGAAACTACATAGCCAAGCACGGGATGCGTCGAGTGGCGGCCCGCGGCGGTGGCGGTGGCACGTTGGCCTAGGCCAGCATGCCATGCCACAGCCTTGGCCAGCAACATGGCATGCCAAAGCCTTGGCCAGCAACATGGCATGCCAAAGCCTTGGCCAGCAGCATGCCATGCCTTGGCCTTGGCAAGCATGTCATGCCACGGCCTTGGCCAGCAGCATGCCATGCCACGGCCTTGGCCAGCAGCATGCCATGCCCCGGCCTTGGCCAGCAGCATGCCATGCCACGGCCTTGGCCAGCAGCATGCCATGCCACAGCCTTGGCCAGCAACATGGCATGCCAAAGCCTTGGCCAGCAGCATGCCATGCCTTGGCCTTGGCAAGCATGTCATGCCACGGCCTTGGCCAGCTGCATGCCATGCCACGGCCTTGGCCAGCAGCATGCCATGCCACAGCCTTGGCCAGCAACATGGCATGCCAAAGCCTTGGCCAGCAGCACGCCATGCCCCGGCCTTGGCAAGCTTGTCATGCCACGGCCATGGCCAGCAGCGTGCTATGCCCCGGCCTTGGCCAGCAGCTTGCCATGCCACGACCTTGGCCAGCAGCTTGCCATGCCCCGGCCTTGGCCAGCATGTCATGCCGCGGCCTTGGCCAGCAGCATGCCATGCCACGGCCTTGGCCAGCAACATGGCATGCCGCGGCCTTGGCCGGCAGCATGCCATGCCGCGGCCTTGGCCGGCAGCATGCCATGCCGCGGCCTTTGCCGGCAGCATGCCATGCCGCGGCCTTTGCCAGCAGCATGGCAAGCCCAAGCCTTGGTCAGCAGCAGCATGCCATGCCAATGCCTTGGCCAGCAGCATGCCTTGCCACGGCCTCGTCCAGCAGCATGGCATGCCACGCCACGGCCTCGGCCATCAGCATGCCTTGCCACGGCCTCGGCCATCAGCATGCCTTGCCACGGCCTTGTCCAGCAGCATGGCATGCCCGGCTTTGGCCAGCAGCATGTCATGCCACGGCCTTGGCAAGCATGCCAAGCCACGGCCTTGGCAAGCATGCCATGTCCCTCGGGTAATTGTACAAGTTGCCTTGCGAAATGCATGTCCCTCGGTTAAATTGCCATTTGGTTGGCTTTGGCGTGCGAACGAGTTGCCTGTGCTTTCCTTGTGGAAGCTTGTTGCGAGAAGTATGTCCCTCGAAAGTTGCCTGTTGCGTTTGTTATTTGCATTCGCGCTAACCGGTGCTTGCTCGGCCTCTCTAAATGTTTTCGCGCGTTCGTCGGGCTTCTTGGTCCTTCGGGGGGTGATTCGTTTTGGGGGGCTGGTGCACAGTGTACGTCGTGGCGCGTGATTTGTGTTCGGTTTGTGCGAGTTGGACGGATCCCTGCCTGTGCAGCGAACTCCACTGGTGCATTCCTCCATGTCCCTCGGGTTGTCTTCGACTCGCCTTCGGGTTGCTTGCGCTTCCCTAGTGGAAGGTGCCTTGCGAAAAGCGTGTCCCTCGGGTAATTGCCATTTGGTTGGCTTTGACGTTCGAACGAGTTGCCTATGCTTTCCTAGTGGAAGCTTGTTGCGAAAAGTATGTCCCTCGAAAGTTGCCTGTTGCGTTTGTTATTCGCATTCGCGCTAACCGGTGCTTGCTCGGCCTCTCTAAATGTTTTCGCGCGTTCGTCGGGCTTCTTAGTCCTTCGGGGGGTGATTCGTTTTGGGGGGCTGGTGCACAGTGTATGTCGTGGCGCGTGAGTTGTGTTCGGTTTGTGCGAGTTGGACGGATCCCTGCCTGTGCAGCGAACTCCACTGGTGCATTCCTCCATGTCCCTCGGGTTGTCTTCGACTCGCCTTCGGGTTGCCTGCGCTTCCCTAGTGGAAGGTGCCTTGCGAAAAGCGTGTCCCTCGGGTAATTGCCATTTGGTTGGCTTTGACGTTCGAACGAGTTGCCTATGCTTTCCTAGTGGAAGCTTGTTGCGAAAAGTATGTCCCTCGAAAGTTGCCTGTTGCGCTTGTTACTTGCATTCGCGCTAACCGGTGCTTGCTCGGCCTCTCTAAATGTTTTCGCGCGTTCGTCGGGCTTCTTAGTCCTTCGGGGGGTGATTCGTTTTGGGGGGCTGGTGCACAGTGTACGTCGTGGCGCGTGAGTTGTGTTCGGTTTGTGCGAGTTGGACGGATCCCTGCCTGTGCAGCGAACTCCACTGGTGCATTCCTCCATGTCCCTCGGGTGATCGCCTTTAGGTTGTCTTCGACTCGCCTTCGGGTTGTCTGCGCTTCCCTAGTGGAAGGTGCCTTGCGAAAAGCATGTCCCTCGGGTAATTGCCATTTGGTTGGCTTTGACGTTCGAACGAGTTGCCTGTGCTTTCCTAGTGGAAGCTTGTTGCGAAAAGTATGTCCCTCGAAAGTTGCCTGTTGCGCTTGTTATTTGCGTTCGCGCTAACCGGTGCTTGCTCGGCCTCCCTAAATGTTTTCGCGCGTTCGTCGGGCTTCTTGGTCCTTCGGGGGGTGATTCGTTTTGGGGGGCTGGTGCATAGTGTACGTCGTGGCGCGTGAGTTGTGTTCGGTTTGTGCGAGTTGGACGAATCCCTGCCTGTGCAGCGAACTCCACTGGTGCATTCCTCCATGTCCCTCGGGTAAATGCCTTAAGGTTGTCTTCGACTCGCCTTCGAGTTGCCTACGCTTCCCT
>NW_028129474.1:14942500-14952500 GCF_055761805.1 Camellia sinensis
CGGCCTCGGCCCGCATGACATGCCACGGCCTCGGCCCGCATGCCTTGCTACGGCGTCGCCCAACATTCCATGCCACGGCCTCGGCCCGCATGCCAAGCCACGGCCTCGGCCCGCATGACATGCCACGGCCTCGGCCCGCATGCCTTGCCACGACGTCGCCCAACTTGCCATGCCACGGCCTCGGCCCGCATGCCATGCCACGGCCTCGGCTCGCATGACATGCCACGGCCTCGGCCCGCATGCCTTGCTACGGCGTCGCCCAACATGCCATGCCACGGCCTCGGCCCGCATGCCATGCCACGGCCTCGGCCCGCATGACATGCCACGGCCTCGGACCGCATGCCTTGCTACGGCGTCGCCCAACATGCCATGCCACGGCCCCGGCCCGCATGCCTTGCCACCGCGTTGCCCGGCATGCCATGCCACCGCGTTGCCCGGCGTGCCATGCCTTAGCCTTGGCCAACATGTCGTGCCACGGCCTCGGCCCGCATGCCATGCCATGCCACGGCCCGCATGTCTTGCCACGGCGTTGCAAACATGCCATGCCACGGCCTCGGCCCGCATGCCTTGCTACGGCGTCGCCCAACATGCCATGCCACGGCCTCGGTCAGCATGCCATGCCATGGCACCGCCTTGTCCAGCTCGCCGTGCCGCAGCGTTGGCCAGCATGCCTTGGCCGGCATGCTATGCCAATGCCTTGGGCCAACATGGCGTGCCACGGGCTGGGCCATGCCGGTCCGTTGCCCGGCATGCCACGGCCGTGGCGGCATGGCAAGCCACGGCCTCGGCCAGCATGCCATGCCCCGGCCTCGCCCAGCATGCCATGGCACGGTCTTGGTCAGCATGCCATGCCATGGCACCGCCTTGTGCAACGTTGGCCAGCATGCCTTGGCCGGCATGCCATGCCAATGCCTTGGGCCAACATGGCGTGCCACGGGCTGGGCGAGCATGGCATGCCACGGGCTGGGCGAGCATGCCACGCCACGGCCTTGGCTAGCAGCAAGGCATGCCACGGCCTCGGCGAGCATGCCATGCCATGCCAAGGCCAAGGCCAAGGCCAAAGCCAAGGCCAAGGCCAAGGCCAAGGCAGTGGGCAAGGCCAAGTCCCTGTGCAAGGCATGGCCAAGGCCAAGGCCATGGCATGCCACCGCCTCGATCGATCTTTTTGAACATGATTCTTTTATAATCTTACCCAAACCGTGCAACACAATTAAAAATGCACTACAATCAATTTTAAATGTCATTCCCTATTTTTTTGCAATTTTTCTGGAGCTTTTCGAATTTTTAAAGCCCTTATTTGGCATAAAAAAATCAAAATAAAATAAAAAAAATGAAAAAAATAATTTAATAATTTCTATAATTACTAGTGAATCATCCTTTAATTATGGGAATTTTTCCATAATTTTTTGACCATTTTTATTAATTTTTATTATTTTTTAAGTATTAATATCGAAATAAATTAAAATAAAATATTTTCGGTAAAAAAATATTTTTTTTAATTTTTTTTATGGTGTATTAAATTATTTCCTACAACTTTCATGTTGAAAGTTTTGGCAAAAAACCATTACTTTTTAAAAAAACCCCATTATGACTCCTCGAACATGCTTGATGTTTCCTCCTGCCAGACTGAAAAGGGCTTAACAGGCTATTATAAGGGGGGGGCACCTCCCTTGCCCAGGGCAAGGCAGTGGCAGGTACGCCCCATGTTGGGCGCGGCCTGGGCTGCGGCCTTGGGTTACATGCACTGCGGCTCGACCGCGGCCTGGGCTGCGGCCTGGGGCGGCTCGGCCGCGGCCTTGGGCGGCCTGGACCGCGGCCTTGGGCGGCCTTGCGCGGCCTGGGCGCGGCCTGGGCGCGGCCTTGGGCAGCCTGGGCGCGGCCTTGGGCGGCCTGGGCGCGGCCTTGCGCGGCCTGGGCGCGGCCTTGGGCAGCATGGCGTGGCATCCGCGCGGGCGTGGGCGGCCTGGCATGCGCGCGGCATGGGCAGCACGGCATGGCATGCGCACGGCCTGGGCGGCCTGGCATGCAGCCGGCCTGGCATGCCCGTGGCGTGGGCAGCACGGCATGGCATGCGCACGGCCTGGGCGGCCTGGCATGCAGCCGGCCTGGCATGCCCGCGGCGTGGGCAGCACGGCATGGCATGCGCACGGCCTGGGCGGCCTGGCATGCAGCTGGCCTGGGCAGCACGGCATGGCATGCGCACGGCCTGGGCGGCCTGGCATGCAGCCGGCCAGGGCAGCCTGGCCTGGCATGCCCGCGGCGTGGGCAGCGTGGCCTGTGCGAATACCGCGCGCGTGGTCTTTTGACCACGGTGCGCGTGTTGCGCGCATGGTCGCGCAACGCACGTCTAGTGATAAGAACCGCAGCCAAGGCAGCCCAGCCCCAAGGCCATGGCCAGCAGCATGGCATGCCACGGCCAAGGCAGGCCAGCCAAAGCCAGCAGCATGCCATGCCAAGGCCAAGGCCAGCAGCATGCCATGCCACGGCCAAGGCAGCCCAGCCAAAGCCAGCAGCATGCCATGCCAAGGCCTAGGCCAGCAGCATGCCATGCCACGGCCAAGGCAGCCCAGCCAAAGCCAGCAGCATGCCATGCCAAGGCCTAGGCCAGCAGCATGCCATGCCACGGCCAAGGCAGCCCAGCCAAAGCCAGCAGCTTGCCATGCCAAGGCCAAGGCCAGCAGCATGCCATGCCACGGCCAAGGCAGCCCAGCCAAAGCCAGCAGCAAGCCATGCCAAGGCCAAGGCCAGCAGCATGCCATGCCACGGCCAAGGCAGCCCAGCCAAGGCCAGCAGCATGCCATGCCACGGCCAAGGCAGCCCAGCCAAAGCCAGCAGCTTGCCATGCCAAGGCCAAGGCCAGCAGCATGCCATGCCACGGCCAAGGCAGCCCAGCCAAAGCCAGCAGCATGCCATGCCAAGGCCAAGGCCAGCAGCATGCCATGCCACGGCCAAGGCAGCCCAGCCAAAGCCAGCAGCATGCCATGCCAAGGCCAAGGCCAGCAGCATGCCATGCCACGGCCAAGGCAGCCCAGCCAAAGCCAGCAGCATGCCATGCCAAGGCCTAGGACAGCAGCATGCCTTGCCACGGCCAAGGCAGGCCTGCCAAAGCCAGCAGCATGCCATGCCAAGGCCAAGGCCAGCAGCATGCCATGCCACGGCCAAGGCAGCCCAGCCAAAGCCAGCAGCATGCCATGCCAAGGCCTAGGCCAGCAGCATGCCATGCCACGGCCAAGGCAGCCCAGCCAAAGCCAGCAGCATGCCATGCCAAGGCCTAGGCCAGCAGCATGCCATGCCACGGCCAAGGCAGGCCTGCCAAAGCCAGCAGCATGCCATGCCAAGGCCAAGGCCAGCAGCATGCCATGCCACGACCAAGGCAGCCCAGCCAAAGCCAGCAGCATGCCATGCCAAGGCCTAGGCCAGGAGCATGCCATGCCACGGCCAAGGCAGGCCTGCCAAAGCCAGCAGCATGCCATGCCAAGGCCAACTCCAGCAGCATGCCATGCCACGACCAAGGCAGCCCAGCCAAAGCCAGCAGCATGCCATGCACAGGCCAAGGCCAGCAGCATGGCATGCCACGGCCAAGGCAGGCCAGCCAAAGCCAGCAGCATGCCATGCCAAGGCCAAGGCCAGCAGCATGCCATGCCACGGCCAAGGCAGCCCAGCCAAAGCCAGCAGCTTGCCATGCCAAGGCCAAGGCCAGCAGCATGCCATGCCACGGCCAAGGCAGCCCAGCCAAAGCCAGCAGCATGCCATGCCAAGGCCAAGGCCACCAGCATGCCATGCCACGGCCAAGGCAGCCCAGCCAAGGCCAGCAGCATGCCATGCCACGGCCAAGGCAGCCCAGCCAAAGCCAGCAGCATGCCATGCCAAGGCCAAGGCCAGCAGCATGCCATGCCACGGCCAAGGCAGCCCAGCCAAAGCCAGCAGCATGCCATGCCAAGGCCTAGGCCAGCAGCATGCCTTGCCACGGCCAAGGCAGGCCTGCCAAAGCCAGCAGCATGCCATGCCAAGGCCAAGGCCAGCAGCATGCCATGCCACGGCCAAGGCAGCCCAGCCAAAGCCAGCAGCATGCCATGCCAAGGCCTAGGCCAGCAGCATGCCATGCCACGGCCAAGGCAGCCCAGCCAAAGCCAGCAGCATGCCATGCCAAGGCCTAGGCCAGCAGCATGCCATGCCACGGCCAAGGCAGGCCTGCCAAAGCCAGCAGCATGCCATGCCAAGGCCAAGGCCAGCAGCATGCCATGCCACGGCCAAGGCAGCCCAGCCAAAGCCAGCAGCATGCCATGCCAAGGCCTAGGCCAGCAGCATGCCTTGCCACGGCCAAGGCAGGCCTGCCAAAGCCAGCAGCATGCCATGCCAAGGCCAAGGCCAGCAGCATGCCATGCCACGGCCAAGGCAGCCCAGCCAAAGCCAGCAGCATGCCATGCCAACGCCAAGGCCAGCAGCATGCCATGCCACGGCCAAGGCAGCCCAGCCAAAGCCAGCAGCATGCCATGCCAAGGCCTAGGCCAGCAGCATGCCATGCCACGGCCAAGGCAGGCCTGCCAAAGCCAGCAGCATGCCATGCCAAGGCCAAGGCCAGCAGCATGCCATGCCACGGCCAAGGCAGCCCAGCCAAAGCCAGCAGCATGCCATGCCAAGGCCTAGGCCAGCAGCATGCCATGCCACGGCCAAGGCAGGCCTGCCAAAGCCAGCAGCATGCCATGCCAAGGCCAAGGCCAGCAGCATGCCATGCCACGGCCAAGGCAGCCCAGCCAAAGCCAGCAGCATGCCATGCCAAGGCCAAGGCCAGCAGCATGCCATGCCACGGCCAAGGCAGCCCAGCCAAAGCCAGCAGCATGCCATGCCAAGGCCAAGGCCAGCAGCATGCCATGCCACGGCCAAGGCAGCGCAGCCAAGGCCAGCAGCATGCCATGCCACGGCCAAGGCAGCCCAACCAAAGCCAGCAGCTTGCCATGCCAAGGCCAAGGCCAGCAGCATGCCATGCCACGGCCAAGGCAGCCCAGCCAAAGCCAGCAGCATGCCATGCCAAGGCCAAGGCCAGCAGCATGCCATGCCACGGCCAAGGCAGCCCAGCCAAAGCCAGCAGCATGCCATGCCAAGGCCAAGGCCAGCAGCATGCCATGCCACGGCCAAGGCAGCCCAGCCAAAGCCAGCAGCATGCCATGCCAAGGCCTAGGCCAGCAGCATGCCATGCCACGGCCAAGGCAGGCCTGCCAAAGCCAGCAGCATGCCATGCCAAGGCCAAGGCCAGCAGCATGCCATGCCACGGCCAAGGCAGCCCAGCCAAAGCCAGCAGCATGCCATGCCAAGGCCTAGGCCAGCAGCATGCCATGCCACGGCCAAGGCAGCCCAGCCAAAGCCAGCAGCATGCCATGCCAAGGCCAAGGCCAGCAGAATGCCATGCCACGGCCAAGGCAGGCCAGCCAAAGCCAGCAGCATGCCATGCCAAGGCCAAGGCCAGCAGCATGCCATGCCACGGCCAAGGCAGCCCAGGCAAAGCCAGCAGCATGCCATGCCAAGGCCTAGGCCAGCAGCATGCCATGCCACGGCCAAGGCAGGCCAGCCAAAGCCAGCAGCATGCCATGCCAAGGCCAAGGCCAGCAGCATGCCATGCCACGGCCAAGGCAGCCCAGCCAAAGCCAGCAGCATGCCAGGCCAAGGCCTTGGCCAGCAGCATGCCATGCCACGGCCAAGGCAGGCCTGCCAAAGCCAGCAGCATGCCATGCCAAGGCCAAGGCCAGCAGCATGCCATGCCACGGCCAAGGCAGCCCAGCCAAAGCCAGCAGCATGCCATGCCAAGGCCTAGGCCAGCAGCATGCCATGCCACGGCCAAGGCAGCCCAGCCAAAGCCAGCAGCATGCCATGCCAAGGCCAAGGCCAGCAGCATGCCATGCCACGGCCAAGGCAGCCCAGCCAAAGCCAGCAGCATGCCATGCCAAGGCCTAGGCCAGCAGCATGCCATGCCACGGCCAAGGCAGCCCAGCCAAAGCCAGCAGCATGCCATGCCAAGGCCAAGGCCAGCAGCATGCCATGCCACGGCCAAGGCAGCCCAGCCAAAGCCAGCAGCATGCCATGCCAAGGCCTAGGCCAGCAGCATGCCATGCCACGGCCAAGGCCGCCCAGCCAAAGCCAGCAGCATGCCATGCCAAGGCCAAGGCCAGCAGCATGCCATGCCACGGCCAAGGCAGCCCAGCCAAAGCCAGCAGCATGCCATGCCAAGGCCTAGGCCAGCAGCATGCCATGCCACGGCCAAGGCAGCCCAGCCAAAGCCAGCACCATGCCATGCCAAGGCCAAGGCCAGCAGCATGCCATGCCACGGCCAAGGCAGCCCAGCCAAAGCCAGCAGCATGCCATGCCAAGGCCTAGGCCAGCAGCATGCCATGCCACGGCCAAGGCAGGCCTGCCAAAGCCAGCAGCATGCCATGCCAAGGCCAAGGCCAGCAACATGCCATGCCACGGCCAAGGCAGCCCAGCCAAAGCCAGCAGCATGCCATGCCAAGGCCTAGGCCAGCAGCATGCCATGCCACGGCCAAGGCAGCCCAGCCAAAGCCAGCAGCATGCCATGCCAAGGCCTAGGCCAGCAGCATGCCATGCCACGGCCAAGGCAGCCCAGCCAAAGCCAGCAGCATGCCATGCCAAGGCCAAGGCCAGCAGCATGCCATGCCACGGCCAAGGCAGCCCAGCCAAAGCCAGCAGCATGCCATGCCAAGGCCTAGGCCAGCAACATGCCATGCCACGGCCAAGGCAGGCCTGCCAAAGCCAGCAGCATGCCATGTCAAGGCCAAGGCCAGCAGCATGCCATGCCACGGCCAAGGCAGGCCAGCCAAAGCCAGCAGCATGCCATGCCATGGCCTAGGCCAGCAGCATGCCATGCCACGGCCAAGGCAGGCCAGCCAAAGCCAGCAGCATGCCATGCCAAGGCCTAGGCCAGCAGCATGCCATGCCACGGCCAAGGCAGGCCAGCCAAAGCCAGCAGCATGCCATGCCAAGGCCAAGGCCAGCAGCATGCCATGCCACGGCCAACGCAGCCCAGCCAAAGCCGGCGGCATGCCATGCCAAGGCCAAGGCCAGCAGCATGCCATGCCACGACCAAGGCTGCCAGCCAAAGCCAGCAGCATGCCATGCCAAGGCCTAGGCCAGCAGCATGCCATGCCACGGCCAAGGCAGCCCAGCCAAAGCCGCCAGCATGCCATGCCAAGGCCAAGGCCAAGGCCAGCAGCATGCCATGCCATGGCCAAGGCCAAGGCCAAGGCCAAGGCAGCCCATCCGAAGCCAGCAACATTCCATGGCAAGGCCAACGCAGCCCAGCCAAAGCCGGCGGCATGCCATGCCAAGGCCAAGGCCAGCCGCATGTCTTGCCACGGCCTTGTCCCGCAGCGTGGCGTGCCTTTGCCTTGGGCTAGAACATCGCATGCCACGCCCTTGGCAAGCAATCCTGTCCCTCGTGTAATTGCCATTTGGTTTGGCTTTGACTTACGTATATGTTGCCCTGCGAAATGCTTGTCCCTCGGGTAATAGCCGTTTGGTTGCCTTTGACTTGCGAACCCGTTGCTAGTGCTTTCCCCAGTGGAAGCTTGTTGGGAAAAGTATGTCCCTCGGAAGTTGCCTGTTGCGTTTGTTATTTGCATTCGAGCTATCCGATGCTTGCTGGGTTTCTCTAAGAGTTTTTGCACGTTCGTCGGGCTTTTTAATTATTTATTTACTCATAAAAATTATAATAAAATAAATTAAAAATAAAAAAATAATTAAAAAAATTACTATAATTACTAGTGCCTCATCTTATAATTGTTGGAATTTTTCTAGAATTTTTTGAGTATTTTTAGTAATTTTTATTATTTTTTAAGTATTAAAATTGAAATAAATTAAAATAAAATATTCCGGTGGCCAAATATTTTTTTATAATTTTTTTTATGGTGTATTAAATTATTTCATACAACTTTCATGTTGAAAGTTTTGGCAAAAAACCATTACTTTTTAAAAAAACCCCATTATGACTCCTCGAACATGCTTGATGTTTCCTCCTGCCAGATTGAAAAGGGCTTAACAGGCTATTATAAGGGGGGGGCACCTCCCTTAAGGCTGGCCAGCATGGCCAGGCCACAGGCCACGCCTATGCCTAGGCGGGCGCTTGGCACATGCCATCGCTTGGCTTGTGGCATTGGCTTGTGGCATCGAAACTACATAGCCAAGCACGGGATGCGTCGAGTGGCGGCCCGCGGCGGTGGCGGTGGCACGTTGGCCTAGGCCAGCATGCCATGCCACAGCCTTGGCCAGCAACATGGCATGCCAAAGCCTTGGCCAGCAACATGGCATGCCAAAGCCTTGGCCAGCAGCATGCCATGCCTTGGCCTTGGCAAGCATGTCATGCCACGGCCTTGGCCAGCAGCATGCCATGCCACGGCCTTGGCCAGCAGCATGCCATGCCCCGGCCTTGGCCAGCAGCATGCCATGCCACGGCCTTGGCCAGCAGCATGCCATGCCACAGCCTTGGCCAGCAACATGGCATGCCAAAGCCTTGGCCAGCAGCATGCCATGCCTTGGCCTTGGCAAGCATGTCATGCCACGGCCTTGGCCAGCTGCATGCCATGCCACGGCCTTGGCCAGCAGCATGCCATGCCACAGCCTTGGCCAGCAACATGGCATGCCAAAGCCTTGGCCAGCAGCACGCCATGCCCCGGCCTTGGCAAGCTTGTCATGCCACGGCCATGGCCAGCAGCGTGCTATGCCCCGGCCTTGGCCAGCAGCTTGCCATGCCACGACCTTGGCCAGCAGCTTGCCATGCCCCGGCCTTGGCCAGCATGTCATGCCGCGGCCTTGGCCAGCAGCATGCCATGCCACGGCCTTGGCTAGCAACATGGCATGCCGCGGCCTTGGCCGGCAGCATGCCATGCCGCGGCCTTGGCCGGCAGCATGCCATGCCGCGGCCTTTGCCGGCAGCATGCCATGCCGCGGCCTTTGCCAGCAGCATGGCAAGCCCAAGCCTTGGTCAGCAGCAGCATGCCATGCCAATGCCTTGGCCAGCAGCATGCCTTGCCACGGCCTCGTCCAGCAGCATGGCATGCCACGCCACGGCCTCGGCCATCAGCATGCCTTGCCACGGCCTCGGCCATCAGCATGCCTTGCCACGGCCTTGTCCAGCAGCATGGCATGCCCGGCTTTGGCCAGCAGCATGTCATGCCACGGCCTTGGCAAGCATGCCAAGCCACGGCCTTGGCAAGCATGCCATGTCCCTCGGGTAATTGTACAAGTTGCCTTGCGAAATGCATGTCCCTCGGTTAAATTGCCATTTGGTTGGCTTTGGCGTGCGAACGAGTTGCCTGTGCTTTCCTTGTGGAAGCTTGTTGCGAGAAGTATGTCCCTCGAAAGTTGCCTGTTGCGTTTGTTATTTGCATTCGCGCTAACCGGTGCTTGCTCGGCCTCTCTAAATGTTTTCGCGCGTTCGTCGGGCTTCTTGGTCCTTCGGGGGGTGATTCGTTTTGGGGGGCTGGTGCACAGTGTACGTCGTGGCGCGTGATTTGTGTTCGGTTTGTGCGAGTTGGACGGATCCCTGCCTGTGCAGCGAACTCCACTGGTGCATTCCTCCATGTCCCTCGGGTTGTCTTCGACTCGCCTTCGGGTTGCTTGCGCTTCCCTAGTGGAAGGTGCCTTGCGAAAAGCGTGTCCCTCGGGTAATTGCCATTTGGTTGGCTTTGACGTTCGAACGAGTTGCCTATGCTTTCCTAGTGGAAGCTTGTTGCGAAAAGTATGTCCCTCGAAAGTTGCCTGTTGCGTTTGTTATTCGCATTCGCGCTAACCGGTGCTTGCTCGGCCTCTCTAAATGTTTTCGCGCGTTCGTCGGGCTTCTTAGTCCTTCGGGGGGTGATTCGTTTTGGGGGGCTGGTGCACAGTGTATGTCGTGGCGCGTGAGTTGTGTTCGGTTTGTGCGAGTTGGACGGATCCCTGCCTGTGCAGCGAACTCCACTGGTGCATTCCTCCATGTCCCTCGGGTTGTCTTCGA
>NW_028129474.1:14962500-14975000 GCF_055761805.1 Camellia sinensis
CCAACATGCCATGCCACGGCCTCGGCCCGCATGCCATGCCACGGCCTCGGCCCGCATGACATGCCACGGCCTCGGACCGCATGCCTTGCTACGGCGTCGCCCAACATGCCATGCCACGGCCCCGGCCCGCATGCCTTGCCACCGCGTTGCCCGGCATGCCATGCCACCGCGTTGCCCGGCGTGCCATGCCTTAGCCTTGGCCAACATGTCGTGCCACGGCCTCGGCCCGCATGCCATGCCATGCCACGGCCCGCATGTCTTGCCACGGCGTTGCAAACATGCCATGCCACGGCCTCGGCCCGCATGCCTTGCTACGGCGTCGCCCAACATGCCATGCCACGGCCTCGGTCAGCATGCCATGCCATGGCACCGCCTTGTCCAGCTCGCCGTGCCGCAGCGTTGGCCAGCATGCCTTGGCCGGCATGCCATGCCAATGCCTTGGGCCAACATGGCGTGCCACGGGCTGGGCCATGCCGGTCCGTTGCCCGGCATGCCACGGCCGTGGCGGCATGGCAAGCCACGGCCTCGGCCAGCATGCCATGCCCCGGCCTCGCCCAGCATGCCATGGCACGGTCTTGGTCAGCATGCCATGCCATGGCACCGCCTTGTGCAACGTTGGCCAGCATGCCTTGGCCGGCATGCCATGCCAATGCCTTGGGCCAACATGGCGTGCCACGGGCTGGGCGAGCATGGCATGCCACGGGCTGGGCGAGCATGCCACGCCACGGCCTTGGCTAGCAGCAAGGCATGCCACGGCCTCGGCGAGCATGCCATGCCATGCCAAGGCCAAGGCCAAGGCCAAAGCCAAGGCCAAGGCCAAGGCCAAGGCAGTGGGCAAGGCCAAGTCCCTGTGCAAGGCATGGCCAAGGCCAAGGCCATGGCATGCCACCGCCTCGATCGATCTTTTTGAACATGATTCTTTTATAATCTTACCCAAACCGTGCAACACAATTAAAAATGCACTACAATCAATTTTAAATGTCATTCCCTATTTTTTTGCAATTTTTCTGGAGCTTTTCGAATTTTTAAAGCCCTTATTTGGCATAAAAAAATCAAAATAAAATAAAAAAAATGAAAAAAATAATTTAATAATTTCTATAATTACTAGTGAATCATCCTTTAATTATGGGAATTTTTCCATAATTTTTTGACCATTTTTATTAATTTTTATTATTTTTTAAGTATTAATATCGAAATAAATTAAAATAAAATATTTTCGGTAAAAAAATATTTTTTTTAATTTTTTTTATGGTGTATTAAATTATTTCCTACAACTTTCATGTTGAAAGTTTTGGCAAAAAACCATTACTTTTTAAAAAAACCCCATTATGACTCCTCGAACATGCTTGATGTTTCCTCCTGCCAGACTGAAAAGGGCTTAACAGGCTATTATAAGGGGGGGGCACCTCCCTTGCCCAGGGCAAGGCAGTGGCAGGTACGCCCCATGTTGGGCGCGGCCTGGGCTGCGGCCTTGGGTTACATGCACTGCGGCTCGACCGCGGCCTGGGCTGCGGCCTGGGGCGGCTCGGCAGCGGCCTTGGGCGGCCTGGACCGCGGCCTTGCGCGGCCTGGGCGCGGCCTGGGCGCGGCCTTGCGCGGCCTGGGCGCGGCCTTGCGCGGCCTGGGCGCGGCCTTGGGCAGCATGGCGTGGCATCCGCGCGGGCGTGGGCGGCCTGGCATGCGCGCGGCATGGGCAGCACGGCATGGCATGCGCACGGCCTGGGCGGCCTGGCATGCAGCCGGCCTGGCATGCCCGCGGCGTGGGCAGCACGGCATGGCATGCGCACGGCCTGGGCGGCCTGGCATGCAGCCGGCCTGGCATGCCCGCGGCGTGGGCAGCACGGCATGGCATGCGCACGGCCTGGGCGGCCTGGCATGCAGCTGGCCTGGGCAGCACGGCATGGCATGCGCACGGCCTGGGCGGCCTGGCATGCAGCCGGCCAGGGCAGCCTGGCCTGGCATGCCCGCGGCGTGGGCAGCGTGGCCTGTGCGAATACCGCGCGCGTGGTCTTTTGACCACGGTGCGCGTGTTGCGCGCATGGTCGCGCAACGCACGTCTAGTGATAAGAACCGCAGCCAAGGCAGCCCAGCCCCAAGGCCATGGCCAGCAGCATGGCATGCCACGGCCAAGGCAGGCCAGCCAAAGCCAGCAGCATGCCATGCCAAGGCCAAGGCCAGCAGCATGCCATGCCACGGCCAAGGCAGCCCAGCCAAAGCCAGCAGCATGCCATGCCAAGGCCTAGGCCAGCAGCATGCCATGCCACGGCCAAGGCAGCCCAGCCAAAGCCAGCAGCATGCCATGCCAAGGCCTAGGCCAGCAGCATGCCATGCCACGGCCAAGGCAGCCCAGCCAAAGCCAGCAGCTTGCCATGCCAAGGCCAAGGCCAGCAGCATGCCATGCCACGGCCAAGGCAGCCCAGCCAAAGCCAGCAGCAAGCCATGCCAAGGCCAAGGCCAGCAGCATGCCATGCCACGGCCAAGGCAGCCCAGCCAAGGCCAGCAGCATGCCATGCCACGGCCAAGGCAGCCCAGCCAAAGCCAGCAGCTTGCCATGCCAAGGCCAAGGCCAGCAGCATGCCATGCCACGGCCAAGGCAGCCCAGCCAAAGCCAGCAGCATGCCATGCCAAGGCCAAGGCCAGCAGCATGCCATGCCACGGCCAAGGCAGCCCAGCCAAAGCCAGCAGCATGCCATGCCAAGGCCAAGGCCAGCAGCATGCCATGCCACGGCCAAGGCAGCCCAGCCAAAGCCAGCAGCATGCCATGCCAAGGCCTAGGCCAGCAGCATGCCTTGCCACGGCCAAGGCAGGCCTGCCAAAGCCAGCAGCATGCCATGCCAAGGCCAAGGCCAGCAGCATGCCATGCCACGGCCAAGGCAGCCCAGCCAAAGCCAGCAGCATGCCATGCCAAGGCCTAGGCCAGCAGCATGCCATGCCACGGCCAAGGCAGCCCAGCCAAAGCCAGCAGCATGCCATGCCAAGGCCTAGGCCAGCAGCATGCCATGCCACGGCCAAGGCAGGCCTGCCAAAGCCAGCAGCATGCCATGCCAAGGCCAAGGCCAGCAGCATGCCATGCCACGGCCAAGGCAGCCCAGCCAAAGCCAGCAGCATGCCATGCCAAGGCCTAGGCCAGCAGCATGCCATGCCACGGCCAAGGCAGGCCTGCCAAAGCCAGCAGCATGCCATGCCAAGGCCAACTCCAGCAGCATGCCATGCCACGACCAAGGCAGCCCAGCCAAAGCCAGCAGCATGCCATGCACAGGCCAAGGCCAGCAGCATGGCATGCCACGGCCAAGGCAGGCCAGCCAAAGCCAGCAGCATGCCATGCCAAGGCCAAGGCCAGCAGCATGCCATGCCACGGCCAAGGCAGCCCAGCCAAAGCCAGCAGCTTGCCATGCCAAGGCCAAGGCCAGCAGCATGCCATGCCACGGCCAAGGCAGCCCAGCCAAAGCCAGCAGCATGCCATGCCAAGGCCAAGGCCACCAGCATGCCATGCCACGGCCAAGGCAGCCCAGCCAAGGCCAGCAGCATGCCATGCCACGGCCAAGGCAGCCCAGCCAAAGCCAGCAGCTTGCCATGCCAAGGCCAAGTCCAGCAGCATGCCATGCCACGGCCAAGGCAGCCCAGCCAAAGCCAGCAGCATGCCATGCCAAGGCCAAGGCCAGCAGCATGCCATGCCACGGCCAAGGCAGCCCAGCCAAAGCCAGCAGCATTCCATGCCAAGGCCAAGGCCAGCAGCATGCCATGCCACGGCCAAGGCAGCCCAGCCAAAGCCAGCAGCATGCCATGCCAAGGCCTAGGCCAGCAGCATGCCATGCCACGGCCAAGGCAGGCCAGCCAAAGCCTGCAGCATGCCATGCCAAGGCCAAGGCCAGCAGCATGCCATGCCACGGCCAAGGCAGCCCAGCCAAAGCCAGCAGCATGCCATGCCAAGGCCTAGGCCAGCAGCATGCCATGCCACGGCCAAGGCAGGCCAGCCAAAGCCAGCAGCATGCCATGCCAAGGCCAAGGCCAGCAGCATGCCATGCCACGGCCAAGGCAGCCCAGCCAAAGCCAGCAGCTTGCCATGCCAAGGCCAAGGCCAGCAGCATGCCATGCCACGGCCAAGGCAGCCCAGCCAAAGCCAGCAGCAAGCCATGCCAAGGCCAAGGCCAGCAGCATGCCATGCCACGGCCAAGGCAGCCCAGCCAAGGCCAGCAGCATGCCATGCCACGGCCAAGGCAGCCCAGCCAAAGCCAGCAGCTTGCCATGCCAAGGCCAAGGCCAGCAGCATGCCATGCCACGG
Organism: Camellia sinensis; assembly: GCF_055761805.1. NCBI lineage: Eukaryota > Viridiplantae > Streptophyta > Magnoliopsida > Ericales > Theaceae > Camellia > Camellia sinensis. Next base: position 14,966,783 of record NW_028129474.1, read on the forward strand.
CCAAGGCAGCCCAGCCAAAGCCAGCAGCATGCCATGCCAAGGCCAAGGCCAGCAGCATGCCATGCCACGGCCAAGGCAGCCCAGCCAAAGCCAGCAGCATGCCATGCCAAGGCCTAGGCCAGCAGCATGCCTTGCCACGGCCAAGGCAGGCCTGCCAAAGCCAGCAGCATGCCATGCCAAGGCCAAGGCCAGCAGCATGCCATGCCACGGCCAAGGCAGCCCAGCCAAAGCCAGCAGCATGCCATGCCAAGGCCTAGGCCAGCAGCATGCCATGCCACGGCCAAGGCAGCCCAGCCAAAGCCAGCAGCATGCCATGCCAAGGCCTAGGCCAGCAGCATGCCATGCCACGGCCAAGGCAGGCCTGCCAAAGCCAGCAGCATGCCATGCCAAGGCCAAGGCCAGCAGCATGCCATGCCACGGCCAAGGCAGCCCAGCCAAAGCCAGCAGCATGCCATGCCAAGGCCTAGGCCAGCAGCATGCCATGCCACGGCCAAGGCAGGCCTGCCAAAGCCAGCAGCATGCCATGCCAAGGCCAACTCCAGCAGCATGCCATGCCACGACCAAGGCAGCCCAGCCAAAGCCAGCAGCATGCCATGCACAGGCCAAGGCCAGCAGCATGGCATGCCACGGCCAAGGCAGGCCAGCCAAAGCCAGCAGCATGCCATGCCAAGGCCAAGGCCAGCAGCATGCCATGCCACGGCCAAGGCAGCCCAGCCAAAGCCAGCAGCTTGCCATGCCAAGGCCAAGGCCAGCAGCATGCCATGCCACGGCCAAGGCAGCCCAGCCAAAGCCAGCAGCATGCCATGCCAAGGCCAAGGCCACCAGCATGCCATGCCACGGCCAAGGCAGCCCAGCCAAGGCCAGCAGCATGCCATGCCACGGCCAAGGCAGCCCAGCCAAAGCCAGCAGCTTGCCATGCCAAGGCCAAGTCCAGCAGCATGCCATGCCACGGCCAAGGCAGCCCAGCCAAAGCCAGCAGCATGCCATGCCAAGGCCAAGGCCAGCAGCATGCCATGCCACGGCCAAGGCAGCCCAGCCAAAGCCAGCAGCATTCCATGCCAAGGCCAAGGCCAGCAGCATGCCATGCCACGGCCAAGGCAGCCCAGCCAAAGCCAGCAGCATGCCATGCCAAGGCCTAGGCCAGCAGCATGCCATGCCACGGCCAAGGCAGGCCAGCCAAAGCCTGCAGCATGCCATGCCAAGGCCAAGGCCAGCAGCATGCCATGCCACGGCCAAGGCAGCCCAGCCAAAGCCAGCAGCATGCCATGCCAAGGCCTAGGCCAGCAGCATGCCATGCCACGGCCAAGGCAGGCCAGCCAAAGCCAGCAGCATGCCATGCCAAGGCCAAGGCCAGCAGCATGCCATGCCACGGCCAAGGCAGCCCAGCCAAAGCCAGCAGCTTGCCATGCCAAGGCCAAGGCCAGCAGCATGCCATGCCACGGCCAAGGCAGCCCAGCCAAAGCCAGCAGCATGCCATGCCAAGGCCAAGGCCAGCAGCATGCCATGCCACGGCCAAGGCAGCCCAGCCAAGGCCAGCAGCATGCCCTGCCACGGCCAAGGCAGCCCAGCCAAAGCCAGCAGCTTGCCATGCCAAGGCCAAGGCCAGCAGCATGCCATGCCACGGCCAAGGCAGCCCAGCCAAAGCCAGCAGCATGCCATGCCAAGGCCAAGGCCAGCAGCATGCCATGCCACGGCCAAGGCAGCCCAGCCAAAGCCAGCAGCATGCCATGCCAAGGCCAAGGCCAGCAGCATGCCATGCCACGGCCAAGGCAGCCCAGCCAAAGCCAGCAGCATGCCATGCCAAGGCCTAGGCCAGCAGCATGCCTTGCCACGGCCAAGGCAGGCCTGCCAAAGCCAGCAGCATGCCATGCCAAGGCCAAGGCCAGCAGCATGCCATGCCACGGCCAAGGCAGCCCAGCCAAAGCCAGCAGCATGCCATGCCAAGGCCTAGGCCAGCAGCATGCCATGCCACGGCCAAGGCAGCCCAGCCAAAGCCAGCAGCATGCCATGCCAAGGCCTAGGCCAGCAGCATGCCATGCCACGGCCAAGGCAGGCCTGCCAAAGCCAGCAGCATGCCATGCCAAGGCCAAGGCCAGCAGCATGCCATGCCACGGCCAAGGCAGCCCAGCCAAAGCCAGCAGCATGCCATGCCAAGGCCTAGGCCAGCAGCATGCCATGCCACGGCCAAGGCAGCCCAGCCAAAGCCAGCAGCATGCCATGCCAAGGCCTAGGCCAGCAGCATGCCATGCCACGGCCAAGGCAGGCCAGCCAAAGCCTGCAGCATGCCATGCCAAGGCCAAGGCCAGCAGCATGCCATGCCACGGCCAAGGCAGCCCAGCCAAAGCCAGCAGCATGCCATGCCAAGGCCTAGGCCAGCAGCATGCCATGCCACGGCCAAGGCAGGCCTGCCAAAGCCAGCAGCATGCCATGCCAAGGCCAAGGCCAGCAGCATGCCATGCCACGGCCAAGGCAGCCCAGCCAAAGCCAGCAGCATGCCATGCCAAGGCCAAGGCCAGCAGCATGCCATGCCACGGCCAAGGCAGCCCAGCCAAAGCCAGCAGCATGCCATGCCAAGGCCAAGGCCAGCAGCATGCCATGCCACGGCCAAGGCAGCCCAGCCAAAGCCAGCAGCATGCCATGCCAAGGCCAAGGCCAGCAGCATGCCATGCCACGGCCAAGGCAGCGCAGCCAAGGCCAGCAGCATGCCATGCCACGGCCAAGGCAGCCCAACCAAAGCCAGCAGCTTGCCATGCCAAGGCCAAGGCCAGCAGCATGCCATGCCACGGCCAAGGCAGCCCAGCCAAAGCCAGCAGCATGCCATGCCAAGGCCAAGGCCAGCAGCATGCCATGCCACGGCCAAGGCAGCCCAGCCAAAGCCAGCAGCATGCCATGCCAAGGCCAAGGCCAGCAGCATGCCATGCCACGGCCAAGGCAGCCCAGCCAAAGCCAGCAGCATGCCATGCCAAGGCCTAGGCCAGCAGCATGCCATGCCACGGCCAAGGCAGGCCTGCCAAAGCCAGCAGCATGCCATGCCAAGGCCAAGGCCAGCAGCATGCCATGCCACGGCCAAGGCAGCCCAGCCAAAGCCAGCAGCATGCCATGCCAAGGCCTAGGCCAGCAGCATGCCATGCCACGGCCAAGGCAGCCCAGCCAAAGCCAGCAGCATGCCATGCCAAGGCCAAGGCCAGCAGAATGCCATGCCACGGCCAAGGCAGGCCAGCCAAAGCCAGCAGCATGCCATGCCAAGGCCAAGGCCAGCAGCATGCCATGCCACGGCCAAGGCAGCCCAGGCAAAGCCAGCAGCATGCCATGCCAAGGCCTAGGCCAGCAGCATGCCATGCCACGGCCAAGGCAGGCCAGCCAAAGCCAGCAGCATGCCATGCCAAGGCCAAGGCCAGCAGCATGCCATGCCACGGCCAAGGCAGCCCAGCCAAAGCCAGCAGCATGCCAGGCCAAGGCCTTGGCCAGCAGCATGCCATGCCACGGCCAAGGCAGGCCTGCCAAAGCCAGCAGCATGCCATGCCAAGGCCAAGGCCAGCAGCATGCCATGCCACGGCCAAGGCAGCCCAGCCAAAGCCAGCAGCATGCCATGCCAAGGCCTAGGCCAGCAGCATGCCATGCCACGGCCAAGGCAGCCCAGCCAAAGCCAGCAGCATGCCATGCCAAGGCCAAGGCCAGCAGCATGCCATGCCACGGCCAAGGCAGCCCAGCCAAAGCCAGCAGCATGCCATGCCAAGGCCTAGGCCAGCAGCATGCCATGCCACGGCCAAGGCAGCCCAGCCAAAGCCAGCAGCATGCCATGCCAAGGCCAAGGCTAGCAGCATGCCATGCCACGACCAAGGCAGCCCAGCCAAAGCCAGCAGCATGCCATGCCAAGGCCTAGGCCAGCAGCATGCCATGCCACGGCCAAGGCCGCCCAGCCAAAGCCAGCAGCATGCCATGCCAAGGCCAAGGCCAGCAGCTGCCATGCCACGGCCAAGGCAGCCCAGCCAAAGCCAGCAGCATGCCATGCCAAGGCCTAGGCCAGCAGCATGCCATGCCACGGCCAAGGCAGCCCAGCCAAAGCCAGCAACATGCCATGCCAAGGCCAAGGCCAGCAGCATGCCATGCCACGGCCAAGGCAGCCCAGCCAAAGCCAGCAGCATGCCATGCCAAGGCCAAGGCCAGCAGCATGCCATGCCACGGCCAAGGCAGCCCAGCCAAAGCCAGCAGCATGCCATGCCAAGGCCAAGGCCAGCAGCATGCCATGCCACGGCCAAGGCAGCCCAGCCAAAGCCAGCAGCATGCCATGCCAAGGCCTAGGCCAGCAGCATGCCATGCCACGGCCAAGGCAGGCCTGCCAAAGCCAGCAGCATGCCATGCCAAGGCCAAGGCCAGCAGCATGCCATGCCACGGCCAAGGCAGCCCAGCCAAAGCCAGCAGCATGCCATGCCAAGGCCTAGGCCAGCAGCATGCCATGCCACGGCCAAGGCAGCCCAGCCAAAGCCAGCAGCATGCCATGCCAAGGCCAAGGCCAGCAGAATGCCATGCCACGGCCAAGGCAGGCCAGCCAAAGCCAGCAGCATGCCATGCCAAGGCCAAGGCCAGCAGCATGCCATGCCACGGCCAAGGCAGCCCAGGCAAAGCCAGCAGCATGCCATGCCAAGGCCTAGGCCAGCAGCATGCCATGCCACGGCCAAGGCAGGCCAGCCAAAGCCAGCAGCATGCCATGCCAAGGCCAAGGCCAGCAGCATGCCATGCCACGGCCAAGGCAGCCCAGCCAAAGCCAGCAGCATGCCAGGCCAAGGCCTTGGCCAGCAGCATGCCATGCCACGGCCAAGGCAGGCCTGCCAAAGCCAGCAGCATGCCATGCCAAGGCCAAGGCCAGCAGCATGCCATGCCACGGCCAAGGCAGCCCAGCCAAAGCCAGCAGCATGCCATGCCAAGGCCTAGGCCAGCAGCATGCCATGCCACGGCCAAGGCAGCCTAGCCAAAGCCAGCAGCATGCCATGCCAAGGCCAAGGCCAGCAGCATGCCATGCCACGGCCAAGGCAGCCCAGCCAAAGCCAGCAGCATGCCATGCCAAGGCCTAGGCCAGCAGCATGCCATGCCACGGCCAAGGCAGCCCAGCCAAAGCCAGCAGCATGCCATGCCAAGGCCAAGGCCAGCAGCATGCCATGCCACGGCCAAGGCAGCCCAGCCAAAGCCAGCAGCATGCCATGCCAAGGCCTAGGCCAGCAGCATGCCATGCCACGGCCAAGGCCGCCCAGCCAAAGCCAGCAGCATGCCATGCCAAGGCCAAGGCCAGCAGCATGCCATGCCACGGCCAAGGCAGCCCAGCCAAAGCCAGCAGCATGCCATGCCAAGGCCTAGGCCAGCAGCATGCCATGCCACGGCCAAGGCAGCCCAGCCAAAGCCAGCAACATGCCATGCCAAGGCCAAGGCCAGCAGCATGCCATGCCACGGCCAAGGCAGCCCAGCCAAAGCCAGCAGCATGCCATGCCAAGGCCTAGGCCAGCAGCATGCCATGCCACGGCCAAGGCAGGCCTGCCAAAGCCAGCAGCATGCCATGCCAAGGCCAAGGCCAGCAACATGCCATGCCACGGCCAAGGCAGCCCAGCCAAAGCCAGCAGCATGCCATGCCAAGGCCTAGGCCAGCAGCATGCCATGCCACGGCCAAGGCAGCCCAGCCAAAGCCAGCAGCATGCCATGCCAAGGCCTAGGCCAGCAGCATGCCATGCCACGGCCAAGGCAGCCCAGCCAAAGCCAGCAGCATGCCATGCCAAGGCCAAGGCCAGCAGCATGCCATGCCACGGCCAAGGCAGCCCAGCCAAAGCCAGCAGCATGCCATGCCAAGGCCTAGGCCAGCAACATGCCATGCCACGGCCAAGGCAGGCCTGCCAAAGCCAGCAGCATGCCATGTCAAGGCCAAGGCCAGCAGCATGCCATGCCACGGCCAAGGCAGGCCAGCCAAAGCCAGCAGCATGCCATGCCATGGCCTAGGCCAGCAGCATGCCATGCCACGGCCAAGGCAGGCCAGCCAAAGCCAGCAGCATGCCATGCCAAGGCCTAGGCCAGCAGCATGCCATGCCACGGCCAAGGCAGGCCAGCCAAAGCCAGCAGCATGCCATGCCAAGGCCAAGGCCAGCAGCATGCCATGCCACGGCCAACGCAGCCCAGCCAAAGCCGGCGGCATGCCATGCCAAGGCCAAGGCCAGCAGCATGCCATGCCACGACCAAGGCTGCCAGCCAAAGCCAGCAGCATGCCATGCCAAGGCCTAGGCCAGCAGCATGCCATGCCACGGCCAAGGCAGCCCAGCCAAAGCCGCCAGCATGCCATGCCAAGGCCAAGGCCAAGGCCAGCAGCATGCCATGCCACGGCCAAGGCCAAGGCCAAGGCAGCCCATCCGAAGCCAGCAACATTCCATGGCAAGGCCAACGCAGCCCAGCCAAAGCCGGCGGCATGCCATGCCAAGGCCAAGGCCAGCCGCATGTCTTGCCACGGCCTTGTCCCGCAGCGTGGCGTGCCTTTGCCTTGGGCTAGAACATCGCATGCCACGCCCTTGGCAAGCAATCCTGTCCCTCGTGTAATTGCCATTTGGTTTGGCTTTGACTTACGTATATGTTGCCCTGCGAAATGCTTGTCCCTCGGGTAATAGCCGTTTGGTTGCCTTTGACTTGCGAACCCGTTGCTAGTGCTTTCCCCAGTGGAAGCTTGTTGGGAAAAGTATGTCCCTCGGAAGTTGCCTGTTGCGTTTGTTATTTGCATTCGAGCTATCCGATGCTTGCTGGGTTTCTCTAAGAGTTTTTGCACGTTCGTCGGGCTTTTTAATTATTTATTTACTCATAAAAATTATAATAAAATAAATTAAAAATAAAAAAATAATTAAAAAAATTACTATAATTACTAGTGCCTCATCTTATAATTGTTGGAATTTTTCTAGAATTTTTTGAGTATTTTTAGTAATTTTTATTATTTTTTAAGTATTAAAATTGAAATAAATTAAAATAAAATATTCCGGTGGCCAAATATTTTTTTATAATTTTTTTTATGGTGTATTAAATTATTTCATACAACTTTCATGTTGAAAGTTTTGGCAAAAAACCATTACTTTTTAAAAAAACCCCATTATGACTCCTCGAACATGCTTGATGTTTCCTCCTGCCAGATTGAAAAGGGCTTAACAGGCTATTATAAGGGGGGGGCACCTCCCTTAAGGCTGGCCAGCATGGCCAGGCCACAGGCCACGCCTATGCCTAGGCGGGCGCTTGGCACATGCCATCGCTTGGCTTGTGGCATTGGCTTGTGGCATCGAAACTACATAGCCAAGCACGGGATGCGTCGAGTGGCGGCCCGCGGCGGTGGCGGTGGCACGTTGGCCTAGGCCAGCATGCCATGCCACAGCCTTGGCCAGCAACATGGCATGCCAAAGCCTTGGCCAGCAACATGGCATGCCAAAGCCTTGGCCAGCAGCATGCCATGCCTTGGCCTTGGCAAGCATGTCATGCCACGGCCTTGGCCAGCAGCATGCCATGCCACGGCCTTGGCCAGCAGCATGCCATGCCCCGGCCTTGGCCAGCAGCATGCCATGCCACGGCCTTGGCCAGCAGCATGCCATGCCACAGCCTTGGCCAGCAACATGGCATGCCAAAGCCTTGGCCAGCAGCATGCCATGCCTTGGCCTTGGCAAGCATGTCATGCCACGGCCTTGGCCAGCTGCATGCCATGCCACGGCCTTGGCCAGCAGCATGCCATGCCACGGCCTTGGCCAGCAGCATGCCATGCCACGGCCTTGGCCAGCAGCATGCCATGCCACAGCCTTGGCCAGCAACATGGCATGCCAAAGCCTTGGCCAGCAGCACGCCATGCCCCGGCCTTGGCAAGCTTGTCATGCCACGGCCATGGCCAGCAGCGTGCTATGCCCCGGCCTTGGCCAGCAGCTTGCCATGCCACGACCTTGGCCAGCAGCTTGCCATGCCCCGGCCTTGGCCAGCATGTCATGCCGCGGCCTTGGCCAGCAGCATGCCATGCCACGGCCTTGGCCAGCAACATGGCATGCCGCGGCCTTGGCCGGCAGCATGCCATGCCGCGGCCTTTGCCGGCAGCATGCCATGCCGCGGCCTTTGCCAGCAGCATGGCAAGCCCAAGCCTTGGTCAGCAGCAGCATGCCATGCCAATGCCTTGGCCAGCAGCATGCCTTGCCACGGCCTCGTCCAGCAGCATGGCATGCCACGCCAC
>NW_028129474.1:14985000-15000000 GCF_055761805.1 Camellia sinensis
CCGCATGCCTTGCTACGGCGTTGCCCAACATGCCATGCCACGGCCTCGGCCCGCATGCCTTGCCACCGCGTTGCCCAGCATGCCATGCCACCGCGTTGCCCGTCGTGCCATGCCTTAGCCTTGGCCAACATGTCGAGCCACGGCCTCGGCCCGCATGCCATGCTACGGCGTCGCCCAACATGCCATGCCACGGCCTCGGCCCGCATGCCTTGCTACGGCGTCGCCCAACATGCCATGCCACGGCCTCGGCCCGCATGCCATGCCACGGCCTCGGCCCGCATGCCATGCCACGGCCTCGGCCCGCATGCCATGCCACGGCCTCGGCCCGCATGACATGCCACGGCCTCGGCCCGCATGCCATGCCACGGCCTCGGCCCGCATGCCCTGCCACGGCGTTGCCCAACATGCCATGCCACGTCCTCGGCCCGCATGCCATGACATGCCACGGCCCGCATGTGTTGCCACGGCGTTGCCAAACATGCCATGCCACGGCCTCGGCCCGCATGCCATGCCACGGCGTCGCCCAACATGCCATGCCACGGCCACGGCCCGCATGCCATGCCACGGCCTCGGCCCGCATGCCTTGCTACGGCGTTGCCCAACATGCCATGCCACGGCCTCGGCCCGCATGCCTTGCCACGGCGTTGCCCAACATGCCATGCCACGGCCTCGGCCCGCATGCCATGCCATGCCACGGCCCGCATGTCTTGCCAAGGCGTTGCCAAACATGCCTTGCCACGGCCTCGGCCCGCATGCCATGCCACGGCGTCGCCCAACATGCCATGCCACGGCCTCGGCCCGCATGCCTTGCAACGGCGTCGCCCAACATGCCATGCCACGGCCTCGGCCCGCATGCCATGCCACGGCCTCGGCCCGCATGCCATGCCACGGCCTCGGCCCGCATGACATGCCACGGCCTCGGCCCGCATGACATGCCACGGCCTCGGCCCGCATGCCCTGCCACGGCCTCGGCCCGCATGCCTTGCCACGGCGTTGCCCAACATGCCACGCCAAGGCCTCGGCTCGCATGCCATGCCATGCCACGGCCCGCATGTCTTGCCACGGCGTTGCGAAACATGCCATGCCACGGCCTCGGCCCGCATGCCATGCCACGGCGTCGCCCAACATGCCATGCCACGGCCACGGCCCGCATGCCATGCCACGGCCTCGGCCCGCATGCCTTGCTACGGCGTTGCCCAACATGCCATGCCACGGCCTCGGCCCGCATGCCTTGCCACCGCGTTGCCCAGCATGCCATGCCACCGCGTTGCCCGTGGTGCCATGCCTTAGCCTTGGCCAACATGTCGAGCCACGGCCTTGGCCAACATGTCGAGCCACGGCCTCGGCCCGCATGCCTTGCTACGGCGTCGCCCAACATGCCATGCCACGGCCTCGGCCCGCATGCCATGCCACGGCCTCGGCCCGCATGCCATGCCACGGCCTCGGCCCGCATGCCTTGCTACGGCGTCGCCCAACATTCCATGCCACGGCCTCGGCCCGCATGCCAAGCCACGGCCTCGGCCCGCATGACATGCCACGGCCTCGGCCCGCATGCCTTGCCACGACGTCGCCCAACTTGCCATGCCACGGCCTCGGCCCGCATGCCATGCCACGGCCTCGGCTCGCATGACATGCCACGGCCTCGGCCCGCATGCCTTGCTACGGCGTCGCCCAACATGCCATGCCACGGCCCCGGCCCGCATGCCTTGCCACCGCGTTGCCCGGCATGCCATGCCACCGCGTTGCCCGGCGTGCCATGCCTTAGCCTTGGCCAACATGTCGTGCCACGGCCTCGGCCCGCATGCCATGCCATGCCACGGCCCGCATGTCTTGCCACGGCGTTGCAAACATGCCATGCCACGGCCTCGGCCCGCATGCCTTGCTACGGCGTCGCCCAACATGCCATGCCACGGCCTCGGTCAGCATGCCATGCCATGGCACCGCCTTGTCCAGCTCGCCGTGCCGCAGCGTTGGCCAGCATGCCTTGGCCGGCATGCCATGCCAATGCCTTGGGCCAACATGGCGTGCCACGGGCTGGGCCATGCCGGTCCGTTGCCCGGCATGCCACGGCCGTGGCGGCATGGCAAGCCACGGCCTCGGCCAGCATGCCATGCCCCGGCCTCGCCCAGCATGCCATGGCACGGTCTTGGTCAGCATGCCATGCCATGGCACCGCCTTGTGCAACGTTGGCCAGCATGCCTTGGCCGGCATGCCATGCCAATGCCTTGGGCCAACATGGCGTGCCACGGGCTGGGCGAGCATGGCATGCCACGGGCTGGGCGAGCATGCCACGCCACGGCCTTGGCTAGCAGCAAGGCATGCCACGGCCTCGGCGAGCATGCCATGCCATGCCAAGGCCAAGGCCAAGGCCAAAGCCAAGGCCAAGGCCAAGGCCAAGGCAGTGGGCAAGGCCAAGTCCCTGTGCAAGGCATGGCCAAGGCCAAGGCCATGGCATGCCACCGCCTCGATCGATCTTTTTGAACATGATTCTTTTATAATCTTACCCAAACCGTGCAACACAATTAAAAATGCACTACAATCAATTTTAAATGTCATTCCCTATTTTTTTGCAATTTTTCTGGAGCTTTTCGAATTTTTAAAGCCCTTATTTGGCATAAAAAAATCAAAATAAAATAAAAAAAATGAAAAAAATAATTTAATAATTTCTATAATTACTAGTGAATCATCCTTTAATTATGGGAATTTTTCCATAATTTTTTGACCATTTTTATTAATTTTTATTATTTTTTAAGTATTAATATCGAAATAAATTAAAATAAAATATTTTCGGTAAAAAAATATTTTTTTTAATTTTTTTTATGGTGTATTAAATTATTTCCTACAACTTTCATGTTGAAAGTTTTGGCAAAAAACCATTACTTTTTAAAAAAACCCCATTATGACTCCTCGAACATGCTTGATGTTTCCTCCTGCCAGACTGAAAAGGGCTTAACAGGCTATTATAAGGGGGGGCACCTCCCTTGCCCAGGGCAAGGCAGTGGCAGGTACGCCCCATGTTGGGCGCGGCCTGGGCTGCGGCCTTGGGTTACATGCACTGCGGCTCGACCGCGGCCTGGGCTGCGGCCTGGGGCGGCTCGGCCGCGGCCTTGGGCGGCCTGGACCGCGGCCTTGGGCGGCCTTGCGCGGCCTTGCGCGGCCTGGGCGCGGCCTTGCGCGGCCTGGGCGCGGCCTTGGGCAGCATGGCGTGGCATCCGCACGGGCGTGGGCGGCCTGGCATGCGCGCGGCATGGGCAGCACGGCATGGCATGCGCACGGCCTGGGCGGCCTGGCATGCAGCCGGCCTGGCATGCCCGCGGCGTGGGCAGCACGGCATGGCATGCGCACGGCCTGGGCGGCCTGGCATGCAGCCGGCCTGGCATGCCCGCGGCGTGGGCAGCACGGCATGGCATGCGCACGGCCTGGGCGGCCTGGCATGCAGCTGGCCTGGGCAGCACGGCATGGCATGCGCACGGCCTGGGCGGCCTGGCATGCAGCCGGCCAGGGCAGCCTGGCCTGGCATGCCCGCGGCGTGGGCAGCGTGGCCTGTGCGAATACCGCGCGCGTGGTCTTTTGACCACGGTGCGCGTGTTGCGCGCATGGTCGCGCAACGCACGTCTAGTGATAAGAACCGCAGCCAAGGCAGCCCAGCCCCAAGGCCATGGCCAGCAGCATGGCATGCCACGGCCAAGGCAGGCCAGCCAAAGCCAGCAGCATGCCATGCCAAGGCCAAGGCCAGCAGCATGCCATGCCACGGCCAAGGCAGCCCAGCCAAAGCCAGCAGCATGCCATGCCAAGGCCTAGGCCAGCAGCATGCCATGCCACGGCCAAGGCAGCCCAGCCAAAGCCAGCAGCATGCCATGCCAAGGCCTAGGCCAGCAGCATGCCATGCCACGGCCAAGGCAGCCCAGCCAAAGCCAGCAGCTTGCCATGCCAAGGCCAAGACCAGCAGCATGCCATGCCACGGCCAAGGCAGCCCAGCCAAAGCCAGCAGCAAGCCATGCCAAGGCCAAGGCCAGCAGCATGCCATGCCACGGCCAAGGCAGCCCAGCCAAGGCCAGCAGCATGCCATGCCACGGCCAAGGCAGCCCAGCCAAAGCCAGCAGCTTGCCATGCCAAGGCCAAGGCCAGCAGCATGCCATGCCACGGCCAAGGCAGCCCAGCCAAAGCCAGCAGCATGCCATGCCAAGGCCAAGGCCAGCAGCATGCCATGCCACGGCCAAGGCAGCCCAGCCAAAGCCAGCAGCATGCCATGCCAAGGCCAAGGCCAGCAGCATGCCATGCCACGGCCAAGGCAGCCCAGCCAAAGCCAGCAGCATGCCATGCCAAGGCCTAGGCCAGCAGCATGCCTTGCCACGGCCAAGGCAGGCCTGCCAAAGCCAGCAGCATGCCATCCCAAGGCCAAGGCCAGCAGCATGCCATGCCACGGCCAAGGCAGCCCAGCCAAAGCCAGCAGCATGCCATGCCAAGGCCTAGGCCAGCAGCATGCCATGCCACGGCCAAGGCAGCCCAGCCAAAGCCAGCAGCATGCCATGCCAAGGCCTAGGCCAGCAGCATGCCATGCCACGGCCAAGGCAGGCCTGCCAAAGCCAGCAGCATGCCATGCCAAGGCCAAGGCCAGCAGCATGCCATGCCACGGCCAAGGCAGCCCAGCCAAAGCCAGCAGCTTGCCATGCCAAGGCCAAGGCCAGCAGCATGCCATGCCACGGCCAAGGCAGCCCAGCCAAAGCCAGCAGCATGCCATGCCAAGGCCTAGGCCAGCAGCATGCCTTGCCACGGCCAAGGCAGGCCTGCCAAAGCCAGCAGCATGCCATGCCAAGGCCAAGGCCAGCAGCATGCCATGCCACGGCCAAGGCAGCCCAGCCAAAGCCAGCAGCATGCCATGCCAAGGCCTAGGCCAGCAGCATGCCTTGCCACGGCCAAGGCAGGCCTGCCAAAGCCAGCAGCATGCCATGCCAAGGCCAAGGCCAGCAGCATGCCATGCCACGGCCAAGGCAGCCCAGCCAAAGCCAGCAGCATGCCATGCCAAGGCCTAGGCCAGCAGCATGCCATGCCACGGCCAAGGCAGCCCAGCCAAAGCCAGCAGCATGCCATGCCAAGGCCTAGGCCAGCAGCATGCCATGCCACGGCCAAGGCAGGCCTGCCAAAGCCAGCAGCATGCCATGCCAAGGCCAAGGCCAGCAGCATGCCATGCCACGGCCAAGGCAGCCCAGCCAAAGCCAGCAGCATGCCATGCCAAGGCCTAGGCCAGCAGCATGCCATGCCACGGCCAAGGCAGGCCTGCCAAAGCCAGCAGCATGCCATGCCAAGGCCAACTCCAGCAGCATGCCATGCCACGACCAAGGCAGCCCAGCCAAAGCCAGCAGCATGCCATGCCAAGGCCAAGGCCAGCAGCATGGCATGCCACGGCCAAGGCAGGCCAGCCAAAGCCAGCAGCATGCCATGCCAAGGCCAAGGCCAGCAGCATGCCATGCCACGGCCAAGGCAGCCCAGCCAAAGCCAGCAGCTTGCCATGCCAAGGCCAAGGCCAGCAGCATGCCATGCCACGGCCAAGGCAGCCCAGCCAAAGCCAGCAGCATGCCATGCCAAGGCCAAGGCCACCAGCATGCCATGCCACGGCCAAGGCAGCCCAGCCAAGGCCAGCAGCATGCCATGCCACGGCCAAGGCAGCCCAGCCAAAGCCAGCAGCTTGCCATGCCAAGGCCAAGTCCAGCAGCATGCCATGCCACGGCCAAGGCAGCCCAGCCAAAGCCAGCAGCATGCCATGCCAAGGCCAAGGCCAGCAGCATGCCATGCCACGGCCAAGGCAGCCCAGCCAAAGCCAGCAGCATGCCATGCCAAGGCCAAGGCCAGCAGCATGCCATGCCACGGCCAAGGCAGCCCAGCCAAAGCCAGCAGCATGCCATGCCAAGGCCTAGGCCAGCAGCATGCCTTGCCACGGCCAAGGCAGGCCTGCCAAAGCCAGCAGCATGCCATGCCAAGGCCAAGGCCAGCAGCATGCCATGCCACGGCCAAGGCAGCCCAGCCAAAGCCAGCAGCATGCCATGCCAAGGCCTAGGCCAGCAGCATGCCATGCCACGGCCAAGGCAGCCCAGCCAAAGCCAGCAGCATGCCATGCCAAGGCCTAGGCCAGCAGCATGCCATGCCACGGCCAAGGCAGGCCTGCCAAAGCCAGCAGCATGCCATGCCAAGGCCAAGGCCAGCAGCATGCCATGCCACGGCCAAGGCAGCCCAGCCAAAGCCAGCAGCATGCCATGCCAAGGCCTAGGCCAGCAGCATGCCATGCCACGGCCGAGGCAGCCCAGCCAAAGCCAGCAGCATGCCATGCCAAGGCCTAGGCCAGCAGCATGCCATGCCACGGCCAAGGCAGGCCAGCCAAAGCCAGCAGCATGCCATGCCAAGGCCAAGGCCAGCAGCATGCCATGCCACGGCCAAGGCAGCCCAGCCAAAGCCAGCAGCTTGCCATGCCAAGGCCAAGGCCAGCAGCATGCCATGCCACGGCCAAGGCAGCCCAGCCAAAGCCAGCAGCATGCCATGCCAAGGCCAAGGCCAGCAGCATGCCATGCCACGGCCAAGGCAGCCCAGCCAAGGCCAGCAGCATGCCCTGCCACGGCCAAGGCAGCCCAGCCAAAGCCAGCAGCTTGCCATGCCAAGGCCAAGGCCAGCAGCATGCCATGCCACGGCCAAGGCAGCCCAGCCAAAGCCAGCAGCATGCCATGCCAAGGCCAAGGCCAGCAGCATGCCATGCCACGGCCAAGGCAGCCCAGCCAAAGCCAGCAGCATGCCATGCCAAGGCCAAGGCCAAGGCCAGCAGCATGCCATGCCACGGCCAAGGCAGCCCAGCCAAAGCCAGCAGCATGCCATGCCAAGGCCTAGGCCAGCAGCAGGCCTTGCCACGGCCAAGGCAGGCCTGCCAAAGCCAGCAGCATGCCATGCCAAGGCCAAGGCCAGCAGCATGCCATGCCACGGCCAAGGCAGCCCAGCCAAAGCCAGCAGCATGCCATGCCAAGGCCTAGGCCAGCAGCATGCCATGCCACGGCCAAGGCAGCCCAGCCAAAGCCAGCAGCATGCCATGCCAAGGCCTAGGCCAGCAGCATGCCATGCCACGGCCAAGGCAGGCCTGCCAAAGCCAGCAGCATGCCATGCCAAGGCCAAGGCCAGCAGCATGCCATGCCACGGCCAAGGCAGCCCAGCCAAAGCCAGCAGCATGCCATGCCAAGGCCTAGGCCAGCAGCATGCCATGCCACGGCCAAGGCAGCCCAGCCAAAGCCAGCAGCATGCCATGCCAAGGCCTAGGCCAGCAGCATGCCATGCCACGGCCAAGGCAGGCCAGCCAAAGCCTGCAGCATGCCATGCCAAGGCCAAGGCCAGCAGCATGCCATGCCACGGCCAAGGCAGCCCAGCCAAAGCCAGCAGCATGCCATGCCAAGGCCTAGGCCAGCAGCATGCCATGCCACGGCCAAGGCAGGCCTGCCAAAGCCAGCAGCATGCCATGCCAAGGCCAAGGCCAGCAGCATGCCATGCCACGGCCAAGGCAGCCCAGCCAAAGCCAGCAGCATGCCATGCCAAGGCCAAGGCCAGCAGCATGCCATGCCACGGCCAAGGCAGCCCAGCCAAAGCCAGCAGCATGCCATGCCAAGGCCAAGGCCAGCAGCATGCCATGCCACGGCCAAGGCAGCCCAGCCAAAGCCAGCAGCATGCCAGGCCAAGGCCAAGGCCAGCAGCATGCCATGCCACGGCCAAGGCAGCGCAGCCAAGGCCAGCAGCATGCCATGCCACGGCCAAGGCAGCCCAACCAAAGCCAGCAGCTTGCCATGCCAAGGCCAAGGCCAGCAGCATGCCATGCCACGGCCAAGGCAGCCCAGCCAAAGCCAGCAGCATGCCATGCCAAGGCCAAGGCCAGCAGCATGCCATGCCACGGCCAAGGCAGCCCAGCCAAAGCCAGCAGCATGCCATGCCAAGGCCAAGGCCAGCAGCATGCCATGCCACGGCCAAGGCAGCCCAGCCAAAGCCAGCAGCATGCCATGCCAAGGCCTAGGCCAGCAGCATGCCATGCCACGGCCAAGGCAGGCCTGCCAAAGCCAGCAGCATGCCATGCCAAGGCCAAGGCCAGCAGCATGCCATGCCACGGCCAAGGCAGCCCAGCCAAAGCCAGCAGCATGCCATGCCAAGGCCTAGGCCAGCAGCATGGCATGCCACGGCCAAGGCAGCCCAGCCAAAGCCAGCAGCATGCCATGCCAAGGCCAAGGCCAGCAGAATGCCATGCCACGGCCAAGGCAGGCCAGCCAAAGCCAGCAGCATGCCATGCCAAGGCCAAGGCCAGCAGCATGCCATGCCACGGCCAAGGCAGCCCAGGCAAAGCCAGCAGCATGCCATGCCAAGGCCTAGGCCAGCAGCATGCCATGCCACGGCCAAGGCAGGCCAGCCAAAGCCAGCAGCATGCCATGCCAAGGCCAAGGCCAGCAGCATGCCATGCCACGGCCAAGGCAGCCCAGCCAAAGCCAGCAGCATGCCAGGCCAAGGCCTTGGCCAGCAGCATGCCATGCCACGGCCAAGGCAGGCCTGCCAAAGCCAGCAGCATGCCATGCCAAGGCCAAGGCCAGCAGCATGCCATGCCACGGCCAAGGCAGCCCAGCCAAAGCCAGCAGCATGCCATGCCAAGGCCTAGGCCAGCAGCATGCCATGCCACGGCCAAGGCAGCCCAGCCAAAGCCAGCAGCATGCCATGCCAAGGCCAAGGCCAGCAGCATGCCATGCCACGGCCAAGGCAGCCCAGCCAAAGCCATCAGCATGCCATGCCAAGGCCTAGGCCAGCAGCATGCCATGCCACGGCCAAGGCAGCCCAGCCAAAGCCAGCAGCATGCCATGCCAAGGCCAAGGCCAGCAGCATGCCATGCCACGGCCAAGGCAGCCCAGCTAAAGCCAGCAGCATGCCATGCCAAGGCCTAGGCCAGCAGCATGCCATGCCACGGCCAAGGCCGCCCAGCCAAAGCCAGCAGCATGCCATGCCAAGGCCAAGGCCAGCAGCATGCCATGCCACGGCCAAGGCAGCCCAGCCAAAGCCAGCAGCATGCCATGCCAAGGCCTAGGCCAGCAGCATGCCATGCCACGGCCAAGGCAGCCCAGCCAAAGCCAGCAACATGCCATGCCAAGGCCAAGGCCAGCAGCATGCCATGCCACGGCCAAGGCAGCCCAGCCAAAGCCAGCAGCATGCCATGCCAAGGCCTAGGCCAGCAGCATGCCATGCCACGGCCAAGGCAGGCCTGCCAAAGCCAGCAGCATGCCATGCCAAGGCCAAGGCCAGCAACATGCCATGCCACGGCCAAGGCAGCCCAGCCAAAGCCAGCAGCATGCCATGCCAAGGCCTAGGCCAGCAGCATGCCATGCCACGGCCAAGGCAGCCCAGCCAAAGCCAGCAGCATGCCATGCCAAGGCCTAGGCCAGCAGCATGCCATGCCACGGCCAAGGCAGCCCAGCCAAAGCCAGCAGCATGCCATGCCAAGGCCAAGGCCAGCAGCATGCCATGCCACGGCCAAGGCAGCCCAGCCAAATCCAGCAGCATGCCATGCCAAGGCCTAGGCCAGCAGCATGCCATGCCACGGCCAAGGCAGGCCTGCCAAAGCCAGCAGCATGCCATGTCAAGGCCAAGGCCAGCAGCATGCCATGCCACGGCCAAGGCAGGCCAGCCAAAGCCAGCAGCATGCCATGCCATGGCCTAGGCCAGCAGCATGCCATGCCACGGCCAAGGCAGGCCAGCCAAAGCCAGCAGCATGCCATGCCAAGGCCTAGGCCAGCAGCATGCCATGCCACGGCCAAGGCAGGCCAGCCAAAGCCAGCAGCATGCCATGCCAAGGCCAAGGCCAGCAGCATGCCATGCCACGGCCAACGCAGCCCAGCCAAAGCCGGCGGCATGCCATGCCAAGGCCAAGGCCAGCAGCATGCCATGCCACGACCAAGGCTGCCAGCCAAAGCCAGCAGCATGCCATGCCAAGGCCTAGGCCAGCAGCATGCCATGCCACGGCCAAGGCAGCCCAGCCAAAGCCGCCAGCATGCCATGCCAAGGCCAAGGCCAAGGCCAGCAGCATGCCATGCCACGGCCAAGGCCAAGGCCAAGGCAGCCCATCCGAAGCCAGCAACATTCCATGGCAAGGCCAACGCAGCCCAGCCAAAGCCGGCGGCATGCCATGCCAAGGCCAAGGCCAGCCGCATGTCTTGCCACGGCCTTGTCCCGCAGCGTGGCGTGCCTTTGCCTTGGGCTAGAACATCGCATGCCACGCCCTTGGCAAGCAATCCTGTCCCTCGTGTAATTGCCATTTGGTTTGGCTTTGACTTACGTATATGTTGCCCTGCGAAATGCTTGTCCCTCGGGTAATAGCCGTTTGGTTGCCTTTGACTTGCGAACCCGTTGCTAGTGCTTTCCCCAGTGGAAGCTTGTTGGGAAAAGTATGTCCCTCGGAAGTTGCCTGTTGCGTTTGTTATTTGCATTCGAGCTATCCGATGCTTGCTGGGTTTCTCTAAGAGTTTTTGCACGTTCGTCGGGCTTTTTAATTATTTATTTACTCATAAAAATTATAATAAAATAAATTAAAAATAAAAAAATAATTAAAAAAATTACTATAATTACTAGTGCCTCATCTTATAATTGTTGGAATTTTTCTAGAATTTTTTGAGTATTTTTAGTAATTTTTATTATTTTTTAAGTATTAAAATTGAAATAAATTAAAATAAAATATTCCGGTGGCCAAATATTTTTTTATAATTTTTTTTATGGTGTATTAAATTATTTCATACAACTTTCATGTTGAAAGTTTTGGCAAAAAACCATTACTTTTTAAAAAAACCCCATTATGACTCCTCGAACATGCTTCATGTTTCCTCCTGCCAGATTGAAAAGGGCTTAACAGGCTATTATAAGGGGGGGGCACCTCCCTTAAGGCTGGCCAGCATGGCCAGGCCACAGGCCACGCCTATGCCTAGTGTCACGGCCTTGGAATTTCTGAACCAACCCTCAGTTTTTCCAAGCCAACCGTGCGGCCTTAGATGCTTGTAGCACGCGTTGCTTGCACCTAAGTAAGCCTTTAGTGGAAGGGAGCTAGGGGAATGCACACACAAGAGAGTTTTGAGAAACTTAGAGAGCTCTTGGGAAATGCTTATATTATATTGCAACTTGAGTGGTTTGGCCAAATGAGGGCCTCCCCTTTATATAGCCTTACAAAGATTATTCTAGAATCATATTAATGGAGAGTGTTCTAGACACTTCCCTTTAACTAGAGTACTCTAAGACTATTCTAGTATGTCTAGAAGATTCTACCATAGCCTCTAACTATATACAAGTTTCTACAATGCTCCAGGGAATTCTAGAAGCTTCCAGCATGCTCTACAATCTCCCTGGGCTTATTATCTTCTTGACTGCTCTAGAGAATTCTAGATCCTTCTATTAGCTTCCCATCTTCTAGCCATTCTCTAGAGAGTTCCAGCAATCTCCTTAGGCTTCCAGCATTTTCTAGTGAGGGCAGCATCAGGATTTCTCTGTCTGTGACATTCTCCCCCACCTAATGCAGCGACGCCCTCGTCGCGCCGTCCTTGCAAATTTTTCCTTGCCTCCTTGCCATAGGGAGTTGCACTTGCCCTTTGTGCTTGATAAGTTGTCTTGGCGCCTTGCTTTTTCTTCTTCTTGTGATCCACCTTTCCCCTTGGTGGAAGTCTCTTAGGTCTTGCTCCTCCTTTGCCTTGGAGGATAGCTTGGTAGGTAGTCTCTCCCTTCTTTGAGTCTCCCTTGACTTGCGGTGTGGAGAGAACCTTCTTGGCCGCTTGCCCGCTAATCATCCTTTTGGTAGCGCCTTCTACCTTGTCTTTGTCCGCCCCCAACTCAATAGCAGATAGAAGTTGGAGTTTAGTATTTTCCTTGCTCACCATTGGCACCATGTAAGGCCCACCCTCCATGATGCACATTTTGTTGTCGCGAGGCAACATTGCCACGTTGAACTCTCGCAGGAACTCCATCCCTAGCACCACATCATAGTCATCCAGTGATGCAATTGAGAAGTTCACTTTCCCGTGCCATCCACCAAGGTGTAGCTCGACCCCTCGAGCCATGCCATCCACAGGCTTTGCCTTGGCGTTTACTGTCTTCATTAATGCTTGACCCCTGTCAAGTCTTAGACCAAGCCGCTTGGCCTCTTCCGCCTTGATGAAGTTGTGGGAAGCCCCTGTGTCTACCATGACTTGGGCCGCCTTCCCATTGATTTTTCCCTCTACGTACATCAAGCCCTTATCCCCTTGGGTTGATGCAGTAGGCTTTGCTTCTATGGCACCAAGCAGCTGCAGAGAACCCATGCAAGCCTGCTCCTCATTTTCTTCCCTTTCTTGCTTTTCCAGCATTGCACTAAGACTCTTCCTCTTTGGGCAATCGCGCGCCCAATGTGGCCCATCGCAGATGAAGCAGTTATCCTTGGGCTTGCTTTCTTTCTTTGACTCATTCCTCCAGTCTTTGCCCGTTGGTGACTTGCTTCTACCTTCTCTGTACCTTGAAGCCTTAGAATCCTTCCATTCTTTGGCGCATGTGGCCCCCCCACCTTTGCCTTGACCCTCCTTGGTGGACTCCAAGTTAGAAGCTTCCGACTTCGTGTATTCCACCAATGTCTCAGCCACGGTGAGTGCAGTGGAGATATCCTTGACGCCTCTTCGTTGTAGTTCCAATTGTGCCCACTGCTTAAGCCCTGCTGTGAAGTTAAAGAGCAAGTCATCATCACTCATGTTAGGGATTTGAAGCATTAACCCAGAGAATTCTTGGACATAATCCCGGATAGAGTGGGTGTGCTTCAACTCCCTCATCCTCAAACGTGCTTCATATGCCACATTTTCCGGATAGAATTGTCTCATTAGTTCATTCTTGAATTGTTCCCATGAAGAGATAGTGCAAATGCCTCTTTCCATTTCAGCGTGCTTACGACGCCACCAAACTCCAGCTAACTTAGTGAGGTAGAGAGAAGCGGTGCGTACCTTCGCAAGCTCATCGTTTAAGTTTAAAGCTTCAAAATACCTCTCTAAGTGCCAAAGGTAGTCATCCAGCTCCTTGGCGTCCCTTTTGCCATCAAACTCCTTAGGCTTGGGTGCCTCCAGCCTTGGAGTGAATCCCGCATTGGTGGCAACACCGCCACTAGCCACAGCTCGCTTGCATATGGCCCAATCCGCCCGTGTCTCTTCCAAGCCTTCCTTCAGCTCTTGGACTTGGTCTTGGAGTTGACAAATAGCCTTCAGGATCCGTTCCTAAAAGTCATAGCTTTCTTGCCTCTGCGCTTCAGAGTTGATCCGGATGGTGTCCCGCACGGACTCAAGCAATTCCTCGACTTGGCTTTCCACGTTGCCATCGAGTTGCCCCATCGCTTGTTCCAGCCGATCAAGACGCTCCTTGACATCGGCCACAGCAAATTCAATCTTGACCACACGGGTGTCCATGGCACTCATCACATCCCGTGACTTGTCTTTCGCCCTCTTGCCCAAGTTTGCAGCAGCCTCCCTTCCGCGGTTCTCTTCGGTGTGAACTACTTCTGACATAGTGCCCTTCCTTCCTTAGTCACGACGCCTTCGCAACCCGCTCTGATACCAACTGTCACGGCCTTGGAATTTCTGAACCAACCCTCAGTTTTTCCAAGCCAACCGTGCGGCCTTAGATGCTTGTAGCACGCGTTGCTTGCACCTAAGTAAGCCTTTAGTGGAAGGGAGCTAGGGGAATGCACACACAAGAGAGTTTTGAGAAACTTAGAGAGCTCTTGGGAAATGCTTATATTATATTGCAACTTGAGTGGTTTGGCCAAATGAGGGCCTCCCCTTTATATAGCCTTACAAAGATTATTCTAGAATCATATTAATGGAGAGTGTTCTAGACACTTCCCTTTAACTAGAGTACTCTAAGACTATTCTAGTATGTCTAGAAGATTCTACCATAGCCTCTAACTATATACAAGTTTCTACAATGCTCCAGGGAATTCTAGAAGCTTCCAGCATGCTCTACAATCTCCCTGGGCTTATTATCTTCTTGACTGCTCTAGAGAATTCTAGATCCTTCTATTAGCTTCCCATCTTCTAGCCATTCTCTAGAGAGTTCCAGCAATCTCCTTAGGCTTCCAGCATTTTCTAGTGAGGGCAGCATCAGGATTTCTCTGTCTGTGACACTAGGCGGGCGCTTGGCACATGCCATCGCTTGGCTTGTGGCATTGGCTTGTGGCATCGAAACTACATAGCCAAGCACGGGATGCGTCGAGTGGCGGCCCGCGGCGGTGGCGGTGGCACGTTGGCCTAGGCCAGCATGCCATGCCACAGCCTTGGCCAGCAACATGGCATGCCAAAGCCTTGGCCAGCAACATGGCATGCCAAAGCCTTGGCCAGCAGCATGCCATGCCTTGGCCTTGGCAAGCATGTCATGCCACGGCCTTGGCCAGCAGCATGCCATGCCACGGCCTTGGCCAGCAGCATGCCATGCCCCGGCCTTGGCCAGCAGCATGCCATGCCACGGCCTTGGCCAGCAGCATGCCATGCCACGGCCTTGGCCAGCAGCATGCCATGCCACAGCCTTGGCCAGCAACATGGCATGCCAAAGCCTTGGCCAGCAGCATGCCATGCCTTGGCCTTGGCAAGCATGTCATGCCACGGCCTTGGCCAGCTGCATGCCATGCCACGGCCTTGGCCAGCAGCATGCCATGCCACGGCCTTGGCCAGCAGCATGCCATGCCACGGCCTTGGCCAGCAGCATGCCATGCCACAGCCTTGGCCAGCAACATGGCATGCCAAAGCCTTGGCCAGCAGCACGCCATGCCCCGGCCTTGGCAAGCTTGTCATGCCACGGCCATGGCCAGCAGCGTGCTATGCCCCGGCCTTGGCCAGCAGCTTGCCATGCCACGACCTTGGCCAGCAGCTTGCCATGCCCCGGCCTTGGCCAGCATGTCATGCCGCGGCCTTGGCCAGCAGCATGGCATGCCGCGGCCTTGGCCGGCAGCATGGCATG
>NW_028129474.1:15010000-15022500 GCF_055761805.1 Camellia sinensis
CCATGCCACGGCCTCGGCCCGCATGCCTTGCCACGGCGTTGCCCAACATGCCACGCCACGGCCTCGGCCCGCATGCCATGCCATGCCACGGCCCGCATGCCATGCCATGCCACGGCCCGCATGTCTTTGCCACGGCATTGCCAAACATGCCATGCCACGGCCTCGACCAGCATGCCATGCCACGGCGTCGCCCAACATGCCATGCCACGGCCACGGCCCGCATGCCATGCCACGGCCTCGGCCCGCATGCCTTGCTACGGCGTTGCCCAACATGCCATGCCACGGCCTCGGCCCGCATGCCTTGCCACCGCGTTGCCCAGCCTGCCATGCCACCGCGTTGCCCGTCGTGCCATGCCTTAGCCTTGGCCAACATGTCGAGCCACGGCCTCGGCCCGCATGCCATGCTACGGCGTCGCCCAACATGCCATGCCACGGCCTCGGCCCGCATGCCTTGCTACGGCGTCGCCCAACATGCCTTGCCACGGCCTCGGCCCGCATGCCATGCCACGGCCTCGGCCCGCATGCCATGCCACGGCCTCGGCCCGCATGCCATGCCACGGCCTCGGCCCGCATGCCATGCCCCGGCCTCGGCCCGCATGCCATGCCACGGCCTCGGCCCGCATGACATGCCACGGCCTCGGCCCGCATGCCATGCCACGGCCTCGGCCCGCATGCCCTGCCACGGCGTTGCCCAACATGCCATGCCACGTCCTCGGCCCGCATGCCATGACATGCCACGGCCCGCATGTGTTGCCACGGCGTTGCCAAACATGCCATGCCACGGCCTCGGCCCGCATGCCATGCCACGGCGTCGCCCAACATGCCATGCCACGGCCACGGCCCGCATGCCATGCCACGCCCTCGGCCCGCATGCCTTGCTACGGCGTTGCCCAACATGCCATGCCACGGCCTCGGCCCGCATGCCTTGCCACGGCGTTGCCCAACATGCCATGCCACGGCCTCGGCCCGCATGCCATGCCATGCCACGGCCCGCATGTCTTGCCAAGGCGTTGCCAAACATGCCTTGCCACGGCCTCGGCCCGCATGCCATGCCACGGCGTCGCCCAACATGCCATGCCACGGCCTCGGCCCGCATGCCTTGCAACGGCGTCGCCCAACATGCCATGCCACGGCCTCGGCCCGCATGCCATGCCACGGCCTCGGCCCGCATGCCATGCCACGGCCTCGGCCCGCATGACATGCCACGGCCTCGGCCCGCATGACATGCCACGGCCTCGGCCCGCATGCCCTGCCACGGCCTCGGCCCGCATGCCTTGCCACGGCGTTGCCCAACATGCCACGCCACGGCCTCGGCCCGCATGCCATGCCATGCCACGGCCCGCATGTCTTGCCACGGCGTTGCGAAACATGCCATGCCACGGCCTCGGCCCGCATGCCATGCCACGGCGTCGCCCAACATGCCATGCCACGGCCACGGCCCGCATGCCATGCCACGGCCTCGGCCCGCATGCCTTGCTACGGCGTTGCCCAACATGCCATGCCACGGCCTCGGCCCGCATGCCTTGCCACCGCGTTGCCCAGCATGCCATGCCACCGCGTTGCCCGTGGTGCCATGCCTTAGCCTTGGCCAACATGTCGAGCCACGGCCTTGGCCAACATGTCGAGCCACGGCCTCGGCCCGCATGCCTTGCTACGGCGTCGCCCAACATGCCATGCCACGGCCTCGGCCCGCATGCCTTGCTACGGCGTCGCCCAACATGCCATGCCACGGCCTCGGCCCGCATGCCATGCCACGTCCTCGGCC
Source organism: Camellia sinensis (assembly GCF_055761805.1). Taxonomy (NCBI): domain Eukaryota; kingdom Viridiplantae; phylum Streptophyta; class Magnoliopsida; order Ericales; family Theaceae; genus Camellia; species Camellia sinensis. The sequence goes on from NW_028129474.1 coordinate 15,011,766, forward strand.
CGCATGCCATGCCACGGCCTCGGCCCGCATGCCATGCCCCGGCTTCGGCCCGCATGCCATGCCACGGCCTCGGCCCGCATGACATGCCACGACCTCGGCTCGCATGCCATGCCACGGCCTCGGCCCGCATGCCTTGCTACGGCCACGGCCTCGGCCCGCATGCCATGACATGCCACGGCCCGCATGTCTTGCCACGGCGTTGCCAAACATGCCATGCCACGGCCTCGGCCCGCATGCCATGCCACGGCGTCGCCCAACATGCCATGCCGCGGCCACGGCCCGCATGCCATGCCACGGCCTCGGCCCGCATGCCTTGCTACGGCGTTGCCCAACATGGCATGCCACGGCCTCGGCCCGCATGCCATGCCACGGCCTCGGCCCGCATGTCTTGCCACGGCGTTGCCAAACATGCCATGCCACGGCCTCGGCCCGCATGCCATGCCACGGCGTCGCCCAACATGCCATGCCACGGCCACGGCCACGGCCCGCGTGCCATGCCACGGCCTCGGCCCGCATGCCTTGCTACGGCGTTGCCCGACATGCCATGCCACGGCCTCGGCCCGCATGCCTTGCCACCGCGTTGCCCAGCATGCCATGCCACCGCGTTGCCCGGCGTGCCATGCCTTAGCCTTGGCCAACATGTCGAGCCACGGCCTCGGCCCGCATGCCTTGCTACGGCGTCGCCCAACATGCCATGCCACGGCCTCGCCCCGCATGCCATGCCACGGCCTCGCCCCGCATGCCATGCCACGGCCTCGGCCCGCATGACATGCCACGGCCTCGGCCCGCATGCCATGCCACGGCCTCGGCCCGCATGCCTTGCCACGGCGTTGCCCAACATGCCACGCCACGGCCTCGGCCCGCATGCCATGCCACGCCACGGCCCGCATGTCATGCCACGGCGTTGCCAAACATGCCATGCCACGGCCCCGGCCCGCATGCCTTGCTACGGCGTCGTCCAACATGCCATGCCACGGCCTCGGCCCGCATGCCATGCCACGGCCTCGGCCCGCATGCCATGCCACGGCCTCGGCCCGCATGCCATGCCACGGCCTCGGCCCGCATGACATGCCACGGCCTCGGCCCGCATGCCATGCCACGGCCTCGGCCCGCATGCCTTGCCACGGCGTTGCCCAACATGCCATGCCACGGCCCGCATGTCTTGCCACGGCGTTGCCAAACATGCCATGCCACGGCCTCGGCCCGCATGCCATGCCACGGCGTCGCCCAACATGCCATGCCGCGGCCACGGCCCGCATGCCATGCCACGGCCTCGGCCCGCATGCCTTGCTACGGCGTTGCCCAACATGGCATGCCACGGCCTCGGCCCGCATGTCTTGCCACGGCGTTGCCAAACATGCCATGCCACGGCCTCGGCCCGCATGCCATGCCACGGGCTGGGCGAGCATGGCATGCCACGGGCTGGGCGAGCATGGCGTGCCACGGGCTGGGCGAGCATGGCATGCCACGGGCTGGGCGAGCATGCCACGCCACGGCCTTGGCTAGCAGCAAGGCATGCCACGGCCTCGGCGAGCATGCCATGCCATGCCAAGGCCAAGGCCAAGGCCAAAGCCAAGGCCAAGGCCAAGGCCAAGGCAGTGGGCAAGGCCAAGTCCCTGTGCAAGGCATGGCCAAGGCCAAGGCCATGGCATGCCACCGCCTCGATCGATCTTTTTGAACATGATTCTTTTATAATCTTACCCAAACCGTGCAACACAATTAAAAATGCACTACAATCAATTTTAAATGTCATTCCCTATTTTTTTGCAATTTTTCTGGAGCTTTTCGAATTTTTAAAGCCCTTATTTGGCATAAAAAAATCAAAATAAAATAAAAAAAATGAAAAAAATAATTTAATAATTTCTATAATTACTAGTGAATCATCCTTTAATTATGGGAATTTTTCCATAATTTTTTGACCATTTTTATTAATTTTTATTATTTTTTAAGTATTAATATCGAAATAAATTAAAATAAAATATTTTCGGTAAAAAAATATTTTTTTTAATTTTTTTTATGGTGTATTAAATTATTTCCTACAACTTTCATGTTGAAAGTTTTGGCAAAAAACCATTACTTTTAAAAAAAACCCCATTATGACTCCTCGAACATGCTTGATGTTTCCTCCTGCCAGACTGAAAAGGGCTTAACAGGCTATTATAAGGGGGGGGCACCTCCCTTGCCCAGGGCAAGGCAGTGGCAGGTACGCCCCATGTTGGGCGCGGCCTGGGCTGCGGCCTTGGGTTACATGCACTGCGGCTCGACCGCGGCCTGGGCTGCGGCCTGGGGCGGCTCGGCCGCGGCCTTGGGCGGCCTGGACCGCGGCCTTGGGCGGCCTTGCGCGGCCTGGGCGCGGCCTGGGCGCGGCCTTGCGCGGCCTGGGCGCGGCCTTGGGCAGCATGGCGTGGCATCCGCGCGGGCGTGGGCGGCCTGGCATGCGCGCGGCATGGGCAGCACGGCATGGCATGCGCACGGCCTGGGCGGCCTGGCATGCAGCCGGCCTGGCATGCCCGCGGCGTGGGCAGCACGGCATGGCATGCGCACGGCCTGGGCGGCCTGGCATGCAGCCGGCCTGGCATGCCCGCGGCGTGGGCAGCACGGCATGGCATGCGCACGGCCTGGGCGGCCTGGCATGCAGCTGGCCTGGGCAGCACGGCATGGCATGCGCACGGCCTGGGCGGCCTGGCATGCAGCCGGCCAGGGCAGCCTGGCCTGGCATGCCCGCGGCGTGGGCAGCGTGGCCTGTGCGAATACCGCGCGCGTGGTCTTTTGACCACGGTGCGCGTGTTGCGCGCATGGTCGCGCAACGCACGTCTAGTGATAAGAACCGCAGCCAAGGCAGCCCAGCCCCAAGGCCATGGCCAGCAGCATGGCATGCCACGGCCAAGGCAGGCCAGCCAAAGCCAGCAGCATGCCATGCCAAGGCCAAGGCCAGCAGCATGCCATGCCACGGCCAAGGCAGCCCAGCCAAAGCCAGCAGCATGCCATGCCAAGGCCTAGGCCAGCAGCATGCCATGCCACGGCCAAGGCAGCCCAGCCAAAGCCAGCAGCATGCCATGCCAAGGCCTAGGCCAGCAGCATGCCATGCCACGGCCAAGGCAGCCCAGCCAAAGCCAGCAGCTTGCCATGCCAAGGCCAAGGCCAGCAGCATGCCATGCCACGGCCAAGGCAGCCCAGCCAAAGCCAGCAGCAAGCCATGCCAAGGCCAAGGCCAGCAGCATGCCATGCCACGGCCAAGGCAGCCCAGCCAAGGCCAGCAGCATGCCATGCCACGGCCAAGGCAGCCCAGCCAAAGCCAGCAGCTTGCCATGCCAAGGCCAAGGCCAGCAGCATGCCATGCCACGGCCAAGGCAGCCCAGCCAAAGCCAGCAGCATGCCATGCCAAGGCCAAGGCCAGCAGCATGCCATGCCACGGCCAAGGCAGCCCAGCCAAAGCCAGCAGCATGCCATGCCAAGGCCTAGGCCAGCAGCATGCCTTGCCACGGCCAAGGCAGGCCTGCCAAAGCCAGCAGCATGCCATGCCAAGGCCAAGGCCAGCAGCATGCCATGCCACGGCCAAGGCAGCCCAGCCAAAGCCAGCAGCATGCCATGCCAAGGCCTAGGCCAGCAGCATGCCATGCCACGGCCAAGGCAGCCCAGCCAAAGCCAGCAGCATGCCATGCCAAGGCCTAGGCCAGCAGCATGCCATGCCACGGCCAAGGCAGGCCTGCCAAAGCCAGCAGCATGCCATGCCAAGGCCAAGGCCAGCAGCATGCCATGCCACGGCCAAGGCAGCCCAGCCAAAGCCAGCAGCATGCCATGCCAAGGCCTAGGCCAGCAGCATGCCATGCCACGGCCAAGGCAGGCCTGCCAAAGCCAGCAGCATGCCATGCCAAGGCCAACTCCAGCAGCATGCCATGCCACGCCCAAGGCAGCCCAGCCAAAGCCAGCAGCATGCCATGCCAAGGCCAAGGCCAGCAGCATGGCATGCCACGGCCAAGGCCGGCCAGCCAAAGCCAGCAGCATGCCATGCCACGGCCAAGGCAGCCCAGCCAAAGCCAGCAGCTTGCCATGCCAAGGCCAAGGCCAGCAGCATGCCATGCCACGGCCAAGGCAGCCCAGCCAAAGCCAGCAGCATGCCATGCCAAGGCAAAGGCCACCAGCATGCCATGCCACGGCCAAGGCAGCCCAGCCAAGGCCAGCAGCATGCCATGCCACGGCCAAGGCAGCCCAGCCAAAGCCAGCAGCTTGCCATGCCAAGGCCAAGTCCAGCAGCATGCCATGCCACGGCCAAGGCAGCCCAGCCAAAGCCAGCAGCATGCCATGCCAAGGCCAAGGCCAGCAGCATGCCATGCCACGGCCAAGGCAGCCCAGCCAAAGCCAGCAGCATGCCATGCCAAGGCCAAGGCCAGCAGCATGCCATGCCACGGCCAAGGCAGCCCAGCCAAAGCCAGCAGCATGCCATGCCAAGGCCTAGGCCAGCAGCATGCCTTGCCACGGCCAAGGCAGGCCTGCCAAAGCCAGCAGCATGCCATGCCAAGGCCAAGGCCAGCAGCATGCCATGCCACGGCCAAGGCAGCCCAGCCAAAGCCAGCAGCATGCCATGCCAAGGCCAAGGCCAGCAGCATGCCATGCCACGGCCAAGGCAGCCCAGCCAAGGCCAGCAGCATGCCCTGCCACGGCCAAGGCAGCCCAGCCAAAGCCAGCAGCTTGCCATGCCAAGGCCAAGGCCAGCAGCATGCCATGCCACGGCCAAGGCAGCCCAGCCAAAGCCAACAGCATGCCATGCCAAGGCCAAGGCCAGCAGCATGCCATGCCACGGCCAAGGCAGCCCAGCCAAAGCCAGCAGCATGCCATGCCAAGGCCAAGGCCAGCAGCATGCCATGCCACGGCCAAGGCAGCCCAGCCAAAGCCAGCAGCATGCCATGCCAAGGCCTAGGCCAGCAGCATGCCTTGCCACGGCCAAGGCAGGCCTGCCAAAGCCAGCAGCATGCCATGCCAAGGCCAAGGCCAGCAGCATGCCATGCCACGGCCAAGGCAGCCCAGCCAAAGCCAGCAGCATGCCATGCCAAGGCCTAGGCCAGCAGCATGCCATGCCACGGCCAAGGCAGGCCTGCCAAAGCCAGCAGCATGCCATGCCAAGGCCAAGGCCAGCAGCATGCCATGCCACGGCCAAGGCAGCCCAGCCAAAGCCAGCAGCATGCCATGCCAAGGCCTAGGCCAGCAGCATGCCATGCCACGGCCAAGGCAGCCCAGCCAAAGCCAGCAGCATGCCATGCCAAGGCCTAGGCCAGCAGCATGCCATGCCACGGCCAAGGCAGGCCAGCCAAAGCCTGCAGCATGCCATGCCAAGGCCAAGGCCAGCAGCATGCCATGCCACGGCCAAGGCAGCCCAGCCAAAGCCAGCAGCATGCCATGCCAAGGCCTAGGCCAGCAGCATGCCATGCCACGGCCAAGGCAGGCCTGCCAAAGCCAGCAGCATGCCATGCCAAGGCCAAGGCCAGCAGCATGCCATGCCACGGCCAAGGCAGCCCAGCCAAAGCCAGCAGCATGCCATGCCAAGGCCAAGGCCAGCAGCATGCCATGCCACGGCCAAGGCAGCCCAGCCAAAGCCAGCAGCATGCCATGCCAAGGCCAAGGCCAGCAGCATGCCATGCCACGGCCAAGGCAGCCCAGCCAAAGCCAGCAGCATGCCATGCCAAGGCCAAGGCCAGCAGCATGCCATGCCACGGCCAAGGCAGCGCAGCCAAGGCCAGCAGCATGCCATGCCACGGCCAAGGCAGCCCAACCAAAGCCAGCAGCTTGCCATGCCAAGGCCAAGGCCAGCAGCATGCCATGCCACGGCCAAGGCAGCCCAGCCAAAGCCAGCAGCATGCCATGCCAAGGCCAAGGCCAGCAGCATGCCATGCCACGGCCAAGGCAGCCCAGCCAAAGCCAGCAGCATGCCATGCCAAGGCCAAGGCCAGCAGCATGCCATGCCACGGCCAAGGCAGCCCAGCCAAAGCCAGCAGCATGCCATGCCAAGGCCTAGGCCAGCAGCATGCCATGCCACGGCCAAGGCAGGCCTGCCAAAGCCAGCAGCATGCCATGCCAAGGCCAAGGCCAGCAGCATGCCATGCCACGGCCAAGGCAGCCCAGCCAAAGCCAGCAGCATGCCATGCCAAGGCCTAGGCCAGCAGCATGCCATGCCACGGCCAAGGCAGCCCAGCCGAAGCCAGCAGCATGCCATGCCAAGGCCAAGGCCAGCAGAATGCCATGCCACGGCCAAGGCAGGCCAGCCAAAGCCAGCAGCATGCCATGCCAAGGCCAAGGCCAGCAGCATGCCATGCCACGGCCAAGGCAGCCCAGGCAAAGCCAGCAGCATGCCATGCCAAGGCCTAGGCCAGCAGCATGCCATGCCACGGCCAAGGCAGGCCAGCCAAAGCCAGCAGCATGCCATGCCAAGGCCAAGGCCAGCAGCATGGCATGCCACGGCCAAGGCAGCCCAGCCAAAGCCAGCAGCATGCCAGGCCAAGGCCTTGGCCAGCAGCATGCCATGCCACGGCCAAGGCAGGCCTGCCAAAGCCAGCAGCATGCCATGCCAAGGCCAAGGCCAGCAGCATGCCATGCCACGGCCAAGGCAGCCCAGCCAAAGCCAGCAGCATGCCATGCCAAGGCCTAGGCCAGCAGCATGCCATGCCACGGCCAAGGCAGCCCAGCCAAAGCCAGCAGCATGCCATGCCAAGGCCAAGGCCAGCAGCATGCCATGCCACGGCCAAGGCAGCCCAGCCAAAGCCAGCAGCATGCCATGCCAAGGCCTAGGCCAGCAGCATGCCATGCCACGGCCAAGGCAGCCCAGCCAAAGCCAGCAGCATGCCATGCCAAGGCCAAGGCCAGCAGCATGCCATGCCACGGCCAAGGCAGCCCAGCCAAAGCCAGCAGCATGCCATGCCAAGGCCTAGGCCAGCAGCATGCCATGCCACGGCCAAGGCCGCCCAGCCAAAGCCAGCAGCATGCCATGCCAAGGCCAAGGCCAGCAGCATGCCATGCCACGGCCAAGGCAGCCCAGCCAAAGCCAGCAGCATGCCATGCCAAGGCCTAGGCCAGCAGCATGCCATGCCACGGCCAAGGCAGCCCAGCCAAAGCCAGCAACATGCCATGCCAAGGCCAAGGCCAGCAGCATGCCATGCCACGGCCAAGGCAGCCCAGCCAAAGCCAGCAGCATGCCATGCCAAGGCCTAGGCCAGCAGCATGCCATGCCACGGCCAAGGCAGGCCTGCCAAAGCCAGCAGCATGCCATGCCAAGGCCAAGGCCAGCAACATGCCATGCCACGGCCAAGGCAGCCCAGCCAAAGCCAGCAGCATGCCATGCCAAGGCCTAGGCCAGCAGCATGCCATGCCACGGCCAAGGCAGCCCAGCCAAAGCCAGCAGCATGCCATGCCAAGGCCTAGGCCAGCAGCATGCCATGCCACGGCCAAGGCAGCCCAGCCAAAGCCAGCAGCATGCCATGCCAAGGCCAAGGCCAGCAGCATGCCATGCCACGGCCAAGGCAGCCCAGCCAAATCCAGCAGCATGCCATGCCAAGGCCTAGGCCAGCAGCATGCCATGCCACGGCCAAGGCAGGCCTGCCAAAGCCAGCAGCATGCCATGTCAAGGCCAAGGCCAGCAGCATGCCATGCCATGGCCAAGGCAGGCCAGCCAAAGCCAGCAGCATGCCATGCCATGGCCTAGGCCAGCAGCATGCCATGCCACGGCCAAGGCAGGCCAGCCAAAGCCAGCAGCATGCCATGCCAAGGCCTAGGCCAGCAGCATGCCATGCCACGGCCAAGGCAGGCCAGCCAAAGCCAGCAGCATGCCATGCCAAGGCCAAGGCCAGCAGCATGCCATGCCACGGCCAACGCAGCCCAGCCAAAGCCGGCGGCATGCCATGCCAAGGCCAAGGCCAGCAGCATGCCATGCCACGACCAAGGCTGCCAGCCAAAGCCAGCAGCATGCCATGCCAAGGCCTAGGCCAGCAGCATGCCATGCCACGGCCAAGGCAGCCCAGCCAAAGCCGCCAGCATGCCATGCCAAGGCCAAGGCCAAGGCCAGTAGCATGCCATGCCACGGCCAAGGCCAAGGCCAAGGCAGCCCATCCGAAGCCAGCAACATTCCATGGCAAGGCCAACGCAGCCCAGCCAAAGCCGGCGGCATGCCATGCCAAGGCCAAGGCCAGCCGCATGTCTTGCCACGGCCTTGTCCCGCAGCGTGGCGTGCCTTTGCCTTGGGCTAGAACATCGCATGCCACGCCCTTGGCAAGCAATCCTGTCCCTCGTGTAATTGCCATTTGGTTTGGCTTTGACTTACGTATATGTTGCCCTGCGAAATGCTTGTCCCTCGGGTAATAGCCGTTTGGTTGCCTTTGACTTGCGAACCCGTTGCTAGTGCTTTCCCCAGTGGAAGCTTGTTGGGAAAAGTATGTCCCTCGGAAGTTGCCTGTTGCGTTTGTTATTTGCATTCGAGCTATCCGATGCTTGCTGGGTTTCTCTAAGAGTTTTTGCACGTTCGTCGGGCTTTTTAATTATTTATTTACTCATAAAAATTATAATAAAATAAATTAAAAATAAAAAAATAATTAAAAAAATTACTATAATTACTAGTGCCTCATCTTATAATTGTTGGAATTTTTCTAGAATTTTTTGAGTATTTTTAGTAATTTTTATTATTTTTTAAGTATTAAAATTGAAATAAATTAAAATAAAATATTCCGGTGGCCAAATATTTTTTTATAATTTTTTTTATGGTGTATTAAATTATTTCATACAACTTTCATGTTGAAAGTTTTGGCAAAAAACCATTACTTTTTAAAAAAACCCCATTATGACTCCTCGAACATGCTTGATGTTTCCTCCTGCCAGATTGAAAAGGGCTTAACAGGCTATTATAAGGGGGGGGCACCTCCCTTAAGGCTGGCCAGCATGGCCAGGCCACAGGCCACGCCTATGCCTAGGCGGGCGCTTGGCACATGCCATCGCTTGGCTTGTGGCATTGGCTTGTGGCATCGAAACTACATAGCCAAGCACGGGATGCGTCGAGTGGCGGCCCGCGGCGGTGGCGGTGGCACGTTGGCCTAGGCCAGCATGCCATGCCACAGCCTTGGCCAGCAACATGGCATGCCAAAGCCTTGGCCAGCAACATGGCATGCCAAAGCCTTGGCCAGCAGCATGCCATGCCTTGGCCTTGGCAAGCATGTCATGCCACGGCCTTGGCCAGCAGCATGCCATGCCACGGCCTTGGCCAGCAGCATGCCATGCCCCGGCCTTGGCCAGCAGCATGCCATGCCACGGCCTTGGCCAGCAGCATGCCATGCCACGGCCTTGGCCAGCAGCATGCCATGCCACGGCCTTGGCCAGCAGCATGCCATGCCACAGCCTTGGCCAGCAACATGGCATGCCAAAGCCTTGGCCAGCAGCATGCCATGCCTTGGCCTTGGCAAGCATGTCATGCCACGGCCTTGGCCAGCTGCATGCCATGCCATGGCCTTGGCCAGCAGCATGCCATGCCACGGCCTTGGCCAGCAGCATGCCATGCCACGGCCTTGGCCAGCAGCATGCCATGCCACAGCCTTGGCCAGCAACATGGCATGCCAAAGCCTTGGCCAGCAGCACGCCATGCCCCGGCCTTGGCAAGCTTGTCATGCCACGGCCATGGCCAGCAGCGTGCTATGCCCCGGCCTTGGCCAGCAGCTTGCCATGCCACGACCTTGGCCAGCAGCTTGCCATGCCCCGGCCTTGGCCAGCATGTCATGCCGCGGCCTTGGCCAGCAGCATGCCATGCCACGGCCTTGGCCAGCAACATGGCATGCCGCGGCCTTGGCCGGCAGCATGCCATGCCGCGGCCTTGGCCGGCAGCATGCCATGCCGCGGCCTTTGCCGGCAGCATGCCATGCCGCGGCCTTTGCCAGCAGCATGGCAAGCCCAAGCCTTGGTCAGCAGCAGCATGCCATGCCAATGCCTTGGCCAGCAGCATGCCTTGCCACGGCCTCGTCCAGCAGCATGGCATGCCACGCCACGGCCTCGGCCATCAGCATGCCTTGCCACGGCCTCGGCCATCAGCATGCCTTGCCACGGCCTTGTCCAGCAGCATGGCATGCCCGGCTTTGGCCAGCAGCATGTCATGCCACGGCCTTGGCAAGCATGCCAAGCCACGGCCTTGGCAAGCATGCCATGTCCCTCGGGTAATTGTACAAGTTGCCTTGCGAAATGCATGTCCCTCGGTTAAATTGCCATTTGGTTGGCTTTGGCGTGCGAACGAGTTGCCTGTGCTTTCCTTGTGGAAGCTTGTTGCGAGAAGTATGTCCCTCGAAAGTTGCCTGTTGCGTTTGTTATTTGCATTCGCGCTAACCGGTGCTTGCTCGGCCTCTCTAAATGTTTTCGCGCGTTCGTCGGGCTTCTTGGTCCTTCGGGGGGTGATTCGTTTTGGGGGGCTGGTGCACAGTGTACGTCGTGGCGCGTGAGTTGTGTTCGGTTTGTGCGAGTTGGACGGATCCCTGCCTGTGCAGCGAACTCCACTGGTGCATTCCTCCATGTCCCTCGGGTTGTCTTCGACTCGCCTTCGGGTTGCTTGCGCTTCCCTAGTGGAAGGTGCCTTGCGAAAAGCGTGTCCCTCGGGTAATTGCCATTTGGTTGGCTTTGACGTTCGAACGAGTTGCCTATGCTTTCCTAGTGGAAGCTTGTTGCGAAAAGTATGTCCCTCGAAAGTTGCCTGTTGCGTTTGTTATTCGCATTCGCGCTAACC
>NW_028129474.1:15032500-15047500 GCF_055761805.1 Camellia sinensis
TGCCACGGCCTCGGCCCGCATTACATGCCACGGCCTCGGCCCGCATTACATGCCACGGCCTCGGCCCGCATGACAAGCCACGGCCTCGGCCCGCATGCCATGCCACGGCCTCGGCCCGCATGCCTTGCCACGGCGTTGCCCAACATGCCATGCCACGGCCTTGGCCCGCATGCCATGCCATGCCACGGCCCGCATGTCTTGCCACGGCGTTGCCAAACATGCCATGCCACGGCCTCGGGCCGCATGCCATGCCACGGCGTCGCCCAACATGCCATGCCACGGCCACGGCCCGCATGCCATGCCACGGCCTCGGCCCGCATGCCTTGCTACGGCGTTGCCCAACATGCCATGCCACGGCCTCGGCCCGCATGCCTTGCCACCGCGTTGCCCAGCATGCCATGCCACCGCGTTGACCGGCGTGCCATGCCTTAGCCTTGGCCAACATGTCGAGCCACGGCCTGGGCCAAACATGCCATGACACGGCCTCGGCCCGCATGCCATGCCACGGCCTCGGCCCGCATGACATGCCACGGCCTCGGCCCGCATGACATGCCACGGCCTCGGCCCGCATGCCTTGCTACGGCGTCGCCCAACATTCCATGCCACGGCCTCGGCCCGCATGCCAAGCCAAGTCCTCGGCCCGCATGACCTGCCACGGCCTCGGCCCGCATGCCTTGCCACGACGTCGCCCAACTTGCCATGCCACGGCCTCGGCCCGCATGCCATGCCACGGCCTCGGCCTGCTTGACATGGCACGGCCTCGGACCGCATGCCTTGCTACGGCGTCGCCCAACTTGCCATGCCACGGCCTCGGCCCGCATGCCATGCCACGGCCTCGGCCCGCATGACATGCCACGGCCTCGGACCGCATGCCTTGCTACGGCGTCGCCCAACATGCCATGCCACGGCCCCGGCGCGCATGCCTTGCCACCGCGTTGCCCGGCATGCCATGCCACCGCGTTGCCCGGCGTGCCATGCCTTAGCCTTGGCCAACATGTCGTGCCACGGCCTCGGCCCGCATGCCATGCCATGCCACGGCCCGCATGTCTTGCCACGGCGTTGCCAAACATGCCATGCCGCGGCCTCGGCCCGCATGCCATGCCACGGCCTCGGCCCGCATGACATGCCACGGCCTCGGACCGCATGCCTTGCCACGACGTCGCCCAACTTGCCATGCCACGGCCTCGGCCCGCATGCCATGCCACGGCCTCGGCCCGCATGCCCTTCTACGGCGTTGCCCAACATGCCATGCCACGGCCTCGGCCCGCATGCCTTGCCACCGCGTTGCCCGGCGTGCCATGCCTTAGCCTTGGCCAACATGTCGTGCCATGGCCTCGGCCCGCATGCCATGCCATGCCATGCCACGGCCCGCATGTCTTGCCACGGCGTTGCCAAACATGCCATGCCACGGCCTCGGCCCGCATGACATGCCACGGCCTCGGCCCGCATGCCTTGCTGCGGCGTCGCCCAACATGCCATGGCACGGCCTCGGCCCGCATGCCATGGCACGGCCTCGGCCCGCATGCCATGGCACGGCCTCGGCCCGCATGACATGCCACGGCCTCGGACCGCATGCCTTGCTACGGCGTCGCCCAACATGACATGCCACGGCCTCGGCCCGCATGCCTTGCTACGGCGTCGCCCAACATGCCATGCCACGGCCTCGGCCCGCATGCCTTGCTACGGCGTCGCCCAACATGCCATGCCACGGCCTCGGCCCGCATGCCTTGCGACGGCGTCGCCCAACATGCCATGCCACGGCCTCTGCCCGCATGCCATGCCACGGCCTCGGCCCGCATGCCTTGCCACGACGTCGCCCAACTTGCCATGCCACGGCCTCGGCCCGCATGCCATGCCACGGCCTCGGCCCGCATGACATGCCACGGCCTCGGCCCGCATGCCTTGCTACGGCGTCGCCCAACATGCCATGCCACGGCCTCGGCCCGCATGACATGCCACGGCCTCGGACCGCATGCCTTGCTACGGCGTCGCCCAACATGCCATGCCACGGCCCCGGCCCGCATGCCTTGCCACCGCGTTGCCCGGCATGCCATGCCACCGCGTTGCCCGGCGTGCCATGCCTTAGCCTTGGCCAACATGTCGTGCCACGGCCTCGGCCCGCATGCCATGCCATGCCACGGCCCGCATGTCTTGCCACGGCGTTGCCAAACATGCCATGCCACGGCCTCGGCCCGCATGCCATGCCACGGCCTCGGCCCGCATGACATGCCACGGCCTCGGCCCGCACGCCTTGCTACGGCGTCGCCCAACATGCCATGCCACGGCCTCGGCCCGCATGCCATGCCACGGCCTCGGCCCGCATGCCTTGCCACCGCGTTGCCCAGCATGCCATGCCACCGCGTTGCCCGGCGTGCCATGCCTTAGCCTTGGCCAACATGTCGTGCCACGGCCTCGGCCCGCACGCCATGCCATGCCACGGCGTTGCCAAACATGCCATGCCACGGCCTCGGCCCGCATGACATGCCACGGCCTCGGCCCGCATGCCTTGCAACGGCGTCGCCCACCATGCCATGCCACGGCCTCGGCCCGCATGCCTTGCCACGACGTCGCCCAACTTGCCATGCCACGGCCTCGGCCCGCATGCCATGCCACGGCCTCGGCCCGCATGACATGGCACGGCCTCGGACCGCATGCCTTGCTACGGCGTCGCCCAACTTGCCATGCCACGGCCTCGGCCCGCATGCCTTGCTTCGACGTTGCCCAACATGCCATGCCACGGCCCCGGCCCGCATGCCTTGCCACCGCGTTGCCCAGCGTGCCATGCCTTAGCCTTGGCCAACATGTCGTGCCACGGCCTCGGCCCGCATGCCATGCCACGGCCTCGGCCCGCATGCCTTGCGACGGCGTCGCCCAACATGCCATGCCACGGCCTCGGCCCGCATGCCATGCCACGGCCTCGGCCCGCATGCCATGCCACGGCCTCGGCCCGCATGACATGCCACGGCCTCGGCCCGCATCACATGCCACGGCCTCGGCCCGCATGCCATGCCACGGCCTCGGCCCGCATGCCATGCCACGGCCTCGGCCCGCATGCCTTGCCACGGCGTTGCCCAACATGCCATGCCACAGCCTCGGCCTGCATGCCTTGCCACCGCGTTGCCCAGCATGCCATGCCACCGCGTTGCCCGTCGTGCCATGCCTTAGCCTTGGCCAACATGTCGAGCCACGGCCTTGGCCAACATGTCGAGCCACGGCCTCGGCCCGCATGCCTTGCTACGGCGTCGCCCAACATGCCATGCCACGGCCTCGGCCCGCATGCCTTGCTACGGCGTCGCCCAACATGCCATGCCACGGCCTCGGCCCGCATGCCTTGCCACGGCCTTGGCCCGCATGCCATGCCACGGCCTCGGCCAGCATGCCATGCCACGGCCTCGGCCCGCATGCCATGCGACGGCCTCGGCCCGCATGCCATGCGACGGCCTCGGCCCGCATGCCTTGCTACGGCGTCGCCCAACATGCCATGCCACGGCCTCGGCCCGCATGACATGCCACGGCCTCGGCCCGCATGCCATGCCCCGGCCTCGGCCCGCATGCCATGCCACGGCCTCGGCCCGCATGACATGCCACGGCCTCGGCCCGCATGCCATGCCACGGCCTCGGCCCGCATGCCTTGCTACGGCGTCGCCAAACATGCCATGCCACGGCCTCGGCCCGCATGCCATGACATGCCACGGCCCGCATGTCTTGCCACGGCGTTGCCAAACATGCCATGCCACGGCCTCGGCCCGCATGCCATGCCGCGGCGTCGCCCAACATGCCATGCCACGGCCTCGGCCCGCATGCCTTGCCACCGCGTTGCCCAGCATGCATTGCCACCGCGTTGCCCGGCTTGCCATGCCTTAGCCTTGGCCAACATGTCGAGGCACGGCCTCGGCCCGCATGCCTTGCTACGGCGTTGCCCAACATGCCATGCCACGGCCTCGGCCCGCATGCCTTGCCACCGCGTTGCCCAGCATGCCATGCCACCGCGTCGCCCGGCGTGCCATGCCTTAGCCTTGGCCAACATGTCGAGGCACGGCCTCGGCCCGCATGCCTTGCTACGGCGTCGCCCAACATGCCATGCCACGGCCTCGGCCCGCATGCCATGCCACGGCCTCGGCCCGCATGCCATGCCATGCCACGGCCCGCATGTCTTGCCACGGCGTTGCCAAACATGCCATGCCACGGCCTCGGCCCGCATGCCATGCCACGGCGTCGCCCAACATGCCATGCCACGGCCACGGCCCGCATGCCATGCCACGGCCTCGGCCCGCATGCCTTGCTACGGCGTTGCCCGACATGCCATGCCACGGCCTCGGCCCGCATGCCTTGCCACCGCGTTGCCCAGCATGCCATGCCACCGCGTTGCCCGGCGTGCCATGCCTTAGCCTTGGCCAACATGTCGAGCCACGGCCTCGGCCCGCATGCCTTGCTACGGCGTCGCCCAACATGCCATGCCACGGCCTCGGCCCGCATGCCATGCCACGGCCTCGGCCCGCATGCCTTGCTACGGCGTCGCCCAACATGCCATGCCACGGCCTCGGCCCGCATTACATGCCACGGCCTCGGCCCGCATGACAAGCCACGGCCTCGGCCCGCATGCCATGCCACGGCCTCGGCCCGCATGCCTTGCCACGGCGTTGCCCAACATGCCATGCCACGGCCTTGGCCCGCATGCCATGCCATGCCACGGCCCGCATGTCTTGCCACGGCGTTGCCAAACATGCCATGCCACGGCCTCGGCCTGCATGCCATGCCACGGCGTCGCCCAACATGCCATGCGACGGCCACGGCCCGCATGCCATGCCACGGCCTCGGCCCGCATGCCATGCCACGGCCTCGGCCCGCATGCCATGCCACGGCCTCGGCCCGCATGTCTTGCCACGGCGTAGCCCAACATGCCATGCCATGCCACGCCACGGCCTCGGCCCGCATGCCATGCCACGGCCTCGGCCCGCATGCCATGCCATGCCACGGCCTCGGCCCGCATGCCTTGCCACGGCCTCGGCCCGCATGCCATGCCACGGCCTCGGCCAGCATGCCATGCCAAGGCCAAGGCCCGCATGCCTTGCCACGGCGTTGCCCAGCATGCCATGCCACCGCGTTGCCCAGCGGGCCGTGCCGCGGCCTCGGCCCGCATGCCATGCCATGCCACGGCCTCGGCCCGCATGCCTTGCGACTGCCTTGGCCAGCGTGCCATGCCACAGCGTGCCATGCCTTAGCCTTGGCCAACATGCCATGCCACTGCCTTGGCCAGCATGTCGTGCCACCGCCACGGCCAGCAGGCCATGCCGGTCCGTTGCCCAGCATGCCACGGCCGTGGCGGCGTGGCAAGCCACGGCCTCGGCCAGCATGCCATGCCACGGCCTCGGCATGCCACCGCCTTGTGCAGCGTTGGCCAGCATGCCTTGGCCGGCATGCCATGCCAATGCCTTGGGCCAACATGGCGTGCCACGGGCTGGGCGAGCATGCCACGCCACGGCCTTGGCTAGCAGCAAGGCATGCCACGGCCTCGGCGAGCATGCCATGCCATGCCAAGGCCAAGGCCAAGGCCAAGGCCAAAGCCAAGGCCAAGGCCAAGGCCAAGGCAGTGGGCAAGGCCAAGTCCCTGTGCAAGGCATGGCCAAGGCCAAGGCCGCGGGCAAAGGCCAAGGCCAAGGCCAAGGCCATGGCATGCCACCGCCTCGATCGATCTTTTTGAACATGATTCTTTTATAATCTTACCCAAACCGTGCAACACAATTAAAAATGCACTACAATCAATTTTAAATGTCATTCCCTATTTTTTTGCAATTTTTCTGGAGCTTTTCGAATTTTTAAAGCCCTTATTTGGCATAAAAAAATCAAAATAAAATAAAAAAAATGAAAAAAATAATTTAACAATTTCTATAATTACTAGTGAATCATCCTTTAATTATGGGAATTTTTCCATAATTTTTTGACCATTTTCATTAATTTTTATTATTTTTTAAGTATTAATATCGAAATAAATTAAAATAAAATATTTTCGGACAAAAAATATTTTTTTAAATTTTTTTTATGGTGTATTAAATTATTTCCAACAACTTTCATGTTGAAAGTTTTGGCAAAAAACCATTACTTTTTAAAAAAACCCCATTATGACTCCTCGAACATGCTTGATGTTTCCTCCTGCCAGATTGAAAAGGGCTTAACAGGCTATTATAAGGGGGGGGCACCTCCCTTGCCCAGGGCAAGGCAGTGGCAGGTACGCCCCATGTTGGGCGCGGCCTGGGCTGCGGCCTTGGGTTACATGCACTGCGGCTCGGCCGCGGCCTTGGGCGGCCTGGACCGCGGCCTTGGGCGGCCTTGCGCGGCCTTGGGCGGCCTGGGCGCGGCCTTGGGCGGCCTGGGCGCGGCCTTGGGCAGCATGGCGTGGCATGCGCGCGGGCGTGGGCGGCCTGGCATGCGCGCGGGCGTGGGCGGCCTGGCATGCGCGCGGCATGGGCAGCACGGCATGGCATGCGCACGGCCTGGGCGGCCTGGCATGCAGCCGGCCTGGCATGCCCGCGGCGTGGGCAGCACGGCATGGCATGCGCACGGCCTGGGCGGCCTGGCATGCAGCCGGCCTGGCATGCCCGCGGCGTGGGCAGCACGGCATGGCATGCGCACGGCCTGGGCGGCCTGGCATGCAGCCGGCCTGGCATGCCCGCGGCGTGGGCAGCATGGCATGGCATGCGCACGGCCTGGGCGGCCTGGCATGCAGCCGGCCTGGGCAGCACGGCATGGAATGCGCACGGCCTGGGCGGCCTGGCATGCGGCCGGCCAGGGCAGCCTGGCCTGGCATGCCCGCGGCGTGGGCAGCGTGGCCTGTGCGTATACCGCGCGCGTGGTCTTTTGACCACGGTGCGCGTGTTGCGCGCATGGTCGCGCACGCCTTTGCACGCCTTCGCACGCAACGCACGTCTAGTGATAAGAACCGCAGCCAAGGCAGCCCAGCCCCAAGGCCAAGGCCAGCAGCATGGCATGCCACGGCGAAGGCAGCCCAGCCAAAGCCAGCAGCATGCCATGCCAAGGCCTAGGCCAGCAGCATGCCATGCCACGGCCAAGGCAGGCCAGCCAAAGCCAGCAGCATGCCATGCCACGGCCAAGGCAGCCCAGCCAAAGCCAGCAGCATGCCATGCCAAGGCCAAGGCCAGCAGCATGCCATGCCACGGCCAAGGCAGGCCAGCCAAAGCCAGCAGCATGCCATGCCAAGGCCTAGGCCAGCAGCATGCCATGCCACGGCCAAGGCTGCCCAGCCAAAGCCAGCAGCATGCCATGCCAAGGCCTAGGCCAGCAGCATGCCATGCCACGGCCAAGGCAGGCCAGCCAAAGCCAGCAGCATGCCATGCCAAGGCCTAGGCCAGCAGCATGCCATGCCACGGCCAAGGCAGCCCAGCCAAAGCCAGCAGCATGCCATGCCAAGGCCAAGGCCAGCAGCATGCCATGCCACGGCCAAGGCTGCCCAGCCCCAAGGCCAAGGCCATGCCATGCCACGGCCAAGGCAGGCCAGCCAAAGCCAGCAGCATGCCATGCCAAGGCCTAGGCCAGCAGCATGCCATGCCACGGCCAAGGCAGCCCAGCCAAAGCCAGCAGCATGCCATGCCAAGGCCAAGGCCAGCAGCATGCCATGCCACGGCCAAGGCAGCCTAGCGAAAGCCAGCAGCATGCCATGCCAAGGCCTAGGCCAGCAGCATGCCATGCCACGGCCAAGGCAGGCCAGCCAAAGCCAGCAGCATGCCATGCCAAGGCCTAGGCCAGCAGCATGCCATGCCACGGCCAAGGCTGCCCAGCCAAAGCCAGCAGCATGCCATGCCAAGGCCAAGCCCAGCAGCATGCCATGCCACGGCCAAGGCAGGCCAGCCAAAGCCAGCAGCATGCCATGCCAAGGCCAAGGCCAGCAGCATGCCATGCCACGGCCAAGGCAGGCCAGCCAAAGCCAGCAGCATGCCATGCCAAGGCCAAGGCCAGCAGCAAGCCATGCCACGGCCAAGGCAGCCCAGCCAAAGCCAGCAGCATGCCATGCCAAGGCCAAGGCCAGCAGCATGCCATGCCACGGCCAAGGCAGGCCTGCCAAAGCCAGCAGCATGCCATGCCACGGCCAAGGCAGCCCAGCCAAAGCCAGCAGCATGCCATGCCAAGGCCAAGGCCAGCAGCATGCCATGCCACGGCCAAGGCAGGCCAGCCAAAGCCAGCAGCATGCCATGCCAAGGCCTAGGCCAGCAGCATGCCATGCCACGGCCAAGGCTGCCCAACCAAAGCCAGCAGCATGCCATGCCAAGGCCTAGGCCAGCAGCATGCCATGCCACGGCCAAGGCAGGCCAGCCAAAGCCAGCAGCATGCCATGCCAAGGCCTAGGCCAGCAGCATGCCATGCCACGGCCAAGGCAGCCCAGCCAAAGCCAGCAGCATGCCATGCCAAGGCCAAGGCCAGCAGCATGCCATGCCACGGCCAAGGCAGCCCAGCCAAAGCCAGCAGCATGCCATGCCAAGGCCAAGGCCAGCAGCATTCCAAGCCACGGCCAAGGCAGGCCAGCCAAAGCCAGCAGCATGCCATGCCAAGGCCTAGGCCAGCAGCATGCCATGCCACGGCCAAGGCTGCCCAGCCAAAGCCAGCAGCATGCCATGCCAAGGCCAAGGCCAGCAGCATGCCATGCCACGGCCAAGGCAGCCCAGCCAAAGCCAGCAGCATGCCATGCCAAGGCCAAGGCCAGCAGCATGCCATGCCACGGCCAAGGCAGGCCAGCCAAAGCCAGCAGCATGCCATGCCAAGGCCTAGGCCAGCAGCATGCCATGCCACGGCCAAGGCTGCCCAGCCAAAGCCAGCAGCATGCCATGCCAAGGCCTAGGCCAGCAGCATGCCATGCCACGGCCAAGGCAGGCCAGCCAAAGCCAGCAGCATGCCATGCCAAGGCCTAGGCCAGCAGCATGCCATGCCACGGCCAAGGCAGCCCAGCCAAAGCCAGCAGCATGCCATGCCAAGGCCAAGGCCAGCAGCATGCCATGCCACGGCCAAGGCAGCCCAGCCAAAGCCAGCAGCATGCCATGCCAAGGCCAAGGCCAGCAGCATGCCATGCCACGGCCAAGGCAGGCCAGCCAAAGCCAGCAGCATGCCATGCCAAGGCCTAGGCCAGCAGCATGCCATGCCACGGCCAAGGCTGCCCAGCCAAAGCCAGCAGCATGCCATGCCACGGCCAAGGCAGCCCAGCCAAAGCCAGCAGCATGCCATGCCAAGGCCAAGGCCAGCAGCATGCCATGCCACGGCCAAGGCAGCCCAGCCAAAGCCAGCAGCATGCCATGCCAAGGCCAAGGCCAGCAGCATGCCATGCCACGGCCAAGGCAGGCCAGCCAAAGCCAGCAGCATGCCATGCCAAGGCCTAGGCCAGCAGCATGCCATGCCACGGCCAAGGCTGCCCAACCAAAGCCAGCAGCATGCCATGCCAAGGCCTAGGCCAGCAGCATGCCATGCCACGGCCAAGGCTGCCCAGCCAAAGCCAGCAGCATGCCATGCCAAGGCCTAGGCCAGCAGCATGCCATGCCACGGCCAAGGCAGCCCAGCCAAAGCCAGCAGCATGCCAGGCCAAGGCCAAGGCCAGCAGCATGCCATGCCACGGCCAAGGCAGCCCAGCCAAAGCCAGCAGCATGCCATGCCACGGCCAAGGCAGCCCAGCCAAAGCCAGCAGCATGCCATGCCAAGGCCAAGGCCAGCAGCATGCCATGCCACGGCCAAGGCAGGCCAGCCAAAGCCAGCAGCATGCCATGCCAAGGCCTAGGCCAGCAGCATGCCATGCCACGGCCAAGGCTGCCCAGCCAAAGCCAGCAGCATGCCATGCCAAGGCCTAGGCCAGCAGCATGCCATGCCACGGCCAAGGCAGGCCAGCCAAAGCCAGCAGCATGCCATGCCAAGGCCTAGGCCAGCAGCATGCCATGCCACGGCCAAGGCAGCCCAGCCAAAGCCAGCAGCATGCCATGCCAAGGCCTAGGCCAGCAGCATGCCATGCCACGGCCAAGGCTGCCCAGCCAAAGCCAGCAGCATGCCATGCCAAGGCCTAGGCCAGCAGCATGCCATGCCAAGGCCAAGGCCAGCAGCATGCCATGCCACGGCCAAGGCAGCCCAGCCAAAGCCAGCAGCATGCCATGCCAAGGCCAAGGCCAGCAGCATGCCATGCCACGGCCAAGGCAGGCCAGCCAAAGCCAGCAGCATGCCATGCCAAGGCCTAGGCCAGCAGCATGCCATGCCACGGCCAAGGCTGCCCAGCCAAAGCCAGCAGCATGCCATGCCAAGGCCTAGGCCAGCAGCATGCCATGCCACGGCCAAGGCAGGCCAGCCAAAGCCAGCAGCATGCCATGCCAAGGCCTAGGCCAGCAGCATGCCATGCCACGGCCAAGGCAGCCCAGCCAAAGCCAGCAGCATGCCATGCCAAGGCCAAGGCCAGCAGCATGCCATGCCACGGCCAAGGCAGCCCAGCCAAAGCCAGCAGCATGCCATGCCAAGGCCAAGGCCAGCAGCATGCCATGCCACGGCCAAGGCAGGCCAGCCAAAGCCAGCAGCATGCCATGCCAAGGCCTAGGCCAGCAGCATGCCATGCCACGGCCAAGGCTGCCCAGCCAAAGCCAGCAGCATGCCATGCCACGGCCAAGGCAGCCCAGCCAAAGCCAGCAGCATGCCATGCCAAGGCCAAGGCCAGCAGCATGCCATGCCACGGCCAAGGCAGCCCAGCCAAAGCCAGCAGCATGCCATGCCAAGGCCAAGGCCAGCAGCATGCCATGCCACGGCCAAGGCAGGCCAGCCAAAGCCAGCAGCATGCCATGCCAAGGCCTAGGCCAGCAGCATGCCATGCCACGGCCAAGGCTGCCCAACCAAAGCCAGCAGCATGCCATGCCAAGGCCTAGGCCAGCAGCATGCCATGCCACGGCCAAGGCTGCCCAGCCAAAGCCAGCAGCATGCCATGCCAAGGCCTAGGCCAGCAGCATGCCATGCCACGGCCAAGGCAGCCCAGCCAAAGCCAGCAGCATGCCAGGCCAAGGCCAAGGCCAGCAGCATGCCATGCCACGGCCAAGGCAGCCCAGCCAAAGCCAGCAGCATGCCATGCCACGGCCAAGGCAGCCCAGCCAAAGCCAGCAGCATGCCATGCCAAGGCCAAGGCCAGCAGCATGCCATGCCACGGCCAAGGCAGGCCAGCCAAAGCCAGCAGCATGCCATGCCAAGGCCTAGGCCAGCAGCATGCCATGCCACGGCCAAGGCTGCCCAGCCAAAGCCAGCAGCATGCCATGCCAAGGCCTAGGCCAGCAGCATGCCATGCCACGGCCAAGGCAGGCCAGCCAAAGCCAGCAGCATGCCATGCCAAGGCCTAGGCCAGCAGCATGCCATGCCACGGCCAAGGCAGCCCAGCCAAAGCCAGCAGCATGCCATGCCAAGGCCTAGGCCAGCAGCATGCCATGCCACGGCCAAGGCTGCCCAGCCAAAGCCAGCAGCATGCCATGCCAAGGCCTAGGCCAGCAGCATGCCATGCCACGGCCAAGGCAGGCCAGCCAACGCCAGCAGCATGCCATGCCAAGGCCTAGGCCAGCAGCATGCCATGCCACGGCCAAGGCAGCCCAGCCAAAGCCAGCAGCATGCCATGCCAAGGCCAAGGCCAGCAGCATGCCATGCCACGGCCAAGGCAGCCCAGCCAAAGCCAGCAGCATGCCATGCCAAGGCCAAGGCCAGCAGCATGCCATGCCACGGCCAAGGCAGGCCAGCCAAAGCCAGCAGCATGCCATGCCAAGGCCTAGGCCAGCAGCATGCCATGCCACGGCCAAGGCAGCCCAGCGAAAGCCAGCAGCATGCCATGCCAAGGCCTAGGCCAGCAGCATGCCATGCCACGGCCAAGGCAGCCCAGCCAAAGCCAGCAGCATGCCATGCCAAGGCCTAGGCCAGCAGCATGCCATGCCACGGCCAAGGCTGCCCAGGCAAAGCCAGCAGCATGCCATGCCAAGGCCAAGCCCAGCAGCATGCCATGCCACGGCCAAGGCAGCCCAGCCAAAGCCAGCAGCATGCCATGCCAAGGCCAAGGCCAGCAGCATGCCATGCCACGGCCAAGGCAGGCCAGCCAAAGCCAGCAGCATGCCATGCCAAGGCCAAGGCCAGCAGCAAGCCATGCCACGGCCAAGGCAGCCCAGCCAAAGCCAGCAGCATGCCATGCCAAGGCCAAGGCCAGCGGCATGCCATGCCACGGCCAAGGCAGGCCAGCCAAAGCCAGCAGCATGCCATGCCACGGCCAAGGCAGCCCAGCCAAAGCCAGCAGCATGCCATGCCACGGCCAAGGCTGCCCAGCCCCAAGGCCAAGGCCATGCCATGCCACGGCCAAGGCAGGCCAGCCAAAGCCAGCAGCATGCCATGCCAAGGCCTAGGCCAGCAGCATGCCATGCCACGGCCAAGGCTGCCCAGCCAAAGCCAGCAGCATGCCATGCCAAGGCCTAGGCCAGCAGCATGCCATGCCACGGCCAAGGCAGGCCAGCCAAAGCCAGCAGCATGCCATGCCAAGGCCTAGGCCAGCAGCATGCCATGCCACGGCCAAGGCAGCCCAGCCAAAGCTAGCAGCATGCCATGCCAAGGCCTAGGCCAGCAGCATGCCATGCCACGGCCAAGGCTGCCCAGCCCCAAGGCCAAGGCCATGCCATGCCACGGCCAAGGCAGGCCAGCCAAAGCCAGCAGCATGCCATGCCACGGCCAAGGCTGCCCAGCCAAAGCCAGCAGCATGCCCTGCCAAGGCCAAGGCCAGCAGCATGCCATGCCACGGCCAAGGCAGCCCAGCCAAAGCCAGCAGCATGCCATGCCAAGGCCAAGGCCAGCAGCATGCGATGCCACGGCCAAGACAGCCCAGCCAAAGCCAGCAGCTTGCCATGCCAAGGCCTAGGCCAGCAGCATGCCATGCCACGGCCAAGGCAGGCCAGCCAAAGCCAGCAGCATGCCATGCCAAGGCCAACGCCAGCAGCATGCCATGCCACGGCCAAGGAAGCCCAGCCAAAGCCCGCAACATTCCATGCCAAGGCCAACGCAGCCCAGCCAAAGCCAGCGGCATGCCATGCCAAGGCCAAGGCCAGCCGCATGTCTTGCCACGGCCTTGTCCCGCAGCGTGGCGTGCCTTGGCCTTGGGCTAGAACATCGCATGCCACGCCCTTGGCAAGCAATCCTGTCCCTCGTGTAATTGCCATTTGGTTTGGCTTTGACTTACGTATATGTTGCCCTGCGAAATGCTTGTCCCTCGGGTAATAGCCGTTTGGTTGCCTTTGGACTTGCGAACACGTTGCTAGTGCTTTCCCCAGTGGAAGTTTGTTGTGAAAAGTATGTCCCTCGGAAGTTGCCTGTTGCGTTTGTTATTTGCATTCGAGCTATCCGATGCTTGCTCGGTTTCTCTAAGAGTTTTTGCACGTTCGTCGGGCTTTTTAATTATTTATTTACTCATAAAAATTATAATAAAATAAATTAAAAATAAAAAAATAATTAAAAAAATTACTATAATTACTAGTGCCTCATCTTATAATTGTTGGAATTTTTCTAGAATTTTTTGAGTATTTTTAGTAATTTTTATTATTTTTTAAGTATTAAAATTGAAATAAATTAAAATAAAATATTCTGGTGGCCAAATATTTTTTTATAATTTTTTTTATGGTGTATTAAATTATTTCATACAACTTTCATGTTGAAAGTTTTGGCAAAAAACCATTACTTTTTAAAAAAACCCCATTATGACTCCTCGAACATGGTTGATGTTTCTTCCTGCCAGATTGAAAAGGGCTTAACAGGCTATTATAAGGGGGGGGCACCTCCCTTAAGGCTGGCCAGCATGGCCAGGCCACAGGCCACGCCTATGCCTAGGCGGGCGCTTGGCACATGCCATCGCTTGGCTTGTGGCATTGGCTTGTGGCATCGAAACTACATAGCCAAGCACGGGATGCGTCGAGTGGCGGCCCGCGGTGGTGGCGGTTGCACGTTGGCCTAGGCCAGCATGCCATGCCACAGCCTTGGCCAGCAACATGGCATGCCAAAGCCTTGGCCAGCAGCATGCCATGCCCTGGCCTTGGCAAGCATGTCATGCCACGGCCTTGGCCAGCAGCATGCCATGCCACGGCCTTGGCCAGCAGCATGCCATGCCCCGGCCTTGGCCAGCATGTCATGCCCCGGCCTTGGCCAGCAGCATGCCATGCCACAGCCTTGGCCAGCAGCATGCCATGCCACAGCCTTGGCCAGCAGCACGCGATGCCCCGGCCTTGGCAAGCTTGTCATGCCACGGCCATGGCCAGCAGCGTGCTATGCCCCGGCCTTGGCCAGCAGCGTGCCATGCCACGACCTTGGCCAGCAGCTTGCCATGCCCCGGCCTTGGCCAGCATGTCATGCCACGGCCTTGGCCAGCAGCATGCCATGCCACGGCCTTGGCCAGCAACATGGCATGCCAAAGCCTTGGCCGGCAGCATGCCATGCCGCGGCCTTTGCCAGCAGCATGGCAAGCCCAAGCCTTGGTCAGCAGCAGCATGCCATGCCAACGCCTTGGCCAGCAGCATGCCTTGCCACGGCCTCGTCCAGCAGCATGGCATGCCATGCCACGGCCTCGGCCATCAGCATGCCTTGCCACGGCCTCGGCCAGCAGCATGGCATGCCCGGCCTTGGCCAGCAGCATGTCATGCCACGGCCTTGGCAAGCATGCCAAGCCACGGCCTTGGCAAGCATGCCATGTCCCTCGGGTAATTGTACAAGTTGCCTTGCGAAATGCATGTCCCTCGGTTAAATTGCCATTTGGTTGGCTTTGGCGTGCGAACGAGTTGCCTGTGCTTTCCTTGTGGAAGCTTGTTGCGAGAAGTATGTCCCTCGAAAGTTGCCTGTTGCGTTTGTTATTTGCATTCGCGCTAACCGGTGCTTGCTCGGCCTCTCTAAATGTTTTCGCGCGTTTGTCGGGCTTCTTGGTCCTTCGGGGGGTGATTCATTTTGGGGGGCTGGTGCACAGTGTACGTCGTGGCGCGT
>NW_028129474.1:15057500-15075000 GCF_055761805.1 Camellia sinensis
CACGGCCACGGCCCGCATGCCATGCCACGGCCTCGGCCCGCATGCCTTGCTACGGCATTGCCCGACATGCCATGCCACGGCCTCGGCCCGCATGCCTTGCCACCGCGTTGCCCAGCATGCCATGCCACCGCGTTGCCCGGCGTGCCATGCCTTAGCCTTGGCCAACATGTCGAGCCACGGCCTCGGCCCGCATGCCTTGCTACGGCGTCGCCCAACATGCCATGGCACGGCCTCGGCCCGCATGCCATGCCACGGCCTCGGCCCGCATGCCTTGCTACGTCGTCGCCCAACATGCCATGCCACGGCCTCGGCCCGCATTACATGCCACGGCCTCGGCCCGCATTACATGCCACGGCCTCGGCCCGCATGACAAGCCACGGCCTCGGCCCGCATGCCATGCCACGGCCTCGGCCCGCATGCCTTGCCACGGCGTTGCCCAACATGCCATGCCACGGCCTTGGCCCGCATGCCATGCCATGCCACGGCCCGCATGTCTTGCCACGGCGTTGCCAAACATGCCATGCCACGGCCTCGGCCCGCATGCCATGCCACGGCGTCGCCCAACATGCCATGCCACGGCCACGGCCCGCATGCCATGCCACGGCCTCGGCCCGCATGCCTTGCTACGGCGTTGCCCAACATGCCATGCCACGGCCTCGGCCCGCATGCCTTGCCACCGCGTTGCCCAGCATGCCATGCCACCGCGTTGACCGGCGTGCCATGCCTTAGCCTTGGCCAACATGTCGAGCCACGGCCTGGGCCAAACATGCCATGACACGGCCTCGGCCCGCATGCCATGCCACGGCCTCGGCCCGCATGACATGCCACGGCCTCGGCCCGCATGACATGCCACGGCCTCGGCCCGCATGCCTTGCTACGGCGTCGCCCAACATTCCATGCCACGGCCTCGGCCCGCATGCCAAGCCAAGTCCTCGGCCCGCATGACCTGCCACGGCCTCGGCCCGCATGCCTTGCCACGACGTCGCCCAACTTGCCATGCCACGGCCTCGGCCCGCATGCCATGCCACGGCCTCGGCCTGCTTGACATGGCACGGCCTCGGACCGCATGCCTTGCTACGGCGTCGCCCAACTTGCCATGCCACGGCCTCGGCCCGCATGCCATGCCACGGCCTCGGCCCGCATGACATGCCACGGCCTCGGACCGCATGCCTTGCTACGGCGTCGCCCAACATGCCATGCCACGGCCCCGGCGCGCATGCCTTGCCACCGCGTTGCCCGGCATGCCATGCCACCGCGTTGCCCGGCGTGCCATGCCTTAGCCTTGGCCAACATGTCGTGCCACGGCCTCGGCCCGCATGCCATGCCATGCCACGGCCCGCATGTCTTGCCACGGCGTTGCCAAACATGCCATGCCGCGGCCTCGGCCCGCATGCCATGCCACGGCCTCGGCCCGCATGACATGCCACGGCCTCGGACCGCATGCCTTGCCACGACGTCGCCCAACTTGCCATGCCACGGCCTCGGCCCGCATGCCATGCCACGGCCTCGGCCCGCATGCCCTTCTACGGCGTTGCCCAACATGCCATGCCACGGCCTCGGCCCGCATGCCTTGCCACCGCGTTGCCCGGCGTGCCATGCCTTAGCCTTGGCCAACATGTCGTGCCATGGCCTCGGCCCGCATGCCATGCCATGCCATGCCACGGCCCGCATGTCTTGCCACGGCGTTGCCAAACATGCCATGCCACGGCCTCGGCCCGCATGACATGCCACGGCCTCGGCCCGCATGCCTTGCTGCGGCGTCGCCCAACATGCCATGGCACGGCCTCGGCCCGCATGCCATGGCACGGCCTCGGCCCGCATGCCATGGCACGGCCTCGGCCCGCATGACATGCCACGGCCTCGGACCGCATGCCTTGCTACGGCGTCGCCCAACATGACATGCCACGGCCTCGGCCCGCATGCCTTGCTACGGCGTCGCCCAACATGCCATGCCACGGCCTCGGCCCGCATGCCTTGCGACGGCGTCGCCCAACATGCCATGCCACGGCCTCTGCCCGCATGCCATGCCACGGCCTCGGCCCGCATGCCTTGCCACGACGTCGCCCAACTTGCCATGCCACGGCCTCGGCCCGCATGCCATGCCACGGCCTCGGCCCGCATGACATGCCACGGCCTCGGCCCGCATGCCTTGCTACGGCGTCGCCCAACATGCCATGCCACGGCCTCGGCCCGCATGACATGCCACGGCCTCGGACCGCATGCCTTGCTACGGCGTCGCCCAACATGCCATGCCACGGCCCCGGCCCGCATGCCTTGCCACCGCGTTGCCCGGCATGCCATGCCACCGCGTTGCCCGGCGTGCCATGCCTTAGCCTTGGCCAACATGTCGTGCCACGGCCTCGGCCCGCATGCCATGCCATGCCATGCCACGGCCCGCATGTCTTGCCACGGCGTTGCCAAACATGCCATGCCACGGCCTCGGCCCGCATGCCATGCCACGGCCTCGGCCCGCATGACATGCCACGGCCTCGGCCCGCACGCCTTGCTACGGCGTCGCCCAACATGCCATGCCACGGCCTCGGCCCGCATGCCATGCCACGGCCTCGGCCCGCATGCCTTGCCACCGCGTTGCCCAGCATGCCATGCCACCGCGTTGCCCGGCGTGCCATGCCTTAGCCTTGGCCAACATGTCGTGCCACGGCCTCGGCCCGCACGCCATGCCATGCCACGGCGTTGCCAAACATGCCATGCCACGGCCTCGGCCCGCATGACATGCCACGGCCTCGGCCCGCATGCCTTGCAACGGCGTCGCCCACCATGCCATGCCACGGCCTCGGCCCGCATGCCTTGCCACGACGTCGCCCAACTTGCCATGCCACGGCCTCGGCCCGCATGCCATGCCACGGCCTCGGCCCGCATGACATGGCACGGCCTCGGACCGCATGCCTTGCTACGGCGTCGCCCAACTTGCCATGCCACGGCCTCGGCCCGCATGCCTTGCTTCGACGTTGCCCAACATGCCATGCCACGGCCCCGGCCCGCATGCCTTGCCACCGCGTTGCCCAGCGTGCCATGCCTTAGCCTTGGCCAACATGTCGTGCCACGGCCTCGGCCCGCATGCCATGCCACGGCCTCGGCCCGCATGCCTTGCGACGGCGTCGCCCAACATGCCATGCCACGGCCTCGGCCCGTATGCCATGCCACGGCCTCGGCCCGCATGCCATGCCACGGCCTCGGCCCGCATGACATGCCACGGCCTCGGCCCGCATCACATGCCACGGCCTCGGCCCGCATGCCATGCCACGGCCTCGGCCCGCATGCCTTGCCACGGCGTTGCCCAACATGCCATGCCACAGCCTCGGCCCGCATGCCTTGCCACCGCGTTGCCCAGCATGCCATGCCACCGCGTTGCCCGTCGTGCCATGCCTTAGCCTTGGCCAACATGTCGAGCCACGGCCTTGGCCAACATGTCGAGCCACGGCCTCGGCCCGCATGCCTTGCTACGGCGTCGCCCAACATGCCATGCCACGGCCTCGGCCCGCATGCCTTGCTACGGCGTCGCCCAACATGCCATGCCACGGCCTCGGCCCGCATGCCTTGCCACGGCCTTGGCCCGCATGCCATGCCACGGCCTCGGCCAGCATGCCATGCCACGGCCTCGGCCCGCATGCCATGCGACGGCCTCGGCCCGCATGCCATGCGACGGCCTCGGCCCGCATGCCTTGCTACGGCGTCGCCCAACATGCCATGCCACGGCCTCGGCCCGTATGACATGCCACGGCCTCGGCCCGCATGCCATGCCCCGGCCTCGGCCCGCATGCCATGCCACGGCCTCGGCCCGCATGACATGCCACGGCCTCGGCCCGCATGCCATGCCACGGCCTCGGCCCGCATGCCTTGCTACGGCGTCGCCAAACATGCCATGCCACGGCCTCGGCCCGCATGCCATGACATGCCACGGCCCGCATGTCTTGCCACGGCGTTGCCAAACATGCCATGCCACGGCCTCGGCCCGCATGCCATGCCGCGGCGTCGCCCAACATGCCATGCCACGGCCTCGGCCCGCATGCCTTGCCACCGCGTTGCCCAGCATGCATTGCCACCGCGTTGCCCGGCTTGCCATGCCTTAGCCTTGGCCAACATGTCGAGGCACGGCCTCGGCCCGCATGCCTTGCTACGGCGTTGCCCAACATGCCATGCCACGGCCTCGGCCCGCATGCCTTGCCACCGCGTTGCCCAGCATGCCATGCTACCGCGTCGCCCGGCGTGCCATGCCTTAGCCTTGGCCAACATGTCGAGGCACGGCCTCGGCCCGCATGCCTTGCTACGGCGTCGCCCAACATGCCATGCCACGGCCTCGGCCCGCATGCCATGCCATGCCACGGCCCGCATGTCTTGCCACGGCGTTGCCAAACATGCCATGCCACGGCCTCGGCCCGCATGCCATGCCACGGCGTCGCCCAACATGCCATGCCACGGCCACGGCCCGCATGCCATGCCACGGCCTCGGCCCGCATGCCTTGCTACGGCGTTGCCCGACATGCCATGCCACGGCCTCGGCCCGCATGCCTTGCCACCGCGTTGCCCAGCATGCCATGCCACCGCGTTGCCCGGCGTGCCATGTCTTAGCCTTGGCCAACATGTCGAGCCACGGCCTCGGCCCGCATGCCTTGCTACGGCGTCGCCCAACATGCCATGCCACGGCCTCGGCCCGCATGCCATGCCACGGCCTCGGCCCGCATGCCTTGCTACGGCGTCGCCCAACATGCCATGCCACGGCCTCGGCCCGCATTACATGCCACGGCCTCGGCCCGCATGACAAGCCACGGCCTCGGCCCGCATGCCATGCCACGGCCTCGGCCCGCATGCCTTGCCACGGCGTTGCCCAACATGCCATGCCACGGCCTTGGCCCGCATGCCATGCCATGCCACGGCCCGCATGTCTTGCCACGGCGTTGCCAAACATGCCATGCCACGGCCTCGGCCTGCATGCCATGCCACGGCGTCGCCCAACATGCCATGCGAGGGCCACGGCCCGCATGCCATGCCACGGCCTCGGCCCGCATGCCATGCCACGGCCTCGGCCCGCATGTCTTGCCACGGCGTAGCCCAACATGCCATGCCATGCCACGCCACGGCCTCGGCCCGCATGCCATGCCACGGCCTCGGCCCGCATGCCATGCCATGCCACGGCCTCGGCCCGCATGCCATGCCACGGCCTCGGCCCGCATGCCTTGCCACGGCCTCGGCCCGCATGCCATGCCACGGCCTCGGCCAGCATGCCATGCCAAGGCCAAGGCCTGCATGCCTTGCCACGGCGTTGCCCAGCATGCCATGCCACCGCGTTGCCCAGCGGGCCGTGCCGCGGCCTCGGCCCGCATGCCATGCCATGCCACGGCCTCGGCCCGCATGCCTTGCGACTGCCTTGGCCAGCGTGCCATGCCACAGCGTGCCATGCCTTAGCCTTGGCCAACATGCCATGCCACTGCCTTGGCCAGCATGTCGTGCCACCGCCACGGCCAGCAGGCCATGCCGGTCCGTTGCCCAGCATGCCACGGCCGTGGCGGCGTGGCAAGCCACGGCCTCGGCCAGCATGCCATGCCACGGCCTCGGCATGCCACCGCCTTGTGCAGCGTTGGCCAGCATGCCTTGGCCGGCATGCCATGCCAATGCCTTGGGCCAACATGGCGTGCCACGGGCTGGGCGAGCATGCCACGCCACGGCCTTGGCTAGCAGCAAGGCATGCCACGGCCTCGGCGAGCATGTCATGCCATGCCAAGGCCAAGGCCAAGGCCAAGGCCAAAGCCAAGGCCAAGGCCAAGGCCAAGGCAGTGGGCAAGGCCAAGTCCCTGTGCAAGGCATGGCCAAGGCCAAGGCCGCGGGCAAAGGCCAAGGCCAAGGCCAAGGCCATGGCATGCCACCGCCTCGATCGATCTTTTTGAACATGATTCTTTTATAATCTTACCCAAACCGTGCAACACAATTAAAAATGCACTACAATCAATTTTAAATGTCATTCCCTATTTTTTTGCAATTTTTCTGGAGCTTTTCGAATTTTTAAAGCCCTTATTTGGCATAAAAAAATCAAAATAAAATAAAAAAAATGAAAAAAATAATTTAATAATTTCTATAATTACTAGTGAATCATCCTTTAATTATGGGAATTTTTCCATAATTTTTTGACCATTTTCATTAATTTTTATTATTTTTTAAGTATTAATATCGAAATAAATTAAAATAAAATATTTTCGGAAAAAAAATATTTTTTTAAATTTTTTTTATGGTGTATTAAATTATTTCCAACAACTTTCATGTTGAAAGTTTTGGCAAAAAACCATTACTTTTTAAAAAAACCCCATTATGACTCCTCGAACATGCTTGATGTTTCCTCCTGCCAGATTGAAAAGGGCTTAACAGGCTATTATAAGGGGGGGGCACCTCCCTTGCCCAGGGCAAGGCAGTGGCAGGTACGCCCCATGTTGGGCGCGGCCTGGGCTGCGGCCTTGGGTTACATGCACTGCGGCTCGACCGCGGCCTGGGCTGCGGCCTTGGGCGGCTCGGCCGCGGCCTTGGGCGGCCTGGACCGCGGCCTTGGGCGGCCTTGCGCGGCCTGGGCGCGGCCTTGGGCGGCCTGGGCGCGGCCTTGCGCGGCCTGGCCGCGGCCTTGGGCAGCATGGCGTGGCATGCGCGCGGGCGTGGGCGGCCTGGCATGCGCGCGGGCGTGGGCGGCCTGGCATGCGCGCGGGCGTGGGCGGCCTGGCATGCGCGCGGGCGTGGGCGGCCTGGCATGCGCGCGGCATGGGCAGCACGGCATGGCATGCGCACGGCCTGGGCGGCCTGGCATGCAGCCGGCCTGGCATGCCCGCGGCGTGGGCAGCACGGCATGGCATGCGCACGGCCTGGGCGGCCTGGCATGCAGCCGGCCTGGCATGCCCGCGGCGTGGGCAGCACGGCATGGCATGCGCACGGCCTGGGCGGCCTGGCATGCAGCCGGCCTGGCATGCCCGCGGCGTGGGCAGCACGGCATGGCATGCGCACGGCCTGGGCGGCCTGGCATGCAGCCGGCCTGGGCAGCACGGCATGGAATGCGCACGGCCTGGGCGGCCTGGCATGCGGCCGGCCAGGGCAGCCTGGCCTGGCATGCCCGCGGCGTGGGCAGCGTGGCCTGTGCGTATACCGCGCGCGTGGTCTTTTGACCACGGTGCGCGTGTTGCGCGCATGGTCGCGCACGCCTTTGCACGCCTTCGCACGCAACGCACGTCTAGTGATAAGAACCGCAGCCAAGGCAGCCCAGCCCCAAGGCCAAGGCCAGCAGCATGGCATGCCACGGCGAAGGCAGCCCAGCCAAAGCCAGCAGCATGCCATGCCAAGGCCTAGGCCAGCAGCATGCCATGCCACGGCCAAGGCAGGCCAGCCAAAGCCAGCAGCATGCCATGCCACGGCCAAGGCAGCCCAGCCAAAGCCAGCAGCATGCCATGCCAAGGCCAAGGCCAGCAGCATGCCATGCCACGGCCAAGGCAGGCCAGCCAAAGCCAGCAGCATGCCATGCCAAGGCCTAGGCCAGCAGCATGCCATGCCACGGCCAAGGCTGCCCAGCCAAAGCCAGCAGCATGCCGTGCCAAGGCCTAGGCCAGCAGCATGCCATGCCACGGCCAAGGCAGGCCAGCCAAAGCCAGCAGCATGCCATGCCAAGGCCTAGGCCAGCAGCATGCCATGCCACGGCCAAGGCAGCCCAGCCAAAGCCAGCAGCATGCCATGCCAAGGCCAAGGCCAGCAGCATGCCATGCCACGGCCAAGGCTGCCCAGCCCCAAGGCCAAGGCCATGCCATGCCACGGCCAAGGCAGGCCAGCCAAAGCCAGCAGCATGCCATGCCAAGGCCTAGGCCAGCAGCATGCCATGCCACGGCCAAGGCAGCCCAGCCAAAGCCAGCAGCATGCCATGCCAAGGCCAAGGCCAGCAGCATGCCATGCCACGGCCAAGGCAGCCTAGCGAAAGCCAGCAGCATGCCATGCCAAGGCCTAGGCCAGCAGCATGCCATGCCACGGCCAAGGCAGGCCAGCCAAAGCCAGCAGCATGCCATGCCAAGGCCTAGGCCAGCAGCATGCCATGCCACGGCCAAGGCTGCCCAGCCAAAGCCAGCAGCATGCCATGCCAAGGCCAAGCCCAGCAGCATGCCATGCCACGGCCAAGGCAGGCCAGCCAAAGCCAGCAGCATGCCATGCCAAGGCCAAGGCCAGCAGCATGCCATGCCACGGCCAAGGCAGGCCAGCCAAAGCCAGCAGCATGCCATGCCAAGGCCAAGGCCAGCAGCAAGCCATGCCACGGCCAAGGCAGCCCAGCCAAAGCCAGCAGCATGCCATGCCAAGGCCAAGGCCAGCAGTATGCCATGCCACGGCCAAGGCAGGCCAGCCAAAGCCAGCAGCATGCCATGCCACGGCCAAGGCAGCCCAGCCAAAGCCAGCAGCATGCCATGCCAAGGCCAAGGCCAGCAGCATGCCATGCCACGGCCAAGGCAGGCCAGCCAAAGCCAGCAGCATGCCATGCCAAGGCCTAGGCCAGCAGCATGCCATGCCACGGCCAAGGCTGCCCAGCCAAAGCCAGCAGCATGCCATGCCAAGGCCAAGGCCAGCAGCATGCCATGCCACGGCCAAGGCAGCCCAGCCAAAGCCAGCAGCATGCCATGCCAAGGCCAAGGCCAGCAGCATTCCATGCCACAGCCAAGGCAGGCCAGCCAAAGCCAGCAGCATGCCATGCCAAGGCCTAGGCCAGCAGCATGCCATGCCACGGCCAAGGCTGCCCAGCCAAAGCCAGCAGCATGCCATGCCACGGCCAAGGCAGCCCAGCCAAAGCCAGCAGCATGCCATGCCAAGGCCAAGGCCAGCAGCATGCCATGCCACGGCCAAGGCAGCCCAGCCAAAGCCAGCAGCATGCCATGCCAAGGCCAAGGCCAGCAGCATGCCATGCCACGGCCAAGGCAGGCCAGCCAAAGCCAGCAGAATGCCATGCCAAGGCCTAGGCCAGCAGCATGCCATGCCACGGCCAAGGCTGCCCAGCCAAAGCCAGCAGCATGCCATGCCAAGGCCTAGGCCAGCAGCATGCCATGCCACGGCCAAGGCAGGCCAGCCAAAGCCAGCAGCATGCCATGCCAAGGCCTAGGCCAGCAGCATGCCATGCCACGGCCAAGGCAGCCCAGCCAAAGCCAGCAGCATGCCATGCCAAGGCCAAGGCCAGCAGCATGCCATGCCACGGCCAAGGCAGCCCAGCGAAAGCCAGCAGCATGCCATGCCAAGGCCTAGGCCAGCAGCATGCCATGCCACGGCCAAGGCAGGCCAGCCAAAGCCAGCAGCATGCCATGCCAAGGCCTAGGCCAGCAGCATGCCATGCCACGGCCAAGGCTGCCCAGCCAAAGCCAGCAGCATGCCATGCCAAGGCCAAGCCCAGCAGCATGCCATGCCACGGCCAAGGCAGCCCAGCCAAAGCCAGCAGCATGCCATGCCAAGGCCAAGGCCAGCAGCATGCCATGCCACGGCCAAGGCAGGCCAGCCAAAGCCAGCAGCATGCCATGCCAAGGCCAAGGCCAGCAGCAAGCCATGCCACGGCCAAGGCAGCCCAGCCAAAGCCAGCAGCATGCCATGCCAAGGCCAAGGCCAGCAGCATGCCATGCCACGGCCAAGGCAGGCCAGCCAAAGCCAGCAGCATGCCATGCCACGGCCAAGGCAGCCCAGCCAAAGCCAGCAGCATGCCATGCCAAGGCCAAGGCCAGCAGCATGCCATGCCACGGCCAAGGCAGGCCAGCCAAAGCCAGCAGCATGCCATGCCAAGGCCTAGGCCAGCAGCATGCCATGCCACGGCCAAGGCTGCCCAGCCAAAGCCAGCAGCATGCCATGCCAAGGCCTAGGCCAGCAGCATGCCATGCCAAGGCCAAGGCCAGCAGCAAGCCATGCCACGGCCAAGGCAGCCCAGCCAAAGCCAGCAGCATGCCATGCCAAGGCCAAGGCCAGCAGCATGCCATGCCACGGCCAAGGCAGGCCAGCCAAAGCCAGCAGCATGCCATGCCACGGCCAAGGCAGCCCAGCCAAAGCCAGCAGCATGCCATGCCAAGGCCAAGGCCAGCAGCATGCCATGCCACGGCCAAGGCAGGCCAGCCAAAGCCAGCAGCATGCCATGCCAAGGCCTAGGCCAGCAGCATGCCATGCCACGGCCAAGGCTGCCCAGCCAAAGCCAGCAGCATGCCATGCCAAGGCCTAGGCCAGCAGCATGCCATGCCACGGCCAAGGCAGGCCAGCCAAAGCCAGCAGCATGCCATGCCAAGGCCTAAGCCAGCAGCATGCCATGCCACGGCCAAGGCAGCCCAGCCAAAGCCAGCAGCATGCCATGCCAAGGCCAAGGCCAGCAGCATGCCATGCCACGGCCAAGGCAGCCCAGCCAAAGCCAGCAGCATGCCATGCCAAGGCCAAGGCCAGCAGCATTCCAAGCCACGGCCAAGGCAGGCCAGCCAAAGCCAGCAGCATGCCATGCCAAGGCCTAGGCCAGCAGCATGCCATGCCACGGCCAAGGCTGCCCAGCCAAAGCTAGCAGCATGCCATGCCAAGGCCAAGGCCAGCAGCATGCCATGCCACGGCCAAGGCAGCCCAGCCAAAGCCAGCAGCATGCCATGCCAAGGCCAAGGCCAGCAGCATGCCATGCCACGGCCAAGGCAGGCCAGCCAAAGCCAGCAGCATGCCATGCCAAGGCCTAGGCCAGCAGCATGCCATGCCACGGCCAAGGCTGCCCAGCCAAAGCCAGCAGCATGCCATGCCAAGGCCTAGGCCAGCAGCATGCCATGCCACGGCCAAGGCAGGCCAGCCAAAGCCAGCAGCATGCCATGCCAAGGCCTAGGCCAGCAGCATGCCATGCCACGGCCAAGGCAGCCCAGCCAAAGCCAGCAGCATGCCATGCCAAGGCCAAGGCCAGCAGCATGCCATGCCACGGCCAAGGCAGCCCAGCCAAAGCCAGCAGCATGCCATGCCAAGGCCAAGGCCAGCAGCATGCCATGCCACGGCCAAGGCAGGCCAGCCAAAGCCAGCAGCATGCCATGCCAAGGCCTAGGCCAGCAGCATGCCATGCCACGGCCAAGGCTGCCCAGCCAAAGCCAGCAGCATGCCATGCCACGGCCAAGGCAGCCCAGCCAAAGCCAGCAGCATGCCATGCCAAGGCCAAGGCCAGCAGCATGCCATGCCACGGCCAAGGCAGCCCAGCCAAAGCCAGCAGCATGCCATGCCAAGGCCAAGGCCAGCAGCATGCCATGCCACGGCCAAGGCAGGCCAGCCAAAGCCAGCAGCATGCCATGCCAAGGCCTAGGCCAGCAGCATGCCATGCCACGGCCAAGGCTGCCCAGCTAAAGCCAGCAGCATGCCATGCCAAGGCCTAGGCCAGCAGCATGCCATGCCACGGCCAAGGCAGGCCAGCCAAAGCCAGCAGCATGCCATGCCAAGGCCTAGGCCAGCAGCATGCCATGCCACGGCCAAGGCAGCCCAGCCAAAGCCAGCAGCATGCCATGCCAAGGCCAAGGCCAGCAGCATGCCATGCCACGGCCAAGGCAGCCCAGCCAAAGCCAGCAGCATGCCATGCCAAGGCCAAGGCCAGCAGCATTCCATGCCACAGCCAAGGCAGGCCAGCCAAAGCCAGCAGCATGCCATGCCAAGGCCTAGGCCAGCAGCATGCCATGCCACGGCCAAGGCTGCCCAGCCAAAGCCAGCAGCATGCCATGCCACGGCCAAGGCAGCCCAGCCAAAGCCAGCAGCATGCCATGCCAAGGCCAAGGCCAGCAGCATGCCATGCCACGGCCAAGGCAGCCCAGCCAAAGCCAGCAGCATGCCATGCCAAGGCCAAGGCCAGCAGC
Source organism: Camellia sinensis (assembly GCF_055761805.1). Taxonomy (NCBI): domain Eukaryota; kingdom Viridiplantae; phylum Streptophyta; class Magnoliopsida; order Ericales; family Theaceae; genus Camellia; species Camellia sinensis. Next base: position 15,069,344 of record NW_028129474.1, read on the forward strand.
ATGCCATGCCACGGCCAAGGCAGGCCAGCCAAAGCCAGCAGCATGCCATGCCAAGGCCTAGGCCAGCAGCATGCCATGCCACGGCCAAGGCTGCCCAGCCAAAGCCAGCAGCATGCCATGCCAAGGCCTAGGCCAGCAGCATGCCATGCCACGGCCAAGGCAGGCCAGCCAAAGCCAGCAGCATGCCATGCCAAGGCCTAGGCCAGCAGCATGCCATGCCACGGCCAAGGCAGCCCAGCCAAAGCCAGCAGCATGCCATGCCAAGGCCAAGGCCAGCAGCATGCCATGCCACGGCCAAGGCTGCCCAGCCCCAAGGCCAAGGCCATGCCATGCCACGGCCAAGGCAGGCCAGCCAAAGCCAGCAGCATGCCATGCCAAGGCCTAGGCCAGCAGCATGCCATGCCACGGCCAAGGCAGCCCAGCCAAAGCCAGCAGCATGCCATGCCAAGGCCAAGGCCAGCAGCATGCCATGCCACGGCCAAGGCAGCCCAGCGAAAGCCAGCAGCATGCCATGCCAAGGCCTAGGCCAGCAGCATGCCATGCCACGGCCAAGGCAGGCCAGCCAAAGCCAGCAGCATGCCATGCCAAGGCCTAGGCCAGCAGCATGCCATGCCACGGCCAAGGCTGCCCAGCCAAAGCCAGCAGCATGCCATGCCAAGGCCAAGCCCAGCAGCATGCCATGCCACGGCCAAGGCAGCCCAGCCAAAGCCAGCAGCATGCCATGCCAAGGCCAAGGCCAGCAGCATGCCATGCCACGGCCAAGGCAGGCCAGCCAAAGCCAGCAGCATGCCATGCCAAGGCCAAGGCCAGCAGCAAGCCATGCCACGGCCAAGGCAGCCCAGCCAAAGCCAGCAGCATGCCATGCCAAGGCCAAGGCCAGCAGCATGCCATGCCACGGCCAAGGCAGGCCAGCCAAAGCCAGCAGCATGCCATGCCACGGCCAAGGCAGCCCAGCCAAAGCCAGCAGCATGCCATGCCAAGGCCAAGGCCAGCAGCATGCCATGCCACGGCCAAGGCAGGCCAGCCAAAGCCAGCAGCATGCCATGCCAAGGCCTAGGCCAGCAGCATGCCATGCCACGGCCAAGGCTGCCCAGCCAAAGCCAGCAGCATGCCATGCCAAGGCCTAGGCCAGCAGCATGCCATGCCAAGGCCAAGGCCAGCAGCAAGCCATGCCACGGCCAAGGCAGCCCAGCCAAAGCCAGCAGCATGCCATGCCAAGGCCAAGGCCAGCAGCATGCCATGCCACGGCCAAGGCAGGCCAGCCAAAGCCAGCAGCATGCCATGCCACGGCCAAGGCAGCCCAGCCAAAGCCAGCAGCATGCCATGCCAAGGCCAAGGCCAGCAGCATGCCATGCCACGGCCAAGGCAGCCCAGCCAAAGCCAGCAGCATGCCATGCCAAGGCCAAGGCCAGCAGCATGCCATGCCACGGCCAAGGCTGCCCAGCCAAAGCCAGCAGCATGCCATGCCAAGGCCTAGGCCAGCAGCATGCCATGCCACGGCCAAGGCAGCCCAGCGAAAGCCAGCAGCATGCCATGCCAAGGCCTAGGCCAGCAGCATGCCATGCCACGGCCAAGGCAGCCCAGCCAAAGCCAGCAGCATGCCATGCCAAGGCCTAGGCCAGCAGCATGCCATGCCACGGCCAAGGCTGCCCAGGCAAAGCCAGCAGCATGCCATGCCAAGGCCAAGCCCAGCAGCATGCCATGCCACGGCCAAGGCAGCCCAGCCAAAGCCAGCAGCATGCCATGCCAAGGCCAAGGCCAGCAGCATGCCATGCCACGGCCAAGGCAGGCCAGCCAAAGCCAGCAGCATGCCATGCCAAGGCCAAGGCCAGCAGCATGCCATGCCACGGCCAAGGCAGCCCAGCCAAAGCCAGCAGCATGCCATGCCAAGGCCAAGGCCAGCAGCATGCCATGCCACGGCCAAGGCAGGCCAGCCAAAGCCAGCAGCATGCCATGCCAAGGCCTAGGCCAGCAGCATGCCATGCCACGGCCAAGGCAGCCCAGCGAAAGCCAGCAGCATGCCATGCCAAGGCCTAGGCCAGCAGCATGCCATGCCACGGCCAAGGCAGCCCAGCCAAAGCCAGCAGCATGCCATGCCAAGGCCTAGGCCAGCAGCATGCCATGCCACGGCCAAGGCTGCCCAGGCAAAGCCAGCAGCATGCCATGCCAAGGCCAAGCCCAGCAGCATGCCATGCCACGGCCAAGGCAGCCCAGCCAAAGCCAGCAGCATGCCATGCCAAGGCCAAGGCCAGCAGCATGCCATGCCACGGCCAAGGCAGGCCAGCCAAAGCCAGCAGCATGCCATGCCAAGGCCAAGGCCAGCAGCAAGCCATGCCACGGCCAAGGCAGCCCAGCCAAAGCCAGCAGCATGCCATGCCAAGGCCAAGGCCAGCAGCATGCCATGCCACGGCCAAGGCAGGCCAGCCAAAGCCAGCAGCATGCCATGCCACGGCCAAGGCAGCCCAGCCAAAGCCAGCAGCATGCCATGCCACGGCCAAGGCTGCCCAGCCCCAAGGCCAAGGCCATGCCATGCCACGGCCAAGGCAGGCCAGCCAAAGCCAGCAGCATGCCATGCCAAGGCCTAGGCCAGCAGCATGCCATGCCACGGCCAAGGCAGGCCAGCCAAAGCCAGCAGCATGCCATGCCAAGGCCTAGGCCAGCAGCATGCCATGCCACGGCCAAGGCAGCCCAGCCAAAGCCAGCAGCATGCCATGCCAAGGCCTAGGCCAGCAGCATGCCATGCCACGGCCAAGGCTGCCCAGCCCCAAGGCCAAGGCCATGCCATGCCACGGCCAAGGCAGGCCAGCCAAAGCCAGCAGCATGCCATGCCAAGGCCTAGGCCAGCAGCATGCCATGCCACGGCCAAGGCTGCCCAGCCAAAGCCAGCAGCATGCCCTGCCAAGGCCAAGGCCAGCAGCATGCCATGCCACGGCCAAGGCAGCCCAGCCAAAGCCAGCAGCATGCCATGCCAAGGCCAAGGCCAGCAGCATGCGATGCCACGGCCAAGACAGCCCAGCCAAAGCCAGCAGCTTGCCATGCCAAGGCCTAGGCCAGCAGCATGCCATGCCACGGCCAAGGCAGGCCAGCCAAAGCCAGCAGCATGCCATGCCAAGGCCAACGCCAGCAGCATGCCATGCCACGGCCAAGGAAGCCCAGCCAAAGCCCGCAACATTCCATGCCAAGGCCAACGCAGCCCAGCCAAAGCCAGCGGCATGCCATGCCAAGGCCAAGGCCAGCCGCATGTCTTGCCACGGCCTTGTCCCGCAGCGTGGCGTGCCTTGGCCTTGGGCTAGAACATCGCATGCCACGCCCTTGGCAAGCAATCCTGTCCCTCGTGTAATTGCCATTTGGTTTGGCTTTGACTTACGTATATGTTGCCCTGCGAAATGCTTGTCCCTCGGGTAATAGCCGTTTGGTTGCCTTTGGACTTGCGAACACGTTGCTAGTGCTTTCCCCAGTGGAAGTTTGTTGTGAAAAGTATGTCCCTCGGAAGTTGCCTGTTGCGTTTGTTATTTGCATTCGAGCTATCCGATGCTTGCTCGGTTTCTCTAAGAGTTTTTGCACGTTCGTCGGGCTTTTTAATTATTTATTTACTCATAAAAATTATAATAAAATAAATTAAAAATAAAAAAATAATTAAAAAAATTACTATAATTACTAGTGCCTCATCTTATAATTGTTGGAATTTTTCTAGAATTTTTTGAGTATTTTTAGTAATTTTTATTATTTTTTAAGTATTAAAATTGAAATAAATTAAAATAAAATATTCTGGTGGCCAAATATTTTTTTATAATTTTTTTTATGGTGTATTAAATTATTTCATACAACTTTCATGTTGAAAGTTTTGGCAAAAAACCATTACTTTTAAAAAAAACCCCATTATGACTCCTCGAACATGGTTGATGTTTCCTCCTGCCAGATTGAAAAGGGCTTAACAGGCTATTATAAGGGGGGGGCACCTCCCTTAAGGCTGGCCAGCATGGCCAGGCCACAGGCCACGCCTATGCCTAGGCGGGCGCTTGGCACATGCCATCGCTTGGCTTGTGGCATTGGCTTGTGGCATCGAAACTACATAGCCAAGCACGGGATGCGTCGAGTGGCGGCCCGCGGTGGTGGCGGTTGCACGTTGGCCTAGGCCAGCATGCCATGCCACAGCCTTGGCCAGCAACATGGCATGCCAAAGCCTTGGCCAGCAGCATGCCATGCCCTGGCCTTGGCAAGCATGTCATGCCACGGCCTTGGCCAGCAGCATGCCATGCCACGGCCTTGGCCAGCAGCATGCCATGCCCCGGCCTTGGCCAGCATGTCATGCCCCGGCCTTGGCCAGCAGCATGCCATGCCACAGCCTTGGCCAGCAGCATGCCATGCCACAGCCTTGGCCAGCAGCACGCCATGCCCCGGCCTTGGCAAGCTTGTCATGCCACGGCCATGGCCAGCAGCGTGCTATGCCCCGGCCTTGGCCAGCAGCGTGCCATGCCACGACCTTGGCCAGCAGCTTGCCATGCCCCGGCCTTGGCCAGCATGTCATGCCACGGCCTTGGCCAGCAGCATGCCATGCCACGGCCTTGGCCAGCAACATGGCATGCCAAAGCCTTGGCCGGCAGCATGCCATGCCGCGGCCTTTGCCAGCAGCATGGCAAGCCCAAGCCTTGGTCAGCAGCAGCATGCCATGCCAACGCCTTGGCCAGCAGCATGCCTTGCCACGGCCTCGTCCAGCAGCATGGCATGCCATGCCACGGCCTCGGCCATCAGCATGCCTTGCCACGGCCTCGGCCAGCAGCATGGCATGCCCGGCCTTGGCCAGCAGCATGTCATGCCACGGCCTTGGCAAGCATGCCAAGCCACGGCCTTGGCAAGCATGCCATGTCCCTCGGGTAATTGTACAAGTTGCCTTGCGAAATGCATGTCCCTCGGTTAAATTGCCATTTGGTTGGCTTTGGCGTGCGAACGAGTTGCCTGTGCTTTCCTTGTGGAAGCTTGTTGCGAGAAGTATGTCCCTCGAAAGTTGCCTGTTGCGTTTGTTATTTGCATTCGCGCTAACCGGTGCTTGCTCGGCCTCTCTAAATGTTTTCGCGCGTTCGTCGGGCTTCTTGGTCCTTCGGGGGGTGATTCGTTTTGGGGGGCTGGTGCACAGTGTACGTCGTGGCGCGTGAGTTGTGTTCGGTTTGTGCGAGTTGGACGGATCCCTGCCTGTGCAGCGAACTCCACTGGTGCATTCCTCCATGTCCCTCGGGTTGTCTTCGACTCGCCTTCGGGTTGCCTGCGCTTCCCTAGTGGAAGGTGCCTTGCGAAAAGCGTGTCCCTCGGGTAATTGCCATTTGGTTGGCTTTGACGTTCGAACGAGTTGCCTATGCTTTCCTAGTGGAAGCTTGTTGCGAAAAGTATGTCCCTCGAAAGTTGCCTGTTGCGTTTGTTATTTGCATTCGCGCTAACCGGTGCTTGCTCGGCCTCTCTAAATGTTTTCGCGCGTTCGTCGGGCTTCTTGGTCCTTCGGGGGGTGATTCGTTTTGGGGGGCTGGTGCACAGTGTACGTCGTGGCGCGTGAGTTGTGTTCGGTTTGTGCGAGTTGGACGGATCCCTGCCTGTGCAGCGAACTCCACTGGTGCATTCCTCCATGTCCCTCGGGTGATCGCCTTTAGGTTGTCTTCGACTCGCCT
>NW_028129474.1:15085000-15097500 GCF_055761805.1 Camellia sinensis
ACGGCCTTGGCCAACATGTCGAGCCACGGCCTCGGCCCGCATGCCTTGCTACGGCGTCGCCCAACATGCCATGCCACGGCCTCGGCCCGCATGCCTTGCTACGGCGTCGCCCAACATGCCATGCCACGGCCTCGGCCCGCATGCCTTGCCACGGCCTTGGCCCGCATGCCATGCCACGGCCTCGGCCAGCATGCCATGCCACGGCCTCGGCCCGCATGCCATGCGACGGCCTCGGCCCGCATGCCATGCGACGGCCTCGGCCCGCATGCCTTGCTACGGCGTCGCCCAACATGCCATGCCACGGCCTCGGCCCGCATGACATGCCACGGCCTCGGCCCGCATGCCATGCCCCGGCCTCGGCCCGCATGCCATGCCACGGCCTCGGCCCGCATGACATGCCACGGCCTCGGCCCGCATGCCATGCCACGGCCTCGGCCCGCATGCCTTGCTACGGCGTCGCCAAACATGCCATGCCACGGCCTCGGCCCGCATGCCATGACATGCCACGGCCCGCATGTCTTGCCACGGCGTTGCCAAACATGCCATGCCACGGCCTCGGCCCGCATGCCATGCCGCGGCGTCGCCCAACATGCCATGCCACGGCCTCGGCCCGCATGCCTTGCCACCGCGTTGCCCAGCATGCATTGCCACCGCGTTGCCCGGCTTGCCATGCCTTAGCCTTGGCCAACATGTCGAGGCACGGCCTCGGCCCGCATGCCTTGCTACGGCGTTGCCCAACATGCCATGCCACGGCCTCGGCCCGCATGCCTTGCCACCGCGTTGCCCAGCATGCCATGCCACCGCGTCGCCCGGCGTGCCATGCCTTAGCCTTGGCCAACATGTCGAGGCACGGCCTCGGCCCGCATGCCTTGCTACGGCGTCGCCCAACATGCCATGCCACGGCCTCGGCCCGCATGCCATGCCATGCCACGGCCCGCATGTCTTGCCACGGCGTTGCCAAACATGCCATGCCACGGCCTCGGCCCGCATGCCATGCCACGGCGTCGCCCAACATGCCATGCCACGGCCACGGCCCGCATGCCATGCCACGGCCTCGGCCCGCATGCCTTGCTACGGCGTTGCCCGACATGCCATGCCACGGCCTCGGCCCGCATGCCTTGCCACCGCGTTGCCCAGCATGCCATGCCACCGCGTTGCCCGGCGTGCCATGCCTTAGCCTTGGCCAACATGTCGAGCCACGGCCTCGGCCCGCATGCCTTGCTACGGCGTCGCCCAACATGCCATGCCACGGCCTCGGCCCGCATGCCATGCCACGGCCTCGGCCCGCATGCCTTGCTACGGCGTCGCCCAACATGCCATGCCACGGCCTCGGCCCGCATTACATGCCACGGCCTCGGCCCGCATGACAAGCCACGGCCTCGGCCCGCATGCCATGCCACGGCCTCGGCCCGCATGCCTTGCCACGGCGTTGCCCAACATGCCATGCCACGGCCTTGGCCCGCATGCCATGCCATGCCACGGCCCGCATGTCTTGCCACGGCGTTGCCAAACATGCCATGCCACGGCCTCGGCCTGCATGCCATGCCACGGCGTCGCCCAACATGCCATGCGACGGCCACGGCCCGCATGCCATGCCACGGCCTCGGCCCGCATGCCATGCCACGGCCTCGGCCCGCATGTCTTGCCACGGCGTAGCCCAACATGCCATGCCATGCCACGCCACGGCCTCGGCCCGCATGCCATGCCACGGCCTCGGCCCGCATGCCATGCCATGCCACGGCCTCGGCCCGCATGCCATGCCACGGCCTCGGCCCGCATGCCTTGCCACGGCCTCGGCCCGCATGCCATGCCACGGCCTCGGCCAGCATGCCATGCCAAGGCCAAGGCCCGCATGCCTTGCCACGGCGTTGCCCAGCATGCCATGCCACCGCGTTGCCCAGCGGGCCGTGCCGCGGCCTCGGCCCGCATGCCATGCCATGCCACGGCCTCGGCCCGCATGCCTTGCGACTGCCTTGGCCAGCGTGCCATGCCACAGCGTGCCATGCCTTAGCCTTGGCCAACATGCCATGCCACTGCCTTGGCCAGCATGTCGTGCCACCGCCACGGCCAGCAGGCCATGCCGGTCCGTTGCCCAGCATGCCACGGCCGTGGCGGCGTGGCAAGCCACGGCCTCGGCCAGCATGCCATGCCACGGCCTCGGCATGCCACCGCCTTGTGCAGCGTTGGCCAGCATGCCTTGGCCGGCATGCCATGCCAATGCCTTGGGCCAACATGGCGTGCCACGGGCTGGGCGAGCATGCCACGCCACGGCCTTGGCTAGCAGCAAGGCATGCCACGGCCTCGGCGAGCATGCCATGCCATGCCAAGGCCAAGGCCAAGGCCAAGGCCAAAGCCAAGGCCAAGGCCAAGGCCAAGGCAGTGGGCAAGGCCAAGTCCCTGTGCAAGGCATGGCCAAGGCCAAGGCCGCGGGCAAAGGCCAAGGCCAAGGCCAAGGCCATGGCATGCCACCGCCTCGATCGATCTTTTTGAACATGATTCTTTTATAATCTTACCCAAACCGTGCAACACAATTAAAAATGCACTACAATCAATTTTAAATGTCATTCCCTATTTTTTTGCAATTTTTCTGGAGCTTTTCGAATTTTTAAAGCCCTTATTTGGCATAAAAAAATCAAAATAAAATAAAAAAAATGAAAAAAATAATTTAATAATTTCTATAATTACTAGTGAATCATCCTTTAATTATGGGAATTTTTCCATAATTTTTTGACCATTTTCATTAATTTTTATTATTTTTTAAGTATTAATATCGAAATAAATTAAAATAAAATATTTTCGGAAAAAAAATATTTTTTTAAATTTTTTTTATGGTGTATTAAATTATTTCCAACAACTTTCATGTTGAAAGTTTTGGCAAAAAACCATTACTTTTTAAAAAAACCCCATTATGACTCCTCGAACATGCTTGATGTTTCCTCCTGCCAGATTGAAAAGGGCTTAACAGGCTATTATAAGGGGGGGGCACCTCCCTTGCCCAGGGCAAGGCAGTGGCAGGTACGCCCCATGTTGGGCGTGTTGGAAAATTTGAATTTAAATTTACTCCAATGGTTGTGTCTCTTGAGATGAAAGGGTGTGTCCTTTTAAAGGATCACAACCTTTCTAAAGAGTCACATAGATGTCTTTATATTCCATCTCCCCCACTTCATTTAGTATGGGGAATTGCCATTCTTCTTCACTTTGCATTTATTCTTCATATTGCCTGAGTCTAATTTTCCTATAAAGAGAGTTCATGCATAGCAAAGTTCGCTAGGCTTGCAATAGTAGTGCTGCTAGTGCAAGACATTGATCGTTGTATCCTGGGAGATAGACGTCCATTGAATCCTAAGCACCGGTGGGAGGACGAATCTGTCTTAAGGAAAGAGTGTCACACACTCGACTCGATCAGGTTTTATCTGTTTACGCACTGTAAGTTTTATCACGTTATTATGTTGATATATTTGAGTTTTTGGTTTTGCCCAAAAAGCATTTATATAATTTTACATTATATTTTCCTTATAGTTTGATACTATTTTATCCAACAATCTTAAGACAGATTCGTATATAATTTTTGGGCAAATATTGCTTTGTGTAGAAAAACTGTTGTTAAACAGATTTATCATTGTTAAAACTGTTCCGGTTCTAACTTATAAGTAGTTTGAATCTACTAGAAATCAATTTATTTTTGGTTGGTTAACCTTGTATCATGTTCTTACTGTGGGAATTTATCTTTTGAATTAAAAGAGATAATTCCATTTTTGTCCCATATATATATATATATATATATTTTATGAGTTATTTTTTGTGACTGTGTCACTTGTCTGGGAATGAATCATATTGTTTGTGCTAATTTATGTATTATCACAAATGTGGGGGAAGAGAGTTTCCATGTCTACATATGTTGTAGAGATTCCATGTCTACATATGTTGTAGAGTTGACAATCAATTTATGATGTCATTAATATCAATTTGGTATGCGGTGTATTATAAATGGATGTCAATTATTTATTAAAGTATTGATATATTATAAATGGATGTTAATTATTTATCAAAGTATTGATAAAAATGTGAACTTATGTGTTTTTACATAAGAGGAATTCTAATTATTCTTTGGAATAAAGACTAAAATTGGTGTGGTGACTGATAACTCCATAATGAAATATTATAAGTTAAAATATTTCATGGGTGAAAGACACTTTGGTAATTGTTGACGTAGTCACCAATACTGGATAAGACAAATAAGATGTAAATGTATTTATTCAGTGATATTTATATTCCATGTTGAGATTGGAATTAAGGGTTGCAGTAAACAAAAAGAAATTAATCATAGCTAAAGAAATGTTATTTGACAAAGTGTTGTGGCCACAACCGGGTTTAGTGGTTTCTTCTTTGTACTGCAAAAGCAAGTTATGAAGTCTAATTGTTTTTAGACAAATTAGTATTGTGATTATATTCACAAAATAGTTTACATCATGTTATTTAGTTCAAGCACGTCAATTAATGATATATTCTGATTTATCTCAGAATTGTGGGGGTGTATTAATATTTTGTATAATTATACATCAACAAGAGGAATTAAGTTTCCTTAGAATGCTTAAAATGTGGGGGTGCTTGGAGGATTTTACCAAAGTAACGGTTCCGATAATAGGTCCACAAAGAATCCCAATTCTTTATATAGGACAAAGTTGGAGTAAAAACAAACAATGGTTTCATTAACTCCGAAGGAACAACTCTATGTTTATTATTTAAATGGGAGCAACATAGAGTAACGATAAGTCTCAATGTAATCAAAGACTTGACAACGTATGACATTTGCTTTTAGTTGTGAATATTGTCTAATGATAATATAATGGATTCACTAACAACTCAATGATATCTAACTGAGAAGGTCAAACGGAAAAATAGCGGCCGCTAAACAAAAAGTTTGACCAAAAAGCAAATGAGGGAAAGTTTATCGAGGGGAATGTGATTAAAGCCTATTATATCAGAGTCATCATAATGGTAACCCTACTTAGATGACTGGAGATCCCAAGAACTAAGTTCAAAGGGACAACTAAGTTATGTGTGGCTCGCCAGAAATCACTAAAGGAATCTAACTCCTATCCATTCCTATGATGAGAGTGATATCTGCAACATGTGTTGTATGCAGGGAACTTAGGGTAAGCTATGCTTTTAATGATTACTTATATCTTGGAAATCCTAGAGGGGTATCTTTCAAGAAGAGTATTTAAGAGACTCGAAATAAGGATCACCTATATGAGTGTGAAGGGGCCGCTTCTATGAGAATTGATAAGGCTAAATTCTCTAAAGCACTCAAGAAACACCAGGACTTGCCCAAGGCCAAAACGGGCACAACCGTGAGAACTAAGCTATGTTTGAAGATATTCTGTGTGAATTCTATTGTCTTGGCTTACACAAACGGCTGAACAGTTCAAGGCATCACGTCCACTGATTAGCTAGTAAGTCCGATAGGCTTTTACTAGGGAAGGTTCAAAGCCGAAAGCTACCTATCCCAATGCAGGATATTTCCATAATGTACTCTCTCTTTGTCTGCATGTTGTTGCATGTCCTTTCCGTAAATTTCATTCATGTGGGGGATTGTTGGAAAATTTGAATTTAAATTTACTCCAATGGTTGTGTCTCTTGAGATGAAAGGGTGTGTCCTTTTAAAGGATCACAACCTTTCTAAAGAGTCACATAGATGTCTTTATATTCCATCTCCCCCACTTCATTTAGTATGGGGAATTGCCATTCTTCTTCACTTTGCATTTATTCTTCATATTGCCTGAGTCTAATTTTCCTATAAAGAGAGTTCATGCATAGCAAAGTTCGCTAGGCTTGCAATAGTAGTGCTGCTAGTGCAAGACATTGATCGTTGTATCCTGGGAGATAGACGTCCATTGAATCCTAAGCACCGGTGGGAGGACGAATCTGTCTTAAGGAAAGAGTGTCACACACTCGACTCGATCAGGTTTTATCTGTTTACGCACTGTAAGTTTTATCACGTTATTATGTTGATATATTTGAGTTTTTGGTTTTGCCCAAAAAGCATTTATATAATTTTACATTATATTTTCCTTATAGTTTGATACTATTTTATCCAACAGGGCGCGGCCTGGGCTGCGGCCTTGGGTTACATGCACTGCGGCTCGACCGCGGCCTGGGCTGCGGCCTTGGGCGGCTCGGCCGCGGCCTTGGGCGGCCTGGACCGCGGCCTTGGGAGGCCTTGCGCGGCCTTGGGCGGCCTGGGCGCGGCCTTGCGCGGCCTGGGCGCGGCCTTGCGCGGCCTGGCCGCGGCCTTGGGCAGCATGGCGTGGCATGCGCGCGGGCGTGGGCGGCCTGGCATGCGCGCGGGCGTGGGCGGCCTGGCATGCGCGCGGCATGGGCAGCACGGCATGGCATGCGCACGGCCTGGGCGGCCTGGCATGCAGCCGGCCTGGCATGCCCGCGGCGTGGGCAGCACGGCATGGCATGCGCACGGCCTGGGCGGCCTGGCATGCAGCCGGCCTGGCATGCCCGCGGCGTGGGCAGCACGGCATGGCATGCGCACGGCCTGGGCGGCCTGGCATGCAGCCGGCCTGGCATGCCCGCGGCGTGGGCAGCACGGCATGGCATGCGCACGGCCTGGGCGGCCTGGCATGCAGCCGGCCTGGGCAGCACGGCATGGAATGCGCACGGCCTGGGCGGCCTGGCATGCGGCCGGCCAGGGCAGCCTGGCCTGGCATGCCCGCGGCGTGGGCAGCGTGGCCTGTGCGTATACCGCGCGCGTGGTCTTTTGACCACGGTGCGCGTGTTGCGCGCATGGTCGCGCACGCAACGCACGTCTAGTGATAAGAACCGCAGCCAAGGCAGCCCAGCCCCAAGGCCAAGGCCAGCAGCATGGCATGCCACGGCGAAGGCAGCCCAGCCAAAGCCAGCAGCATGCCATGCCAAGGCCTTGGCCAGCAGCATGCCATGCCACGGCCAAGGCAGGCCAGCCAAAGCCAGCAGCATGCCATGCCACGGCCAAGGCAGCCCAGCCAAAGCCAGCAGCATGCCATGCCAAGGCCAAGGCCAGCAGCATGCCATGCCACGGCCAAGGCAGGCCAGCCAAAGCCAGTAGCATGCCATGCCAAGGCCTAGGCCAGCAGCATGCCATGCCACGGCCAAGGCTGCCCAGCCAAAGCTAGCAGCATGCCATGCCAAGGCCTAGGCCAGCAGCATGCCATGCCACGGCCAAGGCAGGCCAGCCAAAGCCAGCAGCATGCCATGCCAAGGCCTAGGCCAGCAGCATGCCATGCCACGGCCAAGGCAGCCCAGCCAAAGCCAGCAGCATGCCATGCCAAGGCCAAGGCCAGCAGCATGCCATGCCACGGCCAAGGCTGCCCAGCCCCAAGGCCAAGGCCATGCCATGCCACGGCCAAGGCAGGCCAGCCAAAGCCAGCAGCATGCCATGCCAAGGCCTAGGCCAGCAGCATGCCATGCCACGGCCAAGGCAGCCCAGCCAAAGCCAGCAGCATGCCATGCCAAGGCCAAGGCCAGCAGCATGCCATGCCACGGCCAAGGCAGCCTAGCGAAAGCCAGCAGCATGCCATGCCAAGGCCTAGGCCAGCAGCATGCCATGCCACGGCCAAGGCAGGCCAGCCAAAGCCAGCAGCATGCCATGCCAAGGCCTAGGCCAGCAGCATGCCATGCCACGGCCAAGGCTGCCCAGCCAAAGCCAGCAGCATGCCATGCCAAGGCCAAGCCCAGCAGCATGCCATGCCACGGCCAAGGCAGGCCAGCCAAAGCCAGCAGCATGCCATGCCAAGGCCAAGGCCAGCAGCATGCCATGCCACGGCCAAGGCAGGCCAGCCAAAGCCAGCAGCATGCCATGCCAAGGCCAAGGCCAGCAGCAAGCCATGCCACGGCCAAGGCAGCCCAGCCAAAGCCAGCAGCATGCCATGCCAAGGCCAAGGCCAGCAGCATGCCATGCCACGGCCAAGGCAGGCCAGCCAAAGCCAGCAGCATGCCATGCCACGGCCAAGGCAGCCCAGCCAAAGCCAGCAGCATGCCATGCCAAGGCCAAGGCCAGCAGCATGCCATGCCACGGCCAAGGCAGGCCAGCCAAAGCCGGCAGCATGCCATGCCAAGGCCTAGGCCAGCAGCATGCCATGCCACGGCCAAGGCTGCCCAGCCAAAGCCAGCAGCATGCCATGCCAAGGCCTAGGCCAGCAGCATGCCATGCCACGGCCAAGGCAGGCCAGCCAAAGCCAGCAGCATGCCATGCCAAGGCCTAGGCCAGCAGCATGCCATGCCACGGCCAAGGCAGCCCAGCCAAAGCCAGCAGCATGCCATGCCAAGGCCAAGGCCAGCAGCATGCCATGCCACGGCCAAGGCAGCCCAGCCAAAGCCAGCAGCATGCCATGCCAAGGCCAAGGCCAGCAGCATGCCATGCCACGGCCAAGGCAGGCCAGCCAAAGCCAGCAGCATGCCATGCCAAGGCCTAGGCCAGCAGCATGCCATGCCACGGCCAAGGCTGCCCAGCCAAAGCCAGCAGCATGCCATGCCAAGGCCTAGGCCAGCAGCATGCCATGCCACGGCCAAGGCAGGCCAGCCAAAGCCAGCAGCATGCCATGCCAAGGCCTAGGCCAGCAGCATGCCATGCCACGGCCAAGGCAGCCCAGCCAAAGCCAGCAGCATGCCATGCCAAGGCCAAGGCCAGCAGCATGCCATGCCACGGCCAAGGCAGCCCAGCCAAAGCCAGCAGCATGCCATGCCAAGGCCAAGGCCAGCAGCATGCCATGCCACGGCCAAGGCAGGCCAGCCAAAGCCAGCAGCATGCCATGCCAAGGCCTAGGCCAGCAGCATGCCATGCCACGGCCAAGGCTGCCCAGCCAAAGCCAGCAGCATGCCATGCCACGGCCAAGGCAGCCCAGCCAAAGCCAGCAGCATGCCATGCCAAGGCCAAGGCCAGCACCATGCCATGCCACGGCCAAGGCAGCCCAGCCAAAGCCAGCAGCATGCCATGCCAAGGCCAAGGCCAGCAACATGCCATGCCACGGCCAAGGCAGGCCAGCCAAAGCCAGCAGCATGCCATGCCAAGGCCTAGGCCAGCAGCATGCCATGCCACGGCCAAGGCTGCCCAGCCAAAGCCAGCAGCATGCCATGCCAAGGCCTAGGCCAGCAGCATGCCATGCCACGGCTAAGGCTGCCCAGCCAAAGCCAGCAGCATGCCATGCCAAGGCCTAGGCCAGCAGCATGCCATGCCACGGCCAAGGCAGCCCAGCCAAACCCAGCAGCATGCCAGGCCAAGGCCAAGGCCAGCAGCATGCCATGCCACGGCCAAGGCAGCCCAGCCAAAGCCAGCAGCATGCCATGCCACGGCCAAGGCAGGCCAGCCAAAGCCAGCAGCATGCCATGCCAAGGCCTAGGCCAGCAGCATGCCATGCCACGGCCAAGGCAGGCCAGCCAAAGCCAGCAGCATGCCATGCCAAGGCCTAGGCCAGCAGCATGCCATGCCACGGCCAAGGCAGCCCAGCCAAAGCCAGCAGCATGCCATGCCAAGGCCTAGGCCAGCAGCATGCCATGCCACGGCCAAGGCAGCCCAGCCAAAGCCAGCAGCATGCCATGCCAAGGCCTAGGCCAGCAGCATGCCATGCCACGGCCAAGGCTGCCCAGCCAAAGCCAGCAGCATGCCATGCCAAGGCCTAGGCCAGCAGCATGCCATGCCACGGCCAAGGCAGGCCAGCCAACGCCAGCAGCATGCCATGCCAAGGCCTAGGCCAGCAGCATGCCATGCCACGGCCAAGGCAGCCCAGCCAAAGCCAGCAGCATGCCATGCCAAGGCCAAGGCCAGCAGCATGCCATGCCACGGCCAAGGCAGCCCAGCCAAAGCCAGCAGCATGCCATGCCAAGGCCAAGGCCAGCAGCATGCCATGCCACGGCCAAGGCAGGCCAGCCAAAGCCAGCAGCATGCCATGCCAAGGCCTAGGCCAGCAGCATGCCATGCCACGGCCAAGGCAGCCCAGCGAAAGCCAGCAGCATGCCATGCCAAGGCCTAGGCCAGCAGCATGCCATGCCACGGCCAAGGCAGCCCAGCCAAAGCCAGCAGCATGCCATGCCAAGGCCTAGGCCAGCAGCATGCCATGCCACGGCCAAGGCTGCCCAGGCAAAGCCAGCAGCATGCCATGCCAAGGCCAAGCCCAGCAGCATGCCATGCCACGGCCAAGGCAGCCCAGCCAAAGCCAGCAGCATGCCATGCCAAGGCCAAGGCCAGCAGCATGCCATGCCACGGCCAAGGCAGGCCAGCCAAAGCCAGCAGCATGCCATGCCAAGGCCAAGGCCAGCAGCAAGCCATGCCACGGCCAAGGCAGGCCAGCCAAAGCCAGCAGCATGCCATGCCAAGGCCAAGGCCAGCAGCATGCCATGCCACGGCCAAGGCAGGCCAGCCAAAGCCAGCAGCATGCCATGCCACGGCCAAGGCAGCCCAGCCAAAGCCAGCAGCATGCCATGCCACGGCCAAGGCTGCCCAGCCCCAAGGCCAAGGCCATGCCATGCCACGGCCAAGGCAGGCCAGCCAAAGCCAGCAGCATGCCATGCCAAGGCCTAGGCCAGCAGCATGCCATGCCACGGCCAAGGCTGCCCAGCCAAAGCCAGCAGCATGCCATGCCAAGGCCTAGGCCAGCAGCATGCCATGCCACGGCCAAGGCAGGCCAGCCAAAGCCAGCAGCATGCCATGCCAAGGCCTAGGCCAGCAGCATGCCATGCCACGGCCAAGGCAGCCCAGCCAAAGCCAGCAGCATGCCATGCCAAGGCCTAGGCCAGCAGCATGCCATGCCACGGCCAAGGCTGCCCAGCCCCAAGGCCAAGGCCATGCCATGCCACGGCCAAGGCAGGCCAGCCAAAGCCAGCAGCATGCCATGCCAAGGCCTAGGCCAGCAGCATGCCATGCCACGGCCAAGGCTGCCCAGCCAAAGCCAGCAGCATGCCCTGCCAAGGCCAAGGCCAGCAGCATGCCATGCCACGGCCAAGGCAGCCCAGCCAAAGCCAGCAGCATGCCATGCCAAGGCCAAGGCCAGCAGCATGCGATGCCACGGCCAAGACAGCCCAGCCAAAGCCAGCAGCTTGCCATGCCAAGGCCTAGGCCAGCAGCATGCCATGCCACGGCCAAGGCAGGCCAGCCAAAGCCAGCAGCATGCCATGCCAAGGCCAACGCCAGCAGCATGCCATGCCACGGCCAAGGAAGCCCAGCCAAAGCCCGCAACATTCCATGCCAAGGCCAACGCAGCCCAGCCAAAGCCAGCGGCATGCCATGCCAAGGCCAAGGCCAGCCGCATGTCTTGCCACGGCCTTGTCCCGCAGCGTGGCGTGCCTTGGCCTTGGGCTAGAACATCGCATGCCACGCCCTTGGCAAGCAATCCTGTCCCTCGTGTAATTGCCATTTGGTTTGGCTTTGACTTACGTATATGTTGCCCTGCGAAATGCTTGTCCCTCGGGTAATAGCCGTTTGGTTGCCTTTGGACTTGCGAACACGTTGCTAGTGCTTTCCCCAGTGGAAGTTTGTTGTGAAAAGTATGTCCCTCGGAAGTTGCCTGTTGCGTTTGTTATTTGCATTCGAGCTATCCGATGCTTGCTCGGTTTCTCTAAGAGTTTTTGCACGTTCGTCGGGCTTTTTAATTATTTATTTACTCATAAAAATTATAATAAAATAAATTAAAAATAAAAAAATAATTAAAAAAATTACTATAATTACTAGTGCCTCATCTTATAATTGTTGGAATTTTTCTAGAATTTTTTGAGTATTTTTAGTAATTTTTATTATTTTTTAAGTATTAAAATTGAAATAAATTAAAATAAAATATTCCGGTGGCCAAATATTTTTTTATAATTTTTTTTATGGTGTATTAAATTATTTCATACAACTTTCATGTTGAAAGTTTTGGCAAAAAACCATTACTTTTTAAAAAAACCCCATTATGACTCCTCGAACATGGTTGATGTTTCCTCCTGCCAGATTGAAAAGGGCTTAACAGGCTATTATAAGGGGGGGGCACCTCCCTTAAGGCTGGCCAGCATGGCCAGGCCACAGGCCACGCCTATGCCTAGGCGGGCGCTTGGCACATGCCATCGCTTGGCTTGTGGCATTGGCTTGTGGCATCGAAACTACATAGCCAAGCACGGGATGCGTCGAGTGGCGGCCCGCGGTGGTGGCGGTTGCACGTTGGCCTAGGCCAGCATGCCATGCCACAGCCTTGGCCAGCAACATGGCATGCCAAAGCCTTGGCCAGCAGCATGCCATGCCCTGGCCTTGGCAAGCATGTCATGCCACGGCCTTGGCCAGCAGCAT
The DNA here is from genome assembly GCF_055761805.1 of Camellia sinensis. Classification (NCBI taxonomy): domain Eukaryota; kingdom Viridiplantae; phylum Streptophyta; class Magnoliopsida; order Ericales; family Theaceae; genus Camellia; species Camellia sinensis. The sequence goes on from NW_028129474.1 coordinate 15,097,305, forward strand.
GCCATGCCACGGCCTTGGCCAGCAGCATGCCATGCCCCGGCCTTGGCCAGCATGTCACGCCCCGGCCTTGGCCAGCAGCATGCCATGCCCCGGCCTTGGCCAGCAACATGGCATGCCAAAGCCTTGGCCGGCAGCATGCCATGCCACAGCCTTGGCCAGCAGCACGCCATGCCCCGGCCTTGGCCAGCAGCATGCC
>NW_028129474.1:15107500-15120000 GCF_055761805.1 Camellia sinensis
GCGTCGCCCAACATGCCATGCCACGGCCACGGCCCGCATGCCATGCCACGGCCTCGGCCCGCATGCCTTGCTACGGCGTTGCCCAACATGCCATGCCACGGCCTCGGCCCGCATGCCATGCCACGGCCTCGGCCCGCATGACATGCCACGGCCTCGGCCCGCATGACATGCCACGGCCTCGGCCCGCATGCCATGCCACGGCCTCGGCCCGCATGCCTTGCCACGGCGTTGCCCAACATGCCACGCCACGGTCTCGGCCCGCATGCCATGCCATGCCACGGCCCGCATGTCTTTGCCACGGCGTTGCCAAACATGCCATGCCACGGCCTCGACCAGCATGCCATGCCACGGCGTCGCCCAACATGCCATGCCACGGCCACGGCCCGCATGCCATGCCACGGCCTCGGCCCGCATGCCTTGCTACGGCGTTGCCCAACATGCCATGCCACGGCCTCGGCCCGCATGCCTTGCCACCGCGTTGCCCAGCATGCCATGCCACCGCGTTGCCCGTCGTGCCATGCCTTAGCCTTGGCCAACATGTCGAGCCACGGCCTCGGCCCGCATGCCATGCTACGGCGTCGCCCAACATGCCATGCCACGGCCTCGGCCCGCATGCCTTGCTACGGCGTCGCCCAACATGCCATGCCACGGCCTCGGCCCGCATGCCATGCCACGGCCTCGGCCCGCATGCCATGCCACGGCCTCGGCCCGCATGCCATGCCACGGCCTCGGCCCGCATGACATGCCACGGCCTCGGCGCGCATGCCATGCCACGGCCTCGGCCCGCATGCCCTGCCACGGCGTTGCCCAACATGCCATGCCACGTCCTCGGCCCGCATGCCATGACATGCCACGGCCCGCATGTGTTGCCACGGCGTTGCCAAACATGCCATGCCACGGCCTCGGCCCGCATGCCATGCCACGGCGTCGCCCAACATGCCATGCCACGGCCACGGCCCGCATGCCATGCCACGGCCTCGGCCCGCATGCCTTGCCACGGCGTTGCCCAACATGCCATGCCACGGCCTCGGCCCGCATGCCTTGCCACGGCGTTGCCCAACATGCCATGCCACGGCCTCGGCCCGCATGCCATGCCATGCCACGGCCCGCATGTCTTGCCAAGGCGTTGCCAAACATGCCTTGCCACGGCCTCGGCCCGCATGCCATGCCACGGCGTCGCCCAACATGCCATGCCACGGCCTCGGCCCGCATGCCTTGCAACGGCGTCGCCCAACATGCCATGCCACGGCCTCGGCCCGCATGCCATGCCACGGCCTCGGCCCGCATGCCATGCCACGGCCTCGGCCCGCATGCCATGCCACGGCCTCGGCCCGCATGACATGCCACGGCCTCGGCCCGCATGCCATGCCACGGCCTCGGCCCGCATGCCATGCCACGGCCTCGGCCCGCATGCCTTGCCACGGCGTTGCCCAACATGCCACGCCACGGCCTCGGCCCGCATGCCATGCCATGCCACGGCCCGCATGTCTTGCCACGGCGTTGCGAAACATGCCATGCCACGGCCTCGGCCCGCATGCCATGCCACGGCGTCGCCCAACATGCCATGCCACGGCCACGGCCCGCATGCCATGCCACGGCCTCGGCCCGCATGCCTTGCTACGGCGTTGCCCAACATGCCATGCCACGGCCTCGGCCCGCATGCCTTGCCACCGCGTTGCCCAGCATGCCATGCCACCGCGTTGCCCGTGGTGCCATGCCTTAGCCTTGGCCAACATGTCGAGCCACGGCCTTGGCCAACATGTCGAGCCACGGCCTCGGCCCGCATGCCTTGCTACGGCGTCGCCCAACATGCCATGCCACGGCCTCGGCCCGCATGCCTTGCTACGGCGTCGCCCAACATGCCATGCCACGGCCTCGGCCCGCATGCCATGCCACGTCCTCGGCCCGCATGCCATGCCACGGCCTCGGCCCGCATGCCATGCCCCGGCTTCGGCCCGCATGCCATGCCACGGCCTCGGCCCGCATGACATGCCACGGCCTCGGCCCGCATGCCATGCCACGGCCTCGGCCCGCATGCCTTGCTTCGGCCACGGCCTCGGCCCGCATGCCATGACATGCCACGGCACGCATGTCTTGCCACGGCGTTGCCAAACATGCCATGCCACGGCCTCGGCCCGCATGCCATGCCACGGCGTCGCCCAACATGCCATGCCACGGCCTCGGCCCGCATGCCTTGCCACCGCGTTGCCCAGCATGCATTGCCACCGCGTTGGCCGGCTTGCCATGCCTTAGCCTTGGCCAACATGTCGAGCCACGGCCTCGGCCCGCATGCCTTGCTACGGCGTTGCCCAACATGCCATGCCACGGCCTCGGCCCGCATGCCTTGCCACCGCGTTGCCCAGCATGCCATGCCACCGCGTCGCCCGGCGTGCCATGCCTTAGCCTTGGCCAACATGTCGAGGCACGGCCTCGGCCTGCATGCCTTGCTACGGCGTCGCCCACAATGCCATGCCACGGCCTCGGCCCGCATGCCATGCCACGGCAGCGGCCCGCATGCCTTGCCACGGCGTTGCCCAACATGCCATGCCACGGCCTCGGCCCGCATGCCATGCCATGCCACGGCCCGCATGTCTTGCCACGGCGTTGCCAAACATGCCATGCCACGGCCTCGGCCCGCATGCCATGCCACGGCGTCGCCCAACATGCCATGCCCCGGCCACGGCCCGCATGCCATGCCACGGCGTCGCCCAACATGCCATGCCCCGGCCACGGCCCGCATGCCATGCCACGGCCTCGGCCCGCATCCATTGCTACGGCGTTGCCCAACATGCCATGCCACGGCCTCGGCCCGCATGCCTTGCCACCGCGTTGCCCAGCATGCCATGCCACCGCGTTGCCCGGCGTGCCATGCCTTAGCCTTGGCCAACATGTCGAGCCACGGCCTCGGCCCGCATGCCTTGCTACGGCGTCGCCCAACATGCCATGCCACGGCCTCGCCCCGCATGCCATGCCACGGCCTCGCCCCGCATGCCATGCCACGGCCTCGGCCCGCATGACATGCCACGGCCTCGGCCCGCATGCCATGCCACGGCCTCGGCCCGCATGCCTTGCCACGGCGTTGCCCAACATGCCACGCCACGGCCTCGGCCCGCATGCCATGCCATGCCACGGCCCGCATGTCATGCCACGGCGTTGCCAAACATGCCATGCCACGGCCCCGGCCCGCATGCCTTGCTACGGCGTCGTCCAACATGCCATGCCACGGCCTCGGCCCGCATGCCATGCCACGGCCTCGGCCCGCATGCCATGCCACGGCCTCGGCCCGCATGCCATGCCACGGCCTCGGCCCGCATGACATGCCACGGCCTCGGCCCGCATGCCATGCCACGGCCTCGGCCCGCATGCCTTGCCACGGCGTTGCCCAACATGCCATGCCACGGCCCGCATGTCTTGCCACGGCGTTGCCAAACATGCCATGCCACGGCCTCGGCCCGCATGCCATGCCACGGCGTCGCCCAACATGCCATGCCGCGGCCACGGCCCGCATGCCATGCCACGGCCTCGGCCCGCATGCCTTGCTACGGCGTTGCCCAACATGGCATGCCACGGCCTCGGCCCGCATGCCATGCCACGGCCTCGGCCCGCATGTCTTGCCACGGCGTTGCCAAACATGCCATGCCACGGCCTCGGCCCGCATGCCATGCCACGGCGTCGCCCAACATGCCATGCCACGGCCACGGCCACGGCCCGCATGCCATGCCACGGCCTCGGCCCGCATGCCTTGCTACGGCGTTGCCCGACATGCCATGCCACGGCCTCGGCCCGCATGCCTTGCCACCGCGTTGCCCAGCATGCCATGCCACCGCGTTGCCCGGCGTGCCATGCCTTAGCCTTGGCCAACATGTCGAGCCACGGCCTCGGCCCGCATGCCTTGCTACGGCGTCGCCCAACATGCCATGCCACGGCCTCGGCCCGCATGCCATCCCACGGCCTCGGCCCGCATGCCTTGGTACGGCGTCGCCCAACATGCCATGCCACGGCCTCGGCCCGCATTACATGCCACGGCCTCGGCCCGCATGACATGCCACGGCCTCGGCCCGCATGCCATGCCACGGCCTCGGCCCGCATGCCATGCCATGCCACGGCCCGCATGTCTTGCCATGGCGTTGCCAAACATGCCATGCCACGGCCTCGGCCCGCATGCCATGCCACGGCGTCGCCCAACATGCCATGCCACGGCCACGGCCCGCATGCCATGCCACGGCCTCGGCCCGCATGCCTTGCTACGGCGTTGCCCAACATGCCATGCCACGGCCTCGGCCCGCATGCCTTGCCACCGCGTTGCCCAGCATGCCATGCCACCGCGTTGACCGGCGTGCCATGCCTTAGCCTTGGCCAACATGTCGAGCCACGGCCTGGGCCAAACTTGCCATGACACGGCCTCGGCCCGCATGCCATGCCACGGCCTCGGCCCGCATGACATGCCACGGCCTCGGCCCGCATGCCTTGCTACGGCGTCGCCCAACATTCCATGCCACGGCCTCGGCCCGCATGCCAAGCCACGGCCTCGGCCCGCATGACATGCCACGGCCTCGGCCCGCATGCCTTGCCACGACGTCGCCCAACTTGCCATGCCACGGCCTCGGCCCGCATGCCATGCCACGGCCTCGGCTCGCATGACATGCCACGGCCTCGGCCCGCATGCCTTGCTACGGCGTCGCCCAACATGCCATGCCACGGCCTCGGCCCGCATGCCATGCCACGGCCTCGGCCCGCATGACATGCCACGGCCTCGGACCGCAAGCCTTGCTACGGCGTCGCACAACATGCCATGCCACGGCCCCGGCCCGCATGCCTTGCCACCGCGTTGCCCGGCATGCCATGCCACCGCGTTGCCCGGCGTGCCATGCCTTAGCCTTGGCCAACATGTCGTGCCACGGCCTCGGCCCGCATGCCATGCCATGCCACGGCCCGCATGTCTTGCCACGGCGTTGCAAACATGCCATGCCACGGCCTCGGCCCGCATGCCTTGCTACGGCGTCGCCCAACATGCCATGCCACGGCCTCGGTCAGCATGCCATGCCATGGCACCGCCTTGTCCAGCACGCCGTGCCGCAGCGTTGGCCAGCATGCCTTGGCCGGCATGCCATGCCAATGCCTTGGGCCAACATGGCGTGCCACGGGCTGGGCCATGCCGGTCCGTTGCCCGGCATGCCACGGCCGTGGCGGCATGGCAAGCCACGGCCTCGGCCAGCATGCCATGCCCCGGCCTCGCCCAGCATGCCATGGCACGGTCTTGGTCAGCATGCCATGCCATGGCACCGCCTTGTGCAACGTTGGCCAGCATGCCTTGGCCGGCATGCCATGCCAATGCCTTGGGCCAACATGGCGTGCCACGGGCTGGGCGAGCATGGCATGCCACGGGCTGGGCGAGCATGCCACGCCACGGCCTTGGCTAGCAGCAAGGCATGCCACGGCCTCGGCGAGCATGCCATGCCATGCCAAGGCCAAGGCCAAGGCCAAAGCCAAGGCCAAGGCCAAGGCCAAGGCAGTGGGCAAGGGCAAGGCCAAGTCCCTGTGCAAGGCATGGCCAAGGCCAAGGCCATGGCATGCCACCGCCTCGATCGATCTTTTTGAACATGATTCTTTTATAATCTTACCCAAACCGTGCAACACAATTAAAAATGCACTACAATCAATTTTAAATGTCATTCCCTATTTTTTTGCAATTTTTCTGGAGCTTTTCGAATTTTTAAAGCCCTTATTTGGCATAAAAAAATCAAAATAAAATAAAAAAAATGAAAAAAATAATTTAATAATTTCTATAATTACTAGTGAATCATCCTTTAATTATGGGAATTTTTCCATAATTTTTTGACCATTTTTATTAATTTTTATTATTTTTTAAGTATTAATATCGAAATAAATTAAAATAAAATATTTTCGGTAAAAAAATATTTTTTTTAATTTTTTTTATGGTGTATTAAATTATTTCCTACAACTTTCATGTTGAAAGTTTTGGCAAAAAACCATTACTTTTTAAAAAAACCCCATTATGACTCCTCGAACATGCTTGATGTTTCCTCCTGCCAGACTGAAAAGGGCTTAACAGGCTATTATAAGGGGGGGGCACCTCCCTTGCCCAGGGCAAGGCAGTGGCAGGTACGCCCCATGTTGGGCGCGGCCTGGGCTGCGGCCTTGGGTTACATGCACTGCGGCTCGACCGCGGCCTGGGCTGCGGCCTGGGGCGGCTCGGCCGCGGCCTTGGGCGGCCTGGACCGCGGCCTTGGGCGGCCTTGCGCGGCCTGGGCGCGGCCTTGGGCGGCCTGGGCGCGGCCTTGCGCGGCATGGGCGCGGCCTTGGGCGGCCTGGCCGCGGCCTTGCGCGGCCTGGGCGCGGCCTTGGGCAGCATGGCGTGGCATCCGCGCGGGCGTGGGCGGCCTGGCATGCGCGCGGCATGGGCAGCACGGCATGGCATGCGCACGGCCTGGGCGGCCTGGCATGCAGCCGGCCTGGCATGCCCGCGGCGTGGGCAGCACGGCATGGCATGCGCACGGCCTGGGCGGCCTGGCATGCAGCCGGCCTGGCATGCCCGCGGCGTGGGCAGCACGGCATGGCATGCGCACGGCCTGGGCGGCCTGGCATGCAGCTGGCCTGGGCAGCACGGCATGGCATGCGCACGGCCTGGGCGGCCTGGCATGCAGCCGGCCAGGGCAGCCTGGCCTGGCATGCCCGCGGCGTGGGCAGCGTGGCCTGTGCGAATACCGCGCGCGTGGTCTTTTGACCACGGTGCGCGTGTTGCGCGCATGGTCGCGCACGCCTTTGCACGCCTTCGCACGCAACGCACGTCTAGTGATAAGAACCGCAGCCAAGGCAGCCCAGCCCCAAGGCCATGGCCAGCAGCATGGCATGCCACGGCCAAGGCAGGCCAGCCAAAGCCAGCAGCATGCCATGCCAAGGCCAAGGCCAGCAGCATGCCATGCCACGGCCAAGGCAGCCCAGCCAAAGCCAGCAGCTTGCCATGCCAAGGCCAAGGCCAGCAGCATGCCATGCCACGGCCAAGGCAGCCCAGCCAAAGCCAGCAGCATGCCATGCCAAGGCCAAGGCCAGCAGCATGCCATGCCACGGCCAAGGCAGCCCAGCCAAAGCCAGCAGCATGCCATGCCAAGGCCTAGGCCAGCAGCATGCCATGCCACGGCCAAGGCAGGCCTGCCAAAGCCAGCAGCATGCCATGCCAAGGCCAAGGCCAGCAGCATGCCATGCCACGGCCAAGGCAGCCCAGGCAAAGCCAGCAGCATGCCATGCCAAGGCCTAGGCCAGCAGCATGCCATGCCACGGCCAAGGCAGGCCAGCCAAAGCCAGCAGCATGCCATGCCAAGGCCAAGGCCAGCAGCATGCCATGCCACGGCCAAGGCAGCCCAGCCAAAGCCAGCAGCATGCCAGGCCAAGGCCTTGGCCAGCAGCATGCCATGCCACGGCCCAGGCAGGCCTGCCAAAGCCAGCAGCATGCCATGCCAAGGCCAAGGCCAGCAGCATGCCATGCCACGGCCAAGGCAGCCCAGGCAAAGCCAGCAGCATGCCATGCCAAGGCCTAGGCCAGCAGCATGCCATGCCACGGCCAAGGCAGCCCAGCCAAAGCCAGCAGCATGCCATGCCAAGGCCAAGGCCAGCAGCATGCCATGCCACGGCCAAGGCAGCCCAGCCAAAGCCAGCAGCATGCCATGCCAAGGCCTAGGCCAGCAGCATGCCATGCCACGGCCAAGGCAGCCCAGCCAAAGCCAGCAGCATGCCATGCCAAGGCCAAGGCCAGCAGCATGCCATGCCACGGCCAAGGCAGCCCAGCCAAAGCCAGCAGCATGCCATGCCAAGGCCTAGGCCAGCAGCATGCCATGCCACGGCCAAGGCAGCCCAGCCAAAGCCAGCAGCATGCCATGCCAAGGCCAAGGCCAGCAGCATGCCATGCCACGGCCAAGGCAGCCCAGCCAAAGCCAGCAGCATGCCATGCCAAGGCCTAGGCCAGCAGCATGCCATGCCACGGCCAAGGCAGGCCTGCCAAAGCCAGCAGCATGCCATGCCAAGGCCAAGGCCAGCAGCATGCCATGCCACGGCCAAGGCAGCCCAGCCAAAGCCAGCAGCATGCCATGCCAAGGCCTAGGCCAGCAGCATGCCATGCCACGGCCAAGGCAGCCCAGCCAAAGCCAGCAGCATGCCATGCCAAGGCCAAGGCCAGCAGAATGCCATGCCACGGCCAAGGCAGGCCAGCCAAAGCCAGCAGCATGCCATGCCAAGGCCAAGGCCAGCAGCATGCCATGCCACGGCCAAGGCAGCCCAGGCAAAGCCCGCAGCATGCCATGCCAAGGCCTAGGCCAGCAGCATGCCATGCCACGGCCAAGGCAGGCCAGCCAAAGCCAGCAGCATGCCATGCCAAGGCCAAGGCCAGCAGCATGCCATGCCACGGCCAAGGCAGCCCAGCCAAAGCCAGCAGCATGCCAGGCCAAGGCCTTGGCCAGCAGCATGCCATGCCACGGCCAAGGCAGGCCTGCCAAAGCCAGCAGCATGCCATGCCAAGGCCAAGGCCAGCAGCATGCCATGCCACGGCCAAGGCAGGCCTGCCAAAGCCAGCAGCATGCAATGCCAAGGCCTAGGCCAGCAGCATGCCATGCCACGGCCAAGGCAGCCCAGCCAAAGCCAGCAGCATGCCATGCCAAGGCCAAGGCCAGCAGCATGCCATGCCACGGCCAAGGCAGCCCAGCCAAAGCCAGCAGCATGCCATGCCAAGGCCTAGGCCAGCAGCATGCCATGCCACGGCCAAGGCAGCCCAGCCAAAGCCAGCAGCATGCCATGCCAAGGCCAAGGCCAGCAGCATGCCATGCCACGGCCAAGGCAGCCCAGCCAAAGCCAGCAGCATGCCATGCCAAGGCCTAGGCCAGCAGCATGCCATGCCACGGCCAAGGCAGCCCAGCCAAAGCCAGCAGCATGCCATGCCAAGGCCAAGGCCAGCAGCATGCCATGCCACGGCCAAGGCAGCCCAGCCAAAGCCAGCAGCATGCCATGCCAAGGCCTAGGCCAGCAGCATGCCATGCCACGGCCAAGGCAGCCCAGCCAAAGCCAGCAACATGCCATGCCAAGGCCAAGGCCAGCAGCATGCCATGCCACGGCCAAGGCAGCCCAGCCAAAGCCAGCAGCATGCCATGCCAAGGCCTAGGCCAGCAGCATGCCATGCCACGGCCAAGGCAGGCCTGCCAAAGCCAGCAGCATGCCATGCCAAGGCCAAGGCCAGCAACATGCCATGCCACGGCCAAGGCAGCCCAGCCAAAGCCAGCAGCATGCCATGCCAAGGCCTAGGCCAGCAGCATGCCATGCCACGGCCAAGGCAGCCCAGCCAAAGCCAGCAGCATGCCATGCCAAGGCCTAGGCCAGCAGCATGCCATGCCACGGCCAAGGCAGCCCAGCCAAAGCCAGCAGCATGCCATGCCAAGGCCAAGGCCAGCAGCATGCCATGCCACGGCCAAGGCAGCCCAGCCAAAGCCAGCAGCATGCCATGCCAAGGCCTAGGCCAGCAGCATGCCATGCCACGGCCAAGGCAGGCCTGCCAAAGCCAGCAGCATGCCATGTCAAGGCCAAGGCCAGCAGCATGCCATGCCACGGCCAAGGCAGCCCAGCCAAAGCCAGCAGCATGCCATGCCATGGCCTAGGCCAGCAGCATGCCATGCCACGGCCAAGGCAGGCCAGCCAAAGCCAGCAGCATGCCATGCCAAGGCCTAGGCCAGCAGCATGCCATGCCACGGCCAAGGCAGGCCAGCCAAAGCCAGCAGCATGCCATGCCAAGGCCAAGGCCAGCAGCATGCCATGCCACGGCCAACGCAGCCCAGCCAAAGCCGGCGGCATGCCATGCCAAGGCCAAGGCCAGCAGCATGCCATGCCACGACCAAGGCTGCCAGCCAAAGCCAGCAGCATGCCATGCCAAGGCCTAGGCCAGCAGCATGCCATGCCACGGCCAAGGCAGCCCAGCCAAAGCCAGCAGCATGCCATGCCAAGGCCTAGGCCAGCAGCATGCCATGCCACGGCCAAGGCAGCCCAGCCAAAGCCAGCAGCATGCCATGCCAAGGCCAAGGCCCGCAGCATGCCATGCCACGGCCAAGGCAGCCCAGCCAAAGCCAGCAGCATGCCATGCCAAGGCCAAGGCCAGCAGCATGCCATGCCACGGCCAAGGCAGCCCAGCCAAAGCCGCCAGCATGCCATGCCAAGGCCAAGGCCAAGGCCAGCAGCATGCCATGCCACGGCCAAGGCCAAGGCCAAGGCAGCCCATCCGAAGCCAGCAACATTCCATGGCAAGGCCAACGCAGCCCAGCCAAAGCCGGCGGCATGCCATGCCAAGGCCAAGGCCAGCCGCATGTCTTGCCACGGCCTTGTCCCGCAGCGTGGCGTGCCTTTGCCTTGGGCTAGAACATCGCATGCCACGCCCTTGGCAAGCAATCCTGTCCCTCGTGTAATTGCCATTTGGTTTGGCTTTGACTTACGTATATGTTGCCCTGCGAAATGCTTGTCCCTCGGGTAATAGCCGTTTGGTTGCCTTTGACTTGCGAACCCGTTGCTAGTGCTTTCCCCAGTGGAAGCTTGTTGGGAAAAGTATGTCCCTCGGAAGTTGCCTGTTGCGTTTGTTATTTGCATTCGAGCTATCCGATGCTTGCTGGGTTTCTCTAAGAGTTTTTGCACGTTCGTCGGGCTTTTTAATTATTTATTTACTCATAAAAATTATAATAAAATAAATTAAAAATAAAAAAATAGTTAAAAAAATTACTATAATTACTAGTGCCTCATCTTATAATTGTTGGAATTTTTCTAGAATTTTTTGAGTATTTTTAGTAATTTTTATTATTTTTTAAGTATTAAAATTGAAATAAATTAAAATAAAATATTCCGGTGGCCAAATATTTTTTTATAATTTTTTTATGGTGTATTAAATTATTTCATACAACTTTCATGTTGAAAGTTTTGGCAAAAAACAATTACTTTTTAAAAAAACCCCATTATGACTCCTCGAACATGCTTGATGTTTCCTCCTGCCAGATTGAAAAGGGCTTAACAGGCTATTATAAGGGGGGGGCACCTCCCTTAAGGCTGGCCAGCATGGCCAGGCCACAGGCCACGCCTATGCCTAGGCGGGCGCTTGGCACATGCCATCGCTTGGCTTGTGGCATTGGCTTGTGGCATCGAAACTACATAGCCAAGCACGGGATGCGTCGAGTGGCGGCCCGCGGCGGTGGCGGTGGCACGTTGGCCTAGGCCAGCATGCCATGCCACAGCCTTGGCCAGCAACATGGCATGCCAAAGCCTTGGCCAGCAACATGGCATGCCAAAGCCTTGGCCAGCAGCATGCCATGCCTTGGCCTTGGCAAGCATGTCATGCCACGGCCTTGGCCAGCAGCATGCCATGCCACGGCCTTGGCCAGCAGCATGCCATGCCACGGCCTTGGCCAGCAGCATGCCATGCCCCGGCCTTGGCCAGCAGCATGCCATGCCACGGCCTTGGCCAGCAGCATGCCATGCCACGGCCTTGGCCAGCAGCATGCCATGCCACAGCCTTGGCCAGCAACATGGCATGCCAAAGCCTTGGCCAGCAGCATGCCATGCCTTGGCCTTGGCAAGCATGTCATGCCACGGCCTTGGCCAGCAGCATGCCATGCCACGGCCTTGGCCAGCAGCATGCCATGCCACGGCCTTGGCCAGCAGCATGCCATGCCACGGCCTTGGCCAGCAGCATGCCATGCCACAGCCTTGGCCAGCAACATGCCATGCCAAAGCCTTGGCCAGCAGCACGCCATGCCCCGGCCTTGGCAAGCTTGTCATGCCACGGCCATGGCCAGCAGCGTGCTATGCCCCGGCCTTGGCCAGCAGCTTGCCATGCCACGACCTTGGCCAGCAGCTTGCCATGCCACGGCCTTGGCCAGCATGTCATGCCACGGCCTTGGCCAGCAGCATGCCATGCCACGGCCTTGGCCAGCAACATGGCATGCCGCGGCCTTGGCCGGCAGCATGCCATGCCACGGCCTTGGCCGGCAGCATGCCATGCCGCGGCCTTTGCCAGCAGCATGGCAAGCCCAAGCCTTGGTCAGCAGCAGCATGCCATGCCAATGCCTTGGCCAGCAGCATGCCTTGCCACGGCCTCGTCCAGCAGCATGGCATGCCACGCCACGGCCTCGGCCATCAGCATGCCTTGCCACGGCCTCGGCCATCAGCATGCCTTGCCACGGCCTTGTCCAGCAGCATGGCATGCCCGGCCTTGGCCAGCAGCATGTCATGCCACGGCCTTGGCAAGCATGCCAAGCCACGGCCTTGGCAAGCATGCCATGTCCCTCGGGTAATTGTACAAGTTGCCTTGCGAAATGCATGTCCCTCGGTTAAATTGCCATTTGGTTGGCTTTGGCGTGCGAACGAGTTGCCTGTGCTTTCCTTGTGGAAGCTTGTTGCGAGAAGTATGTCCCTCGAAAGTTGCCTGTTGCGTTTGTTGTTTGCATTCGCGCTAACCGGTGCTTGCT
>NW_028129474.1:15130000-15142500 GCF_055761805.1 Camellia sinensis
GCCACGGCCTCGGCCCGCATGCCATGCCACGGCCTCGGCCCGCATGACATGCCACGGCCTCGGCCCGCATGCCATGCCACGGCCTCGGCCCGCATGCCCTGCCACGGCGTTGCCCAACATGCCATGCCACGTCCTCGGCCCGCATGCCATGACATGCCACGGCCCGCATGTGTTGCCACGGCGTTGCCAAACATGCCATGCCACGGCCTCGGCCCGCATGCCATGCCACGGCGTCGCCCAACATGCCATGCCACGGCCACGGCCCGCATGCCATGCCACGGCCTCGGCCCGCATGCCATGCCACGGCCTCGGCCCGCATGACATGCCACGGCCTCGGCCCGCATGCCATGCCACGGCCTCGGCCCGCATGCCCTGCCACGGCGTTGCCCAACATGCCATGCCACGTCCTCGGCCCGCATGCCATGACATGCCACGGCCCGCATGTGTTGCCACGGCGTTGCCAAACATGCCATGCCACGGCCTCGGCCCGCATGCCATGCCACGGCGTCGCCCAACATGCCATGCCACGGCCACGGCCCGCATGCCATGCCACGGCCTCGGCCCGCATGCCTTGCCACGGCGTTGCCCAACATGCCATGCCACGGCCTCGGCCCGCATGCCTTGCCACGGCGTTGCCCAACATGCCATGCCACGGCCTCGGCCCGCATGCCATGCCATGCCACGGCCCGCATGTCTTGCCAAGGCATTGCCAAACATGCCTTGCCACGGCCTCGGCCCGCATGCCATGCCACGGCGTCGCCCAACATGCCATGCCACGGCCTCGGCCCGCATGCCTTGCAACGGCGTCGCCCAACATGCCATGCCACGGCCTCGGCCCGCATGCCATGCCACGGCCTCGGCCCGCATGCCATGCCACGGCCTCGGCCCGCATGCCATGCCACGGCCTCGGCCCGCATGACATGCCACGGCCTCGGCCCGCATGCCATGCCACGGCCTCGGCCCGCATGCCATGCCACGGCCTCGGCCCGCATGCCTTGCCACGGCGTTGCCCAACATGCCACGCCACGGCCTCGGCCCGCATGCCATGCCATGCCACGGCCCGCATGTCTTGCCACGGCGTTGCCAAACATGCCATGCCACGGCCTCGGCCCGCATGCCATGCCACGGCGTCGCCCAACATGCCATGCCACGGCCACGGCCCGCATGCCATGCCACGGCCTCGGCCCGCATGCCTTGCTACGGCGTTGCCCAACATGCCATGCCACGGCCTCGGCCCGCATGCCTTGCCACCGCGTTGCCCAGCATGCCATGCCACCGCGTTGCCCGTGGTGCCATGCCTTAGCCTTGGCCAACATGTCGAGCCACGGCCTTGGCCAACATGTCGAGCCACGGCCTCGGCCCGCATGCCTTGCTACGGCGTCGCCCAACATGCCATGCCACGGCCTCGGCCCGCATGCCTTGCTACGGCGTCGCCCAACATGCCATGCCACGGCCTCGGCCCGCATGCCATGCCACGTCCTCGGCCCGCATGCCATGCCACGGCCTCGGCCCGCATGCCATGCCCCGGCTTCGGCCCGCATGCCATGCCACGGCCTCGGCCCGCATGACATGCCACGGCCTCGGCCCGCATGCCATGCCACGGCCTCGGCCCGCATGCCTTGCTTCGGCCACGGCCTCGGCCCGCATGCCATGACATGCCACGGCACGCATGTCTTGCCACGGCGTTGCCAAACATGCCATGCCACGGCCTCGGCCCGCATGCCATGCCACGGCGTCGCCCAACATGCCATGCCACGGCCTCGGCCCGCATGCCTTGCCACCGCGTTGCGCAGCATGCATTGCCACCGCGTTGGCCGGCTTGCCATGCCTTAGCCTTGGCCAACATGTCGAGCCACGGCCTCGGCCCGCATGCCTTGCTACGGCGTTGCCCAACATGCCATGCCACGGCCTCGGCCCGCATGCCTTGCCACCGCGTTGCCCAGCATGCCATGCCACCGCGTCGCCCGGCGTGCCATGCCTTAGCCTTGGCCAACATGTCGAGGCACGGCCTCGGCCTGCATGCCTTGCTACGGCGTCGCCCAACATGCCATGCCACGGCCTCGGCCCGCATGCCATGCCACGGCAGCGGCCCGCATGCCTTGCCACGGCGTTGCCCAACATGCCATGCCACGGCCTCGGCCCGCATGCCATGCCATGCCACGGCCCGCATGTCTTGCCACGGCGTTGCCAAACATGCCATGCCACGGCCTCGGCCCGCATGCCATGCCACGGCGTCGCCCAACATGCCATGCCCCGGCCACGGCCCGCATGCCATGCCACGGCCCGCATCCATTGCTACGGCGTTGCCCAACATGCCATGCCACGGCCTCGGCCCGCATGCCATGCCATGCCACGGCCCGCATGTCATGCCACGGCGTTGCCAAACATGCCATGCCACGGCCCCGGCCCGCATGCCTTGCTACGGCGTCGTCCAACATGCCATGCCACGGCCTCGGCCCGCATGCCATGCCACGGCCTCGGCCCGCATGCCATGCCACGGCCTCGGCCCGCATGCCATGCCACGGCCTCGGCCCGCATGACATGCCACGGCCTCGGCCCGCATGCCATGCCACGGCCTCGGCCCGCATGCCTTGCCACGGCGTTGCCCAACATGCCATGCCACGGCCCGCATGTCTTGCCACGGCGTTGCCAAACATGCCATGCCACGGCCTCGGCCCGCATGCCATGCCACGGCGTCGCCCAACATGCCATGCCGCGGCCGCGGCCCGCATGCCATGCCACGGCCTCGGCCCGCATGCCTTGCTACGGCGTTGCCCAACATGGCATGCCACGGCCTCGGCCCGCATGCCATGCCACGGCCTCGGCCCGCATGTCTTGCCACGGCGTTGCCAAACATGCCATGCCACGGCCTCGGCCCGCATGCCATGCCACGGCGTCGCCCAACATGCCATGCCACGGCCACGGCCACGGCCCGCATGCCATGCCACGGCCTCGGCCCGCATGCCTTGCTACGGCGTTGCCCGACATGCCATGCCACGGCCTCGGCCCGCATGCCTTGCCACCGCGTTGCCCAGCATGCCATGCCACCGCGTTGCCCGGCGTGCCATGCCTTAGCCTTGGCCAACATGTCGAGCCACGGCCTCGGCCCGCATGCCTTGCTACGGCGTCGCCCAACATGCCATGCCACGGCCTCGGCCCGCATGCCATCCCACGGCCTCGGCCCGCATGCCTTGGTACGGCGTCGCCCAACATGCCATGCCACGGCCTCGGCCCGCATTACATGCCACGGCCTCGGCCCGCATGACATGCCACGGCCTCGGCCCGCATGCCATGCCACGGCCTCGGCCCGCATGCCATGCCATGCCACGGCCCGCATGTCTTGCCATGGCGTTGCCAAACATGCCATGCCACGGCCTCGGCCCGCATGCCATGCCACGGCGTCGCCCAACATGCCATGCCACGGCCACGGCCCGCATGCCATGCCACGGCCTCGGCCCGCATGCCTTGCTACGGCGTTGCCCAACATGCCATGCCACGGCCTCGGCCCGCATGCCTTGCCACCGCGTTGCCCAGCATGCCATGCCACCGCGTTGACCGGCGTGCCATGCCTTAGCCTTGGCCAACATGTCGAGCCACGGCCTGGGCCAAACTTGCCATGACACGGCCTCGGCCCGCATGCCATGCCACGGCCTCGGCCCGCATGACATGCCACGGCCTCGGCCCGCATGCCTTGCTACGGCGTCGCCCAACATTCCATGCCACGGCCTCGGCCCGCATGCCAAGCCACGGCCTCGGCCCGCATGACATGCCACGGCCTCGGCCCGCATGCCTTGCCACGACGTCGCCCAACTTGCCATGCCACGGCCTCGGCCCGCATGCCATGCCACGGCCTCGGCTCGCATGACATGCCACGGCCTCGGCCCGCATGCCTTGCTACGGCGTCGCCCAACATGCCATGCCACGGCCTCGGCCCGCATGCCATGCCACGGCCTCGGCCCGCATGACATGCCACGGCCTCGGACCGCATGCCTTGCTACGGCGTCGCACAACATGCCATGCCACGGCCCCGGCCCGCATGCCTTGCCACCGCGTTGCCCGGCATGCCATGCCACCGCGTTGCCCGGCGTGCCATGCCTTAGCCTTGGCCAACATGTCGTGCCACGGCCTCGGCCCGCATGCCATGCCATGCCACGGCCCGCATGTCTTGCCACGGCGTTGCAAACATGCCATGCCACGGCCTCGGCCCGCATGCCTTGCTACGGCGTCGCCCAACATGCCATGCCACGGCCTCGGTCAGCATGCCATGCCATGGCACCGCCTTGTCCAGCACGCCGTGCCGCAGCGTTGGCCAGCATGCCTTGGCCGGCATGCCATGCCAATGCCTTGGGCCAACATGGCGTGCCACGGGCTGGGCCATGCCGGTCCGTTGCCCGGCATGCCACGGCCGTGGCGGCATGGCAAGCCACGGCCTCGGCCAGCATGCCATGCCCCGGCCTCGCCCAGCATGCCATGGCACGGTCTTGGTCAGCATGCCATGCCATGGCACCGCCTTGTGCAACGTTGGCCAGCATGCCTTGGCCGGCATGCCATGCCAATGCCTTGGGCCAACATGGCGTGCCACGGGCTGGGCGAGCATGCCACGCCACGGCCTTGGCTAGCAGCAAGGCATGCCACGGCCTCGGCGAGCATGCCATGCCATGCCAAGGCCAAGGCCAAGGCCAAAGCCAAGGCCAAGGCCAAGGCCAAGGCAGTGGGCAAGGGCAAGGCCAAGTCCCTGTGCAAGGCATGGCCAAGGCCAAGGCCATGGCATGCCACCGCCTCGATCGATCTTTTTGAACATGATTCTTTTATAATCTTACCCAAACCGTGAAACACAATTAAAAATGCACTACAATCAATTTTAAATGTCATTCCCTATTTTTTTGCAATTTTTCTGGAGCTTTTCGAATTTTTAAAGCCCTTATTTGGCATAAAAAAATCAAAATAAAATAAAAAAAATGAAAAAAATAATTTAATAATTTCTATAATTACTAGTGAATCATCCTTTAATTATGGGAATTTTTCCATAATTTTTTGACCATTTTTATTAATTTTTATTATTTTTTAAGTATTAATATCGAAATAAATTAAAATAAAATATTTTCGGTAAAAAAATATTTTTTTTAATTTTTTTTATGGTGTATTAAATTATTTCCTACAACTTTCATGTTGAAAGTTTTGGCAAAAAACCATTACTTTTTAAAAAAAACCCCATTATGACTCCTCGAACATGCTTGATGTTTCCTCCTGCCAGACTGAAAAGGGCTTAACAGGCTATTATAAGGGGGGGGCACCTCCCTTGCCCAGGGCAAGGCAGTGGCAGGTACGCCCCATGTTGGGCGCGGCCTGGGCTGCGGCCTTGGGTTACATGCACTGCGGCTCGACCGCGGCCTGGGCTGCGGCCTGGGGCGGCTCGGCCGCGGCCTTGGGCGGACTGGACCGCGGCCCTGGGCGGCCTTGCGCGGCCTGGGCGCGACCTTGGGCGGCCTGGGCGCGGCCTTGCGCGGCCTGGGCGCGGCCTTGGGCGGCCTGGCCGCGGCCTTGCGCGGCCTGGGCGCGGCCTTGGGCGGCCTGGCCGCGGCCTTGGGCAGCATGGCGTGGCATCCGCGCGGGCGTGGGCGGCCTGGCATGCGCGCGGCATGGGCAGCACGGCATGGCATGCGCACGGCCTGGGCGGCCTGGCATGCAGCCGGCCTGGCATGCCCGCGGCGTGGGCAGCACGGCATGGCATGCGCACGGCCTGGGCGGCCTGGCATGCAGCCGGCCTGGCATGCCCGCGGCGTGGGCAGCGTGGCCTGTGCGAATACCGCGCGCGTGGTCTTTTGACCACGGTGCGCGTGTTGCGCGCATGGTCGCGCACGCCTTTGCACGCCTTCGCACGCAACGCACGTCTAGTGATAAGAACCGCAGCCAAGGCAGCCCAGCCCCAAGGCCATGGCCAGCAGCATGGCATGCCACGGCCAAGGCAGGCCAGCCAAAGCCAGCAGCATGCCATGCCAAGGCCAAGGCCAGCAGCATGCCATGCCACGGCCAAGACAGCCCAGCCAAAGCCAGCAGCTTGCCATGCCAAGGCCAAGGCCAGCAGCATGCCATGCCACGGCCAAGGCAGCCCAGCCAAAGCCAGCAGCATGCCATGCCAAGGCCAAGGCCAGCAGCATGCCATGCCACGGCCAAGGCAGCCCAGCCAAAGCCAGCAGCATGCCATGCCAAGGCCTAGGCCAGCAGCATGCCATGCCACGGCCAAGGCAGGCCTGCCAAAGCCAGCAGCATGCCATGCCAAGGCCAAGGCCAGCAGCATGCCATGCCACGGCCAAGGCAGCCCAGGCAAAGCCAGCAGCATGCCATGCCAAGGCCTAGGCCAGCAGCATGCCATGCCACGGCCAAGGCAGGCCAGCCAAAGCCAGCAGCATGCCATGCCAAGGCCAAGGCCAGCAGCATGCCATGCCACGGCCAAGGCAGCCCAGCCAAAGCCAGCAGCATGCCAGGCCAAGGCCTTGGCCAGCAGCATGCCATGCCACGGCCAAGGCAGGCCTGCCAAAGCCAGCAGCATGCCATGCCAAGGCCAAGGCCAGCAGCATGCCATGCCACGGCCAAGGCAGCCCAGGCAAAGCCAGCAGCATGCCATGCCAAGGCCTAGGCCAGCAGCATGCCATGCCACGGCCAAGGCAGGCCAGCCAAAGCCAGCAGCATGCCATGCCAAGGCCAAGGCCAGCAGCATGCCATGCCACGGCCAAGGCAGCCCAGCCAAAGCCAGCAGCATGCCACGCCAAGGCCTAGGCCAGCAGCATGCCATGCCACGGCCAAGGCAGCCCAGCCAAAGCCAGCAGCATGCCATGCCAAGGCCAAGGCCAGCAGCATGCCATGCCACGGCCAAGGCAGCCCAGCCAAAGCCAGCAGCATGCCATGCCAAGGCCTAGGCCAGCAGCATGCCATGCCACGGCCAAGGCAGCCCAGCCAAAGCCAGCAGCATGCCATGCCAAGGCCAAGGCCAGCAGCATGCCATGCCACGGCCAAGGCAGCCCAGCCAAAGCCAGCAGCATGCCATGCCAAGGCCTAGGCCAGCAGCATGCCATGCCACGGCCAAGGCAGGCCTGCCAAAGCCAGCAGCATGCCATGCCAAGGCCAAGGCCAGCAGCATGCCATGCCACGGCCAAGGCAGCCCAGCCAAAGCCAGCAGCATGCCATGCCAAGGCCTAGGCCAGCAGCATGCCATGCCACGGCCAAGGCAGCCCAGCCAAAGCCAGCAGCATGCCATGCCAAGGCCAAGGCCAGCAGAATGCCATGCCACGGCCAAGGCAGGCCAGCCAAAGCCAGCAGCATGCCATGCCAAGGCCAAGGCCAGCAGCATGCCATGCCACGGCCAAGGCAGCCCAGGCAAAGCCAGCAGCATGCCATGCCAAGGCCTAGGCCAGCAGCATGCCATGCCACGGCCAAGGCAGGCCAGCCAAAGCCAGCAGCATGCCATGCCAAGGCCAAGGCCAGCAGCATGCCATGCCACGGCCAAGGCAGCCCAGCCAAAGCCAGCAGCATGCCAGGCCAAGGCCTTGGCCAGCAGCATGCCATGCCACGGCCAAGGCAGGCCTGCCAAAGCCAGCAGCATGCCATGCCAAGGCCAAGGCCAGCAGCATGCCATGCCACGGCCAAGGCAGGCCTGCCAAAGCCAGCAGCATGCCATGCCAAGGCCTAGGCCAGCAGCATGCCATGCCACGGCCAAGGCAGCCCAGCCAAAGCCAGCAGCATGCCATGCCAAGGCCAAGGCCAGCAGCATGCCATGCCACGGCCAAGGCAGCCCAGCCAAAGCCAGCAGCATGCCATGCCAAGGCCTAGGCCAGCAGCATGCCATGCCACGGCCAAGGCAGCCCAGCCAAAGCCAGCAGCATGCCATGCCAAGGCCAAGGCCAGCAGCATGCCATGCCACGGCCAAGGCAGCCCAGCCAAAGCCAGCAGCATGCCATGCCAAGGCCTAGGCCAGCAGCATGCCATGCCACGGCCAAGGCAGCCCAGCCAAAGCCAGCAGCATGCCATGCCAAGGCCAAGGCCAGCAGCATGCCATGCCACGGCCAAGGCAGCCCAGCCAAAGCCAGCAGCATGCCATGCCAAGGCCTAGGCCAGCAGCATGCCATGCCACGGCCAAGGCAGCCCAGCCAAAGCCAGCAACATGCCATGCCAAGACCAAGGCCAGCAGCATGCCATGCCACGGCCAAGGCAGCCCAGCCAAAGCCAGCAGCATGCCATGCCAAGGCCTAGGCCAGCAGCATGCCATGCCACGGCCAAGGCAGGCCTGCCAAAGCCAGCAGCATGCCATGCCAAGGCCAAGGCCAGCAACATGCCATGCCACGGCCAAGGCAGCCCAGCCAAAGCCAGCAGCATGCCATGCCAAGGCCTAGGCCAGCAGCATGCCATGCCACGGCCAAGGCAGCCCAGCCAAAGCCAGCAGCATGCCATGCCAAGGCCTAGGCCAGCAGCATGCCATGCCACGGCCAAGGCAGCCCAGCCAAAGCCAGCAGCATGCCATGCCAAGGCCAAGGCCAGCAGCATGCCATGCCACGGCCAAGGCAGCCCAGCCAAAGCCAGCAGCATGCCATGCCAAGGCCTAGGCCAGCAGCATGCCATGCCACGGCCAAGGCAGGCCTGCCAAAGCCAGCAGCATGCCATGTCAAGGCCAAGGCCAGCAGCATGCCATGCCACGGCCAAGGCAGCCCAGCCAAAGCCAGCAGCATGCCATGCCATGGCCTAGGCCAGCAGCATGCCATGCCACGGCCAAGGCAGGCCAGCCAAAGCCAGCAGCATGCCATGCCAAGGCCTAGGCCAGCAGCATGCCATGCCACGGCCAAGGCAGGCCAGCCAAAGCCAGCAGCATGCCATGCCAAGGCCAAGGCCAGCAGCATGCCATGCCACGGCCAACGCAGCCCAGCCAAAGCCGGCGGCATGCCATGCCAAGGCCAAGGCCAGCAGCATGCCATGCCACGACCAAGGCTGCCAGCCAAAGCTAGCAGCATGCCATGCCAAGGCCTAGGCCAGCAGCATGCCATGCCACGGCCAAGGCAGCCCAGCCAAAGCCAGCAGCATGCCATGCCAAGGCCTAGGCCAGCAGCATGCCATGCCACGGCCAAGGCAGCCCAGCCAAAGCCAGCAGCATGCCATGCCAAGGCCAAGGCCAGCAGCATGCCATGCCACGGCCAAGGCAGCCCAGCCAAAGCCAGCAGCATGCCATGCCAAGGCCAAGGCCAGCAGCATGCCATGCCACGGCCAAGGCAGCCCAGCCAAAGCCGCCAGCATGCCATGCCAAGGCCAAGGCCAAGGCCAGCAGCATGCCATGCCACGGCCAAGGCCAAGGCCAAGGCAGCCCATCCGAAGCCAGCAACATTCCATGGCAAGGCCAACGCAGCCCAGCCAAAGCCGGCGGCATGCCATGCCAAGGCCAAGGCCAGCCGCATGTCTTGCCACGGCCTTGTCCCGCAGCGTGGCGTGCCTTTGCCTTGGGCTAGAACATCGCATGCCACGCCCTTGGCAAGCAATCCTGTCCCTCGTGTAATTGCCATTTGGTTTGGCTTTGACTTACGTATATGTTGCCCTGCGAAATGCTTGTCCCTCGGGTAATAGCCGTTTGGTTGCCTTTGACTTGCGAACCCGTTGCTAGTGCTTTCCCCAGTGGAAGCTTGTTGGGAAAAGTATGTCCCTCGGAAGTTGCCTGTTGCGTTTGTTATTTGCATTCGAGCTATCCGATGCTTGCTGGGTTTCTCTAAGAGTTTTTGCACGTTCGTCGGGCTTTTTAATTATTTATTTACTCATAAAAATTATAATAAAATAAATTAAAAATAAAAAAATAGTTAAAAAAATTACTATAATTACTAGTGCCTCATCTTATAATTGTTGGAATTTTTCTAGAATTTTTTGAGTATTTTTAGTAATTTTTATTATTTTTTAAGTATTAAAATTGAAATAAATTAAAATAAAATATTCCGGTGGCCAAATATTTTTTTATAATTTTTTTTATGGTGTATTAAATTATTTCATACAACTTTCATGTTGAAAGTTTTGGCAAAAAACCATTACTTTTTAAAAAAACCCCATTATGACTCCTCGAACATGCTTGATGTTTCCTCCTGCCAGATTGAAAAGGGCTTAACAGGCTATTATAAGGGGGGGGCACCTCCCTTAAGGCTGGCCAGCATGGCCAGGCCACAGGCCACGCCTATGCCTAGGCGGGCGCTTGGCACATGCCATCGCTTGGCTTGTGGCATTGGCTTGTGGCATCGAAACTACATAGCCAAGCACGGGATGCGTCGAGTGGCGGCCCGCGGCGGTGGCGGTGGCACGTTGGCCTAGGCCAGCATGCCATGCCACAGCCTTGGCCAGCAACATGGCATGCCAAAGCCTTGGCCAGCAACATGGCATGCCAAAGCCTTGGCCAGCAGCATGCCATGCCTTGGCCTTGGCAAGCATGTCATGCCACGGCCTTGGCCAGCAGCATGCCATGCCACGGCCTTGGCCAGCAGCATGCCATGCCCCGGCCTTGGCCAGCAGCATGCCATGCCACGGCCTTGGCCAGCAGCATGCCATGCCACAGCCTTGGCCAGCAGCATGCCATGCCACAGCCTTGGCCAGCAACATGGCATGCCAAAGCCTTGGCCAGCAGCATGCCATGCCTTGGCCTTGGCAAGCATGTCATGCCACGGCCTTGGCCAGCAGCATGCCATGCCACGGCCTTGGCCAGCAGCATGCCATGCCACGGCCTTGGCCAGCAGCATGCCATGCCACAGCCTTGGCCAGCAGCACGCCATGCCCCGGCCTTGGCAAGCTTGTCATGCCCCGGCCTTGGCAAGCTTGTCATGCCACGGCCATGGCCAGCAGCGTGCTATGCCCCGGCCTTGGCCAGCAGCTTGCCATGCCACGACCTTGGCCAGCAGCTTGCCATGCCACGGCCTTGGCCAGCATGTCATGCCACGGCCTTGGCCAGCAGCATGCCATGCCACGGCCTTGGCCAGCAACATGGCATGCCGCGGCCTTGGCCGGCAGCATGCCATGCCGCGGCCTTGGCCGGCAGCATGCCATGCCGCGGCCTTTGCCAGCAGCATGGCAAGCCCAAGCCTTGGTCAGCAGCAGCATGCCATGCCAATGCCTTGGCCAGCAGCATGCCTTGCCACGGCCTCGTCCAGCAGCATGGCATGCCACGCCACGGCCTCGGCCATCAGCATGCCTTGCCACGGCCTCGGCCATCAGCATGCCTTGCCACGGCCTTGTCCAGCAGCATGGCATGCCCGGCCTTGGCCAGCAGCATGTCATGCCACGGCCTTGGCAAGCATGCCAAGCCACGGCCTTGGCAAGCATGCCATGTCCCTCGGGTAATTGTACAAGTTGCCTTGCGAAATGCATGTCCCTCGGTTAAATTGCCATTTGGTTGGCTTTGGCGTGCGAACGAGTTGCCTGTGCTTTCCTTGTGGAAGCTTGTTGCGAGAAGTATGTCCCTCGAAAGTTGCCTGTTGCGTTTGTTGTTTGCATTCGCGCTAACCGGTGCTTGCTCGGCCTCTCTAAATGTTTTCGCGCGTTCGTCGGGCTTCTTGGTCCTTCGGGGGGTGATTCGTTTTGGGGGGCTGGTGCACAGTGTACGTCGTGGCGCGTGAGTTGTGTTCGGTTTGTGCGAGTTGGACGGATCCCTGCCTGTGCAGCGAACTCCACTGGTGCATTCCTCCATGTCCCTCGGGTTGTCTTCGACTCGCCTTCGGGTTGCTTGCGCTTCCCTAGTGGAAGGTGCCTTGCGAAAAGCGTGTCCCTCGGGTAATTGCCATTTGGTTGGCTTTGACGTTCGAACGAGTTGCCTATGCTTTCCTAGTGGAAGCTTGTTGCGAAAAGTATGTCCCTCGAAAGTTGCCTGTTGCGTTTGTTATTCGCATTCGCGCTAACCGGTGCTTGCTCGGCCTCTCTAAATGTTTTCGCGCGTTCGTCGGGCTTCTTAGTCCTTCGGGGGGTGATTCGTTTTGGGGGGCTGGTGCACAGTGTACGTCGTGGCGCGTGAGTTGTGTTCGGTTTGTGCGAGTTGGACGGATCCCTGCCTGTGCAGCGAACTCCACTGGTGCATTCCTCCATGTCCCTCGGGTTGTCTTCGACTCGCCTTCGGGTTGCCTGCGCTTCCCTAGTGGAAGGTGCCTTGCGAAAAGCGTGTCCCTCGGGTAATTGCCATTTGGTTGGCTTTGACGTTCGAACGAGTTGCCTATGCTTTCCTAGTGGAAGCTTGTTGCGAAAAGTATGTCCCTCGAAAGTTGCCTGTTGCGCTTGTTACTTGCATTCGCGCTAACCGGTGCTTGCTCGGCCTCTCTAAATGTTTTCGCGCGTTCGTCGGGCTTCTTAGTCCTTCGGGGGGTGATTCGTTTTGGGGGGCTGGTGCACAGTGTACGTCGTGGCGCGTGAGTTGTGTTCGGTTTGTGCGAGTTGGACGGATCCCTGCCTGTGCAGCGAACTCCACTGGTGCATTCCTCCATGTCCCTCGGGTGATCGCCTTT
>NW_028129474.1:15152500-15162500 GCF_055761805.1 Camellia sinensis
CGCGTTGCCCAGCATGCCATGCCACCGCGTTGCCCGTGGTGCCATGCCTTAGCCTTGGCCAACATGTCGAGCCACGGCCTTGGCCAACATGTCGAGCCACGGCCTCGGCCCGCATGCCTTGCTACGGCGTCGCCCAACATGCCATGCCACGGCCTCGGCCCGCATGCCTTGCTACGGCGTCGCCCAACATGCCATGCCACGGCCTCGGCCCGCATGCCATGCCACGTCCTCGGCCCGCATGCCATGCCACGGCCTCGGCCCGCATGCCATGCCCCGGCTTCGGCCCGCATGCCATGCCACGGCCTCGGCCCGCATGACATGCCACGGCCTCGGCCCGCATGCCTTGCTTCGGCCACGGCCTCGGCCCGCATGCCATGACATGCCACGGCACGCATGTCTTGCCACGGCGTTGCCAAACATGCCATGCCACGGCCTCGGCCCGCATGCCATGCCACGGCGTCGCCCAACATGCCATGCCACGGCCTCGGCCCGCATGCCTTGCCACCGCGTTGCGCAGCATGCATTGCCACCGCGTTGGCCGGCTTGCCATGCCTTAGCCTTGGCCAACATGTCGAGCCACGGCCTCGGCCCGCATGCCTTGCTACGGCGTTGCCCAACATGCCATGCCACGGCCTCGGCCCGCATGCCTTGCCACCGCGTTGCCCAGCATGCCATGCCACCGCGTCGCCCGGCGTGCCATGCCTTAGCCTTGGCCAACATGTCGAGGCACGGCCTCGGCCTGCATGCCTTGCTACGGCGTCGCCCAACATGCCATGCCACGGCCTCGGCCCGCATGCCATGCCACGGCAGCGGCCCGCATGCCTTGCCACGGCGTTGCCCAACATGCCATGCCACGGCCTCGGCCCGCATGCCATGCCATGCCACGGCCCGCATGTCTTGCCACGGCGTTGCCAAACATGCCATGCCACGGCCTCGGCCCGCATGCCATGCCACGGCGTCGCCCAACATGCCATGCCCCGGCCACGGCCCGCATGCCATGCCACGGCCTCGGCCCGCATGCATTGCTACGGCGTTGCCCAACATGCCATGCCACGGCCTCGGCCCGCATGCCTTGCCACCGCGTTGCCCAGCATGCCATGCCACCGCGTTGGCCGGCGTGCCATGCCTTAGCCTTGGCCAACATGTCGAGCCACGGCCTCGGCCCGCATGCCTTGCTACGGCGTCGCCCAACATGCCATGCCACGGCCTCGCCCCGCATGCCATGCCACGGCCTCGCCCCGCATGACATGCCACGGCCTCGGCCCGCATGCCATGCCACGGCCTCGGCCCGCATGCCTTGCCACGGCGTGGCCCAACATGCCACGCCACGGCCTCGGCCCGCATGCCATGCCATGCCACGGCCCGCATGTCATGCCACGGCGTTGCCAAACATGCCATGCCACGGCCCCGGCCCGCATGCCTTGCTACGGCGTCGTCCAACATGCCATGCCACGGCCTCGGCCCGCATGCCATGCCACGGCCTCGGCCCGCATGCCATGCCACGGCCTCGGCCCGCATGCCATGCCACGGCCTCGGCCCGCATGCCATGCCACGGCCTCGGCCCGCATGCCTTGCCACGGCGTTGCCCAACATGCCATGCCACGGCCCGCATGTCTTGCCACGGCGTTGCCAAACATGCCATGCCACGGCCTCGGCCCGCATGCCATGCCACGGCGTCGCCCAACATGCCATGCCGCGGCCACGGCCCGCATGCCATGCCACGGCCTCGGCCCGCATGCCTTGCTACGGCGTTGCCCAACATGGCATGCCACGGCCTCGGCCCGCATGCCATGCCACGGCCTCGGCCCGCATGTCTTGCCACGGCGTTGCCAAACATGCCATGCCACGGCCTCGGCCCGCATGCCATGCCACGGCGTCGCCCAACATGCCATGCCACGGCCACGGCCACGGCCCGCATGCCATGCCACGGCCTCGGCCCGCATGCCTTGCTACGGCGTTGCCCGACATGCCATGCCACGGCCTCGGCCCGCATGCCTTGCCACCGCGTTGCCCAGCATGCCATGCCACCGCGTTGCCCGGCGTGCCATGCCTTAGCCTTGGCCAACATGTCGAGCCACGGCCTCGGCCCGCATGCCTTGCTACGGCGTCGCCCAACATGCCATGCCACGGCCTCGGCCCGCATGCCATCCCACGGCCTCGGCCCGCATGCCTTGGTACGGCGTCGCCCAACATGCCATGCCACGGCCTCGGCCCGCATTACATGCCACGGCCTCGGCCCGCATGACATGCCACGGCCTCGGCCCGCATGCCATGCCACGGCCTCGGCCCGCATGCCATGCCATGCCACGGCCCGCATGTCTTGCCATGGCGTTGCCAAACATGCCATGCCACGGCCTCGGCCCGCATGCCATGCCACGGCGTCGCCCAACATGCCATGCCACGGCCACGGCCCGCATGCCATGCCACGGCCTCGGCCCGCATGCCTTGCTACGGCGTTGCCCAACATGCCATGCCACGGCCTCGGCCCGCATGCCTTGCCACCGCGTTGCCCAGCATGCCATGCCACCGCGTTGACCGGCGTGCCATGCCTTAGCCTTGGCCAACATGTCGAGCCACGGCCTGGGCCAAACTTGCCATGACACGGCCTCGGCCCGCATGCCATGCCACGGCCTCGGCCCGCATGACATGCCACGGCCTCGGCCCGCATGCCTTGCTACGGCGTCGCCCAACATTCCATGCCACGGCCTCGGCCCGCATGCCAAGCCACGGCCTCGGCCCGCATGACATGCCACGGCCTCGGCCCGCATGCCTTGCCACGACGTCGCCCAACTTGCCATGCCACGGCCTCGGCCCGCATGCCATGCCACGGCCTCGGCTCGCATGACATGCCACGGCCTCGGCCCGCATGCCTTGCTACGGCGTCGCCCAACATGCCATGCCACGGCCTCGGCCCGCATGCCATGCCACGGCCTCGGCCCGCATGACATGCCACGGCCTCGGACCGCATGCCTTGCTACGGCGTCGCACAACATGCCATGCCACGGCCCCGGCCCGCATGCCTTGCCACCGCGTTGCCCGGCATGCCATGCCACCGCGTTGCCCGGCGTGCCATGCCTTAGCCTTGGCCAACATGTCGTGCCACGGCCTCGGCCCGCATGCCATGCCATGCCACGGCCCGCATGTCTTGCCACGGCGTTGCAAACATGCCATGCCACGGCCTCGGCCCGCATGCCTTGCTACGGCGTCGCCCAACATGCCATGCCACGGCCTCGGTCAGCATGCCATGCCATGGCACCGCCTTGTCCAGCACGCCGTGCCGCAGCGTTGGCCAGCATGCCTTGGCCGGCATGCCATGCCAATGCCTTGGGCCAACATGGCGTGCCACGGGCTGGGCCATGCCGGTCCGTTGCCCGGCATGCCACGGCCGTGGCGGCATGGCAAGCCACGGCCTCGGCCAGCATGCCATGCCCCGGCCTCGCCCAGCATGCCATGGCACGGTCTTGGTCAGCATGCCATGCCATGGCACCGCCTTGTGCAACGTTGGCCAGCATGCCTTGGCCGGCATGCCATGCCAATGCCTTGGGCCAACATGGCGTGCCACGGGCTGGGCGAGCATGCCACGCCACGGCCTTGGCTAGCAGCAAGGCATGCCACGGCCTCGGCGAGCATGCCATGCCATGCCAAGGCCAAGGCCAAGGCCAAAGCCAAGGCCAAGGCCAAGGCCAAGGCAGTGGGCAAGGGCAAGGCCAAGTCCCTGTGCAAGGCATGGCCAAGGCCAAGGCCATGGCATGCCACCGCCTCGATCGATCTTTTTGAACATGATTCTTTTATAATCTTACCCAAACCGTGAAACACAATTAAAAATGCACTACAATCAATTTTAAATGTCATTCCCTATTTTTTTGCAATTTTTCTGGAGCTTTTCGAATTTTTAAAGCCCTTATTTGGCATAAAAAAATCAAAATAAAATAAAAAAAATGAAAAAAATAATTTAATAATTTCTATAATTACTAGTGAATCATCCTTTAATTATGGGAATTTTTCCATAATTTTTTGACCATTTTTATTAATTTTTATTATTTTTTAAGTATTAATATCGAAATAAATTAAAATAAAATATTTTCGGTAAAAAAATATTTTTTTTAATTTTTTTTATGGTGTATTAAATTATTTCCTACAACTTTCATGTTGAAAGTTTTGGCAAAAAACCATTACTTTTTAAAAAAACCCCATTATGACTCCTCGAACATGCTTGATGTTTCCTCCTGCCAGACTGAAAAGGGCTTAACAGGCTATTATAAGGGGGGGGCACCTCCCTTGCCCAGGGCAAGGCAGTGGCAGGTACGCCCCATGTTGGGCGCGGCCTGGGCTGCGGCCTTGGGTTACATGCACTGCGGCTCGACCGCGGCCTGGGCTGCGGCCTGGGGCGGCTCGGCCGCGGCCTTGGGCGGCCTGGACCGCGGCCTTGGGCGGCCTTGCGCGGCCTGGGCGCGGCCTTGGGCGGCCTGGGCGCGGCCTTGCGCGGCCTGGGCGCGGCCTTGGGCGGCCTGGCCGCGGCCTTGCGCGGCCTGGGCGCGGCCTTGGGCAGCATGGCGTGGCATCCGCGCGGGCGTGGGCGGCCTGGCATGCGCGCGGCATGGGCAGCACGGCATGGCATGCGCACGGCCTGGGCGGCCTGGCATGCAGCCGGCCTGGCATGCCCGCGGCGTGGGCAGCACGGCATGGCATGCGCACGGCCTGGGCGGCCTGGCATGCAGCCGGCCTGGCATGCCCGCGGCGTGGGCAGCACGGCATGGCATGCGCACGGCCTGGGCGGCCTGGCATGCAGCTGGCCTGGGCAGCACGGCATGGCATGCGCACGGCCTGGGCGGCCTGGCATGCAGCCGGCCAGGGCAGCCTGGCCTGGCATGCCCGCGGCGTGGGCAGCGTGGCCTGTGCGAATACCGCGCGCGTGGTCTTTTGACCACGGTGCGCGTGTTGCGCGCATGGTCGCGCACGCCTTTGCACGCCTTCGCACGCAACGCACGTCTAGTGATAAGAACCGCAGCCAAGGCAGCCCAGCCCCAAGGCCATGGCCAGCAGCATGGCATGCCACGGCCAAGGCAGGCCAGCCAAAGCCAGCAGCATGCCATGCCAAGGCCAAGGCCAGCAGCATGCCATGCCACGGCCAAGGCAGCCCAGCCAAAGCCAGCAGCTTGCCATGCCAAGGCCAAGGCCAGCAGCATGCCATGCCACGGCCAAGGCAGCCCAGCCAAAGCCAGCAGCATGCCATGCCAAGGCCAAGGCCAGCAGCATGCCATGCCACGGCCAAGGCAGCCCAGCCAAAGCCAGCAGCATGCCATGCCAAGGCCTAGGCCAGCAGCATGCCATGCCACGGCCAAGGCAGGCCTGCCAAAGCCAGCAGCATGCCATGCCAAGGCCAAGGCCAGCAGCATGCCATGCCACGGCCAAGGCAGCCCAGGCAAAGCCAGCAGCATGCCATGCCAAGGCCTAGGCCAGCAGCATGCCATGCCACGGCCAAGGCAGGCCAGCCAAAGCCAGCAGCATGCCATGCCAAGGCCAAGGCCAGCAGCATGCCATGCCACGGCCAAGGCAGCCCAGCCAAAGCCAGCAGCATGCCAGGCCAAGGCCTTGGCCAGCAGCATGCCATGCCACGGCCAAGGCAGGCCTGCCAAAGCCAGCAGCATGCCATGCCAAGGCCAAGGCCAGCAGCATGCCATGCCACGGCCAAGGCAGCCCAGGCAAAGCCAGCAGCATGCCATGCCAAGGCCTAGGCCAGCAGCATGCCATGCCACGGCCAAGGCAGGCCAGCCAAAGCCAGCAGCATGCCATGCCAAGGCCAAGGCCAGCAGCATGCCATGCCACGGCCAAGGCAGCCCAGCCAAAGCCAGCAGCATGCCATGCCAAGGCCTAGGCCAGCAGCATGCCATGCCACGGCCAAGGCAGCCCAGCCAAAGCCAGCAGCATGCCATGCCAAGGCCAAGGCCAGCAGCATGCCATGCCACGGCCAAGGCAGCCCAGCCAAAGCCAGCAGCATGCCATGCCAAGGCCTAGGCCAGCAGCATGCCATGCCACGGCCAAGGCAGCCCAGCCAAAGCCAGCAGCATGCCATACCAAGGCCAAGGCCAGCAGCATGCCATGCCACGGCCAAGGCAGCCCAGCCAAAGCCAGCAGCATGCCATGCCAAGGCCTAGGCCAGCAGCATGCCATGCCACGGCCAAGGCAGGCCTGCCAAAGCCAGCAGCATGCCATGCCAAGGCCAAGGCCAGCAGCATGCCATGCCACGGCCAAGGCAGCCCAGCCAAAGCCAGCAGCATGCCATGCCAAGGCCTAGGCCAGCAGCATGCCATGCCACGGCCAAGGCAGCCCAGCCAAAGCCAGCAGCATGCCATGCCAAGGCCAAGGCCAGCAGAATGCCATGCCACGGCCAAGGCAGGCCAGCCAAAGCCAGCAGCATGCCATGCCAAGGCCAAGGCCAGCAGCATGCCATGCCACGGCCAAGGCAGCCCAGGCAAAGCCAGCAGCATGCCATGCCAAGGCCTAGGCCAGCAGCATGCCATGCCACGGCCAAGGCAGGCCAGCCAAAGCCAGCAGCATGCCATGCCAAGGCCAAGGCCAGCAGCATGCCATGCCACGGCCAAGGCAGCCCAGCCAAAGCCAGCAGCATGCCAGGCCAAGGCCTTGGCCAGCAGCATGCCATGCCACGGCCAAGGCAGGCCTGCCAAAGCCAGCAGCATGCCATGCCAAGGCCAAGGCCAGCAGCATGCCATGCCACGGCCAAGGCAGGCCTGCCAAAGCCAGCAGCATGCCATGCCAAGGCCTAGGCCAGCAGCATGCCATGCCACGGCCAAGGCAGCCCAGCCAAAGCCAGCAGCATGCCATGCCAAGGCCAAGGCCAGCAGCATGCCATGCCACGGCCAAGGCAGCCCAGCCAAAGCCAGCAGCATGCCATGCCAAGGCCTAGGCCAGCAGCATGCCATGCCACGGCCAAGGCAGCCCAGCCAAAGCCAGCAGCATGCCATGCCAAGGCCAAGGCCAGCAGCATGCCATGCCACGGCCAAGGCAGCCCAGCCAAAGCCAGCAGCATGCCATGCCAAGGCCTAGGCCAGCAGCATGCCATGCCACGGCCAAGGCAGCCCAGCCAAAGCCAGCAGCATGCCATGCCAAGGCCAAGGCCAGCAGCATGCCATGCCACGGCCAAGGCAGCCCAGCCAAAGCCAGCAGCATGCCATGCCAAGGCCTAGGCCAGCAGCATGCCATGCCACGGCCAAGGCAGCCCAGCCAAAGCCAGCAACATGCCATGCCAAGGCCAAGGCCAGCAGCATGCCATGCCACGGCCAAGGCAGCCCAGCCAAAGCCAGCAGCATGCCATGCCAAGGCCTAGGCCAGCAGCATGCCATGCCACGGCCAAGGCAGGCCTGCCAAAGCCAGCAGCATGCCATGCCAAGGCCAAGGCCAGCAACATGCCATGCCACGGCCAAGGCAGCCCAGCCAAAGCCAGCAGCATGCCATGCCAAGGCCTAGGCCAGCAGCATGCCATGCCACGGCCAAGGCAGCCCAGCCAAAGCCAGCAGCATGCCATGCCAAGGCCTAGGCCAGCAGCATGCCATGCCACGGCCAAGGCAGCCCAGCCAAAGCCAGCAGCATGCCATGCCAAGGCCAAGGCCAGCAGCATGCCATGCCACGGCCAAGGCAGCCCAGCCAAAGCCAGCAGCATGCCATGCCAAGGCCTAGGCCAGCAGCATGCCATGCCACGGCCAAGGCAGGCCTGCCAAAGCCAGCAGCATGCCATGTCAAGGCCAAGGCCAGCAGCATGCCATGCCACGGCCAAGGCAGCCCAGCCAAAGCCAGCAGCATGCCATGCCATGGCCTAGGCCAGCAGCATGCCATGCCACGGCCAAGGCAGGCCAGCCAAAGCCAGCAGCATGCCATGCCAAGGCCTAGGCCAGCAGCATGCCATGCCACGGCCAAGGCAGGCCAGCCAAAGCCAGCAGCATGCCATGCCAAGGCCAAGGCCAGCAGCATGCCATGCCACGGCCAACGCAGCCCAGCCAAAGCCGGCGGCATGCCATGCCAAGGCCAAGGCCAGCAGCATGCCATGCCACGACCAAGGCTGCCAGCCAAAGCCAGCAGCATGCCATGCCAAGGCCTAGGCCAGCAGCATGCCATGCCACGGCCAAGGCAGCCCAGCCAAAGCCAGCAGCATGCCATGCCAAGGCCTAGGCCAGCAGCAT
Source organism: Camellia sinensis (assembly GCF_055761805.1). Classification (NCBI taxonomy): domain Eukaryota; kingdom Viridiplantae; phylum Streptophyta; class Magnoliopsida; order Ericales; family Theaceae; genus Camellia; species Camellia sinensis. Next base: position 15,160,696 of record NW_028129474.1, read on the forward strand.
GCCATGCCACGGCCAAGGCAGCCCAGCCAAAGCCAGCAGCATGCCATGCCAAGGCCAAGGCCAGCAGCATGCCATGCCACGGCCAAGGCAGCCCAGCCAAAGCCAGCAGCATGCCATGCCAAGGCCAAGGCCAGCAGCATGCCATGCCACGGCCAAGGCAGCCCAGCCAAAGCCGCCAGCATGCCATGCCAAGGCCAAGGCCAAGGCCAGCAGCATGCCATGCCACGGCCAAGGCCAAGGCCAAGGCAGCCCATCCGAAGCCAGCAACATTCCATGGCAAGGCCAACGCAGCCCAGCCAAAGCCGGCGGCATGCCATGCCAAGGCCAAGGCCAGCCGCATGTCTTGCCACGGCCTTGTCCCGCAGCGTGGCGTGCCTTTGCCTTGGGCTAGAACATCGCATGCCACGCCCTTGGCAAGCAATCCTGTCCCTCGTGTAATTGCCATTTGGTTTGGCTTTGACTTACGTATATGTTGCCCTGCGAAATGCTTGTCCCTCGGGTAATAGCCGTTTGGTTGCCTTTGACTTGCGAACCCGTTGCTAGTGCTTTCCCCAGTGGAAGCTTGTTGGGAAAAGTATGTCCCTCGGAAGTTGCCTGTTGCGTTTGTTATTTGCATTCGAGCTATCCGATGCTTGCTGGGTTTCTCTAAGAGTTTTTGCACGTTCGTCGGGCTTTTTAATTATTTATTTACTCATAAAAATTATAATAAAATAAATTAAAAATAAAAAAATAGTTAAAAAAATTACTATAATTACTAGTGCCTCATCTTATAATTGTTGGAATTTTTCTAGAATTTTTTGAGTATTTTTAGTAATTTTTATTATTTTTTAAGTATTAAAATTGAAATAAATTAAAATAAAATATTCCGGTGGCCAAATATTTTTTTATAATTTTTTTTATGGTGTATTAAATTATTTCATACAACTTTCATGTTGAAAGTTTTGGCAAAAAACCATTACTTTTTAAAAAAACCCCATTATGACTCCTCGAACATGCTTGATGTTTCCTCCTGCCAGATTGAAAAGGGCTTAACAGGCTATTATAAGGGGGGGGCACCTCCCTTAAGCCTGGCCAGCATGGCCAGGCCACAGGCCACGCCTATGCCTAGGCGGGCGCTTGGCACATGCCATCGCTTGGCTTGTGGCATTGGCTTGTGGCATCGAAACTACATAGCCAAGCACGGGATGCGTCGAGTGGCGGCCCGCGGCGGTGGCGGTGGCACGTTGGCCTAGGCCAGCATGCCATGCCACAGCCTTGGCCAGCAACATGGCATGCCAAAGCCTTGGCCAGCAACATGGCATGCCAAAGCCTTGGCCAGCAGCATGCCATGCCTTGGCCTTGGCAAGCATGTCATGCCACGGCCTTGGCCAGCAGCATGCCATGCCACGGCCTTGGCCAGCAGCATGCCATGCCCCGGCCTTGGCCAGCAGCATGCCATGCCACGGCCTTGGCCAGCAGCATGCCATGCCACAGCCTTGGCCAGCAGCATGCCATGCCACAGCCTTGGCCAGCAACATGGCATGCCAAAGCCTTGGCCAGCAGCATGCCATGCCTTGGCCTTGGCAAGCATGTCATGCCACGGCCTTGGCCAGCAGCATGCCATGCCACGGCCTTGGCCAGCAGCATGCCATGCCACGGCCTTGGCCAGCAGCATGCCATGCCATGGCCTTGGCCAGCAGCATGCCATGCCACAGCCTTGGCCAGCAGCACGCCATGCCCCGGCCTTGGCAAGCTTGTCATGCCACGGCCATGGCCAGCAGCGTGCTATGCCCCGGCCTTGGCCAGCAGCTTGCCATGCCACGACC
>NW_028129474.1:15172500-15185000 GCF_055761805.1 Camellia sinensis
CCACGGCCTCGGCCCGCATGACATGCCACGGCCTCGGCCCGCATGACATGCCACGGCCTCGGCCCGCATGCCATGCCACGGCCTCGGCCCGCATGCCTTGCCACGGCGTTGCCCAACATGCCACGCCACGGTCTCGGCCCGCATGCCATGCCATGCCACGGCCCGCATGTCTTTTGCCACGGCGTTGCCAAACATGCCATGCCACGGCCTCGACCAGCATGCCATGCCACGGCGTCGCCCAACATGCCATGCCACGGCCACGGCCCGCATGCCATGCCACGGCCTCGGCCCGCATGCCTTGCTACGGCGTTGCCCAACATGCCATGCCACGGCCTCGGCCCGCATGCCTTGCCACCGCGTTGCCCAGCATGCCATGCCACCGCGTTGCCCGTCGTGCCATGCCTTAGCCTTGGCCAACATGTCGAGCCACGGCCTCGGCCCGCATGCCATGCTACGGCGTCGCCCAACATGCCATGCCACGGCCTCGGCCCGCATGCCTTGCTACGGCGTCGCCCAACATGCCATGCCACGGCCTCGGCCCGCATGCCATGCCACGGCCTCGGCCCGCATGCCATGCCACGGCCTCGGCCCGCATGCCATGCCACGGCCTCGGCCCGCATGCCATGCCACGGCCTCGGCCCGCATGCCATGCCACGGCCTCGGCCCGCATGACATGCCACGGCCTCGGCCCGCATGCCATGCCACGGCGTTGCCCAACATGCCATGCCACGTCCTCGGCCCGCATGCCATGACATGCCACGGCCCGCATGTGTTGCCACGGCGTTGCCAAACATGCCATGCCACGGCCTCGGCCCGCATGCCATGCCACGGCGTCGCCCAACATGCCATGCCACGGCCACGGCCCGCATGCCATGCCACGGCCTCGGCCCGCATGCCTTGCCACCGCGTTGCGCAGCATGCATTGCCACCGCGTTGGCCGGCTTGCCATGCCTTAGCCTTGGCCAACATGTCGAGCCACGGCCTCGGCCCGCATGCCTTGCTACGGCGTTGCCCAACATGCCATGCCACGGCCTCGGCCCGCATGCCTTGCCACCGCGTTGCCCAGCATGCCATGCCACCGCGTCGCCCGGCGTGCCATGCCTTAGCCTTGGCCAACATGTCGAGGCACGGCCTCGGCCTGCATGCCTTGCTACGGCGTCGCCCAACATGCCATGCCACGGCCTCGGCCCGCATGCCATGCCACGGCAGCGGCCCGCATGCCTTGCCACGGCGTTGCCCAACATGCCATGCCACGGCCTCGGCCCGCATGCCATGCCATGCCACGGCCCGCATGTCTTGCCACGGCGTTGCCAAACATGCCATGCCACGGCCTCGGCCCGCATGCCATGCCACGGCGTCGCCCAACATGCCATGCCCCGGCCACGGCCCGCATGCCATGCCACGGCCTCGGCCCGCATGCATTGCTACGGCGTTGCCCAACATGCCATGCCACGGCCTCGGCCCGCATGCCTTGCCACCGCGTTGCCCAGCATGCCATGCCACCGCGTTGGCCGGCGTGCCATGCCTTAGCCTTGGCCAACATGTCGAGCCACGGCCTCGGCCCGCATGCCTTGCTACGGCGTCGCCCAACATGCCATGCCACGGCCTCGCCCCGCATGCCATGCCACGGCCTCGCCCCGCATGACATGCCACGGCCTCGGCCCGCATGCCATGCCACGGCCTCGGCCCGCATGCCTTGCCACGGCGTGGCCCAACATGCCACGCCACGGCCTCGGCCCGCATGCCATGCCATGCCACGGCCCGCATGTCATGCCACGGCGTTGCCAAACATGCCATGCCACGGCCCCGGCCCGCATGCCTTGCTACGGCGTCGTCCAACATGCCATGCCACGGCCTCGGCCCGCATGCCATGCCACGGCCTCGGCCCGCATGCCATGCCACGGCCTCGGCCCGCATGCCATGCCACGGCCTCGGCCCGCATGCCATGCCACGGCCTCGGCCCGCATGCCTTGCCACGGCGTTGCCCAACATGCCATGCCACGGCCCGCATGTCTTGCCACGGCGTTGCCAAACATGCCATGCCACGGCCTCGGCCCGCATGCCATGCCACGGCGTCGCCCAACATGCCATGCCGCGGCCACGGCCCGCATGCCATGCCACGGCCTCGGCCCGCATGCCTTGCTACGGCGTTGCCCAACATGGCATGCCACGGCCTCGGCCCGCATGCCATGCCACGGCCTCGGCCCGCATGTCTTGCCACGGCGTTGCCAAACATGCCATGCCACGGCCTCGGCCCGCATGCCATGCCACGGCGTCGCCCAACATGCCATGCCACGGCCACGGCCACGGCCCGCATGCCATGCCACGGCCTCGGCCCGCATGCCTTGCTACGGCGTTGCCCGACATGCCATGCCACGGCCTCGGCCCGCATGCCTTGCCACCGCGTTGCCCAGCATGCCATGCCACCGCGTTGCCCGGCGTGCCATGCCTTAGCCTTGGCCAACATGTCGAGCCACGGCCTCGGCCCGCATGCCTTGCTACGGCGTCGCCCAACATGCCATGCCACGGCCTCGGCCCGCATGCCATCCCACGGCCTCGGCCCGCATGCCTTGGTACGGCGTCGCCCAACATGCCATGCCACGGCCTCGGCCCGCATTACATGCCACGGCCTCGGCCCGCATGACATGCCACGGCCTCGGCCCGCATGCCATGCCACGGCCTCGGCCCGCATGCCATGCCATGCCACGGCCCGCATGTCTTGCCATGGCGTTGCCAAACATGCCATGCCACGGCCTCGGCCCGCATGCCATGCCACGGCGTCGCCCAACATGCCATGCCACGGCCACGGCCCGCATGCCATGCCACGGCCTCGGCCCGCATGCCTTGCTACGGCGTTGCCCAACATGCCATGCCACGGCCTCGGCCCGCATGCCTTGCCACCGCGTTGCCCAGCATGCCATGCCACCGCGTTGACCGGCGTGCCATGCCTTAGCCTTGGCCAACATGTCGAGCCACGGCCTGGGCCAAACTTGCCATGACACGGCCTCGGCCCGCATGCCATGCCACGGCCTCGGCCCGCATGACATGCCACGGCCTCGGCCCGCATGCCTTGCTACGGCGTCGCCCAACATTCCATGCCACGGCCTCGGCCCGCATGCCAAGCCACGGCCTCGGCCCGCATGACATGCCACGGCCTCGGCCCGCATGCCTTGCCACGACGTCGCCCAACTTGCCATGCCACGGCCTCGGCCCGCATGCCATGCCACGGCCTCGGCTCGCATGACATGCCACGGCCTCGGCCCGCATGCCTTGCTACGGCGTCGCCCAACATGCCATGCCACGGCCTCGGCCCGCATGCCATGCCACGGCCTCGGCCCGCATGACATGCCACGGCCTCGGACCGCATGCCTTGCTACGGCGTCGCACAACATGCCATGCCACGGCCCCGGCCCGCATGCCTTGCCACCGCGTTGCCCGGCATGCCATGCCACCGCGTTGCCCGGCGTGCCATGCCTTAGCCTTGGCCAACATGTCGTGCCACGGCCTCGGCCCGCATGCCATGCCATGCCACGGCCCGCATGTCTTGCCACGGCGTTGCAAACATGCCATGCCACGGCCTCGGCCCGCATGCCTTGCTACGGCGTCGCCCAACATGCCATGCCACGGCCTCGGTCAGCATGCCATGCCATGGCACCGCCTTGTCCAGCACGCCGTGCCGCAGCGTTGGCCAGCATGCCTTGGCCGGCATGCCATGCCAATGCCTTGGGCCAACATGGCGTGCCACGGGCTGGGCCATGCCGGTCCGTTGCCCGGCATGCCACGGCCGTGGCGGCATGGCAAGCCACGGCCTCGGCCAGCATGCCATGCCCCGGCCTCGCCCAGCATGCCATGGCACGGTCTTGGTCAGCATGCCATGCCATGGCACCGCCTTGTGCAACGTTGGCCAGCATGCCTTGGCCGGCATGCCATGCCAATGCCTTGGGCCAACATGGCGTGCCACGGGCTGGGCGAGCATGCCACGCCACGGCCTTGGCTAGCAGCAAGGCATGCCACGGCCTCGGCGAGCATGCCATGCCATGCCAAGGCCAAGGCCAAGGCCAAAGCCAAGGCCAAGGCCAAGGCCAAGGCAGTGGGCAAGGGCAAGGCCAAGTCCCTGTGCAAGGCATGGCCAAGGCCAAGGCCATGGCATGCCACCGCCTCGATCGATCTTTTTGAACATGATTCTTTTATAATCTTACCCAAACCGTGAAACACAATTAAAAATGCACTACAATCAATTTTAAATGTCATTCCCTATTTTTTTGCAATTTTTCTGGAGCTTTTCGAATTTTTAAAGCCCTTATTTGGCATAAAAAAATCAAAATAAAATAAAAAAAATGAAAAAAATAATTTAATAATTTCTATAATTACTAGTGAATCATCCTTTAATTATGGGAATTTTTCCATAATTTTTTGACCATTTTTATTAATTTTTATTATTTTTTAAGTATTAATATCGAAATAAATTAAAATAAAATATTTTCGGTAAAAAAATATTTTTTTTAATTTTTTTTATGGTGTATTAAATTATTTCCTACAACTTTCATGTTGAAAGTTTTGGCAAAAAACCATTACTTTTTAAAAAAACCCCATTATGACTCCTCGAACATGCTTGATGTTTCCTCCTGCCAGACTGAAAAGGGCTTAACAGGCTATTATAAGGGGGGGGCACCTCCCTTGCCCAGGGCAAGGCAGTGGCAGGTACGCCCCATGTTGGGCGCGGCCTGGGCTGCGGCCTTGGGTTACATGCACTGCGGCTCGACCGCGGCCTGGGCTGCGGCCTGGGGCGGCTCGGCCGCGGCCTTGGGCGGCCTGGACCGCGGCCTTGGGCGGCCTTGCGCGGCCTGGGCGCGGCCTTGGGCGGCCTGGGCGCGGCCTTGCGCGGCCTGGGCGCGGCCTTGGGCGGCCTGGCCGCGGCCTTGCGCGGCCTGGGCGCGGCCTTGGGCAGCATGGCGTGGCATCCGCGCGGGCGTGGGCGGCCTGGCATGCGCGCGGCATGGGCAGCACGGCATGGCATGCGCACGGCCTGGGCGGCCTGGCATGCAGCCGGCCTGGCATGCCCGCGGCGTGGGCAGCACGGCATGGCATGCGCACGGCCTGGGCGGCCTGGCATGCAGCCGGCCTGGCATGCCCGCGGCGTGGGCAGCACGGCATGGCATGCGCACGGCCTGGGCGGCCTGGCATGCAGCTGGCCTGGGCAGCACGGCATGGCATGCGCACGGCCTGGGCGGCCTGGCATGCAGCCGGCCAGGGCAGCCTGGCCTGGCATGCCCGCGGCGTGGGCAGCGTGGCCTGTGCGAATACCGCGCGCGTGGTCTTTTGACCACGGTGCGCGTGTTGCGCGCATGGTCGCGCACGCCTTTGCACGCCTTCGCACGCAACGCACGTCTAGTGATAAGAACCGCAGCCAAGGCAGCCCAGCCCCAAGGCCATGGCCAGCAGCATGGCATGCCACGGCCAAGGCAGGCCAGCCAAAGCCAGCAGCATGCCATGCCAAGGCCAAGGCCAGCAGCATGCCATGCCACGGCCAAGGCAGCCCAGCCAAAGCCAGCAGCTTGCCATGCCAAGGCCAAGGCCAGCAGCATGCCATGCCACGGCCAAGGCAGCCCAGCCAAAGCCAGCAGCATGCCATGCCAAGGCCAAGGCCAGCAGCATGCCATGCCACGGCCAAGGCAGCCCAGCCAAAGCCAGCAGCATGCCATGCCAAGGCCTAGGCCAGCAGCATGCCATGCCACGGCCAAGGCAGGCCTGCCAAAGCCAGCAGCATGCCATGCCAAGGCCAAGGCCAGCAGCATGCCATGCCACGGCCAAGGCAGCCCAGGCAAAGCCAGCAGCATGCCATGCCAAGGCCTAGGCCAGCAGCATGCCATGCCACGGCCAAGGCAGGCCAGCCAAAGCCAGCAGCATGCCATGCCAAGGCCAAGGCCAGCAGCATGCCATGCCACGGCCAAGGCAGCCCAGCCAAAGCCAGCAGCATGCCAGGCCAAGGCCTTGGCCAGCAGCATGCCATGCCACGGCCAAGGCAGGCCTGCCAAAGCCAGCAGCATGCCATGCCAAGGCCAAGGCCAGCAGCATGCCATGCCACGGCCAAGGCAGCCCAGGCAAAGCCAGCAGCATGCCATGCCAAGGCCTAGGCCAGCAGCATGCCATGCCACGGCCAAGGCAGGCCAGCCAAAGCCAGCAGCATGCCATGCCAAGGCCAAGGCCAGCAGCATGCCATGCCACGGCCAAGGCAGCCCAGCCAAAGCCAGCAGCATGCCATGCCAAGGCCTAGGCCAGCAGCATGCCATGCCACGGCCAAGGCAGCCCAGCCAAAGCCAGCAGCATGCCATGCCAAGGCCAAGGCCAGCAGCATGCCATGCCACGGCCAAGGCAGCCCAGCCAAAGCCAGCAGCATGCCATGCCAAGGCCTAGGCCAGCAGCATGCCATGCCACGGCCAAGGCAGCCCAGCCAAAGCCAGCAGCATGCCATACCAAGGCCAAGGCCAGCAGCATGCCATGCCACGGCCAAGGCAGCCCAGCCAAAGCCAGCAGCATGCCATGCCAAGGCCTAGGCCAGCAGCATGCCATGCCACGGCCAAGGCAGGCCTGCCAAAGCCAGCAGCATGCCATGCCAAGGCCAAGGCCAGCAGCATGCCATGCCACGGCCAAGGCAGCCCAGCCAAAGCCAGCAGCATGCCATGCCAAGGCCTAGGCCAGCAGCATGCCATGCCACGGCCAAGGCAGCCCAGCCAAAGCCAGCAGCATGCCATGCCAAGGCCAAGGCCAGCAGAATGCCATGCCACGGCCAAGGCAGGCCAGCCAAAGCCAGCAGCATGCCATGCCAAGGCCAAGGCCAGCAGCATGCCATGCCACGGCCAAGGCAGCCCAGGCAAAGCCAGCAGCATGCCATGCCAAGGCCTAGGCCAGCAGCATGCCATGCCACGGCCAAGGCAGGCCAGCCAAAGCCAGCAGCATGCCATGCCAAGGCCAAGGCCAGCAGCATGCCATGCCACGGCCAAGGCAGCCCAGCCAAAGCCAGCAGCATGCCAGGCCAAGGCCTTGGCCAGCAGCATGCCATGCCACGGCCAAGGCAGGCCTGCCAAAGCCAGCAGCATGCCATGCCAAGGCCAAGGCCAGCAGCATGCCATGCCACGGCCAAGGCAGGCCTGCCAAAGCCAGCAGCATGCCATGCCAAGGCCTAGGCCAGCAGCATGCCATGCCACGGCCAAGGCAGCCCAGCCAAAGCCAGCAGCATGCCATGCCAAGGCCAAGGCCAGCAGCATGCCATGCCACGGCCAAGGCAGCCCAGCCAAAGCCAGCAGCATGCCATGCCAAGGCCTAGGCCAGCAGCATGCCATGCCACGGCCAAGGCAGCCCAGCCAAAGCCAGCAGCATGCCATGCCAAGGCCAAGGCCAGCAGCATGCCATGCCACGGCCAAGGCAGCCCAGCCAAAGCCAGCAGCATGCCATGCCAAGGCCTAGGCCAGCAGCATGCCATGCCACGGCCAAGGCAGCCCAGCCAAAGCCAGCAGCATGCCATGCCAAGGCCAAGGCCAGCAGCATGCCATGCCACGGCCAAGGCAGCCCAGCCAAAGCCAGCAGCATGCCATGCCAAGGCCTAGGCCAGCAGCATGCCATGCCACGGCCAAGGCAGCCCAGCCAAAGCCAGCAACATGCCATGCCAAGGCCAAGGCCAGCAGCATGCCATGCCACGGCCAAGGCAGCCCAGCCAAAGCCAGCAGCATGCCATGCCAAGGCCTAGGCCAGCAGCATGCCATGCCACGGCCAAGGCAGGCCTGCCAAAGCCAGCAGCATGCCATGCCAAGGCCAAGGCCAGCAACATGCCATGCCACGGCCAAGGCAGCCCAGCCAAAGCCAGCAGCATGCCATGCCAAGGCCTAGGCCAGCAGCATGCCATGCCACGGCCAAGGCAGCCCAGCCAAAGCCAGCAGCATGCCATGCCAAGGCCTAGGCCAGCAGCATGCCATGCCACGGCCAAGGCAGCCCAGCCAAAGCCAGCAGCATGCCATGCCAAGGCCAAGGCCAGCAGCATGCCATGCCACGGCCAAGGCAGCCCAGCCAAAGCCAGCAGCATGCCATGCCAAGGCCTAGGCCAGCAGCATGCCATGCCACGGCCAAGGCAGGCCTGCCAAAGCCAGCAGCATGCCATGTCAAGGCCAAGGCCAGCAGCATGCCATGCCACGGCCAAGGCAGCCCAGCCAAAGCCAGCAGCATGCCATGCCATGGCCTAGGCCAGCAGCATGCCATGCCACGGCCAAGGCAGGCCAGCCAAAGCCAGCAGCATGCCATGCCAAGGCCTAGGCCAGCAGCATGCCATGCCACGGCCAAGGCAGGCCAGCCAAAGCCAGCAGCATGCCATGCCAAGGCCAAGGCCAGCAGCATGCCATGCCACGGCCAACGCAGCCCAGCCAAAGCCGGCGGCATGCCATGCCAAGGCCAAGGCCAGCAGCATGCCATGCCACGACCAAGGCTGCCAGCCAAAGCCAGCAGCATGCCATGCCAAGGCCTAGGCCAGCAGCATGCCATGCCACGGCCAAGGCAGCCCAGCCAAAGCCAGCAGCATGCCATGCCAAGGCCTAGGCCAGCAGCATGCCATGCCACGGCCAAGGCAGCCCAGCCAAAGCCAGCAGCATGCCATGCCAAGGCCAAGGCCAGCAGCATGCCATGCCACGGCCAAGGCAGCCCAGCCAAAGCCAGCAGCATGCCATGCCAAGGCCAAGGCCAGCAGCATGCCATGCCACGGCCAAGGCAGCCCAGCCAAAGCCGCCAGCATGCCATGCCAAGGCCAAGGCCAAGGCCAGCAGCATGCCATGCCACGGCCAAGGCCAAGGCCAAGGCAGCCCATCCGAAGCCAGCAACATTCCATGGCAAGGCCAACGCAGCCCAGCCAAAGCCGGCGGCATGCCATGCCAAGGCCAAGGCCAGCCGCATGTCTTGCCACGGCCTTGTCCCGCAGCGTGGCGTGCCTTTGCCTTGGGCTAGAACATCGCATGCCACGCCCTTGGCAAGCAATCCTGTCCCTCGTGTAATTGCCATTTGGTTTGGCTTTGACTTACGTATATGTTGCCCTGCGAAATGCTTGTCCCTCGGGTAATAGCCGTTTGGTTGCCTTTGACTTGCGAACCCGTTGCTAGTGCTTTCCCCAGTGGAAGCTTGTTGGGAAAAGTATGTCCCTCGGAAGTTGCCTGTTGCGTTTGTTATTTGCATTCGAGCTATCCGATGCTTGCTGGGTTTCTCTAAGAGTTTTTGCACGTTCGTCGGGCTTTTTAATTATTTATTTACTCATAAAAATTATAATAAAATAAATTAAAAATAAAAAAATAGTTAAAAAAATTACTATAATTACTAGTGCCTCATCTTATAATTGTTGGAATTTTTCTAGAATTTTTTGAGTATTTTTAGTAATTTTTATTATTTTTTAAGTATTAAAATTGAAATAAATTAAAATAAAATATTCCGGTGGCCAAATATTTTTTTATAATTTTTTTTATGGTGTATTAAATTATTTCATACAACTTTCATGTTGAAAGTTTTGGCAAAAAACCATTACTTTTTAAAAAAACCCCATTATGACTCCTCGAACATGCTTGATGTTTCCTCCTGCCAGATTGAAAAGGGCTTAACAGGCTATTATAAGGGGGGGGCACCTCCCTTAAGGCTGGCCAGCATGGCCAGGCCACAGGCCACGCCTATGCCTAGGCGGGCGCTTGGCACATGCCATCGCTTGGCTTGTGGCATTGGCTTGTGGCATCGAAACTACATAGCCAAGCACGGGATGCGTCGAGTGGCGGCCCGCGGCGGTGGCGGTGGCACGTTGGCCTAGGCCAGCATGCCATGCCACAGCCTTGGCCAGCAACATGGCATGCCAAAGCCTTGGCCAGCAACATGGCATGCCAAAGCCTTGGCCAGCAGCATGCCATGCCTTGGCCTTGGCAAGCATGTCATGCCACGGCCTTGGCCAGCAGCATGCCATGCCACGGCCTTGGCCAGCAGCATGCCATGCCCCGGCCTTGGCCAGCAGCATGCCATGCCACGGCCTTGGCCAGCAGCATGCCATGCCACAGCCTTGGCCAGCAGCATGCCATGCCACAGCCTTGGCCAGCAACATGGCATGCCAAAGCCTTGGCCAGCAGCATGCCATGCCTTGGCCTTGGCAAGCATGTCATGCCACGGCCTTGGCCAGCAGCATGCCATGCCACGGCCTTGGCCAGCAGCATGCCATGCCACGGCCTTGGCCAGCAGCATGCCATGCCATGGCCTTGGCCAGCAGCATGCCATGCCACAGCCTTGGCCAGCAGCACGCCATGCCCCGGCCTTGGCAAGCTTGTCATGCCACGGCCATGGCCAGCAGCGTGCTATGCCCCGGCCTTGGCCAGCAGCTTGCCATGCCACGACCTTGGCCAGCAGCTTGCCATGCCACGGCCTTGGCCAGCATGTCATGCCACGGCCTTGGCCAGCAGCATGCCATGCCACGGCCTTGGCCAGCAACATGGCATGCCGCGGCCTTGGCCGGCAGCATGCCATGCCGCGGCCTTGGCCGGCAGCATGCCATGCCGCGGCCTTTGCCAGCAGCATGGCAAGCCCAAGCCTTGGTCAGCAGCAGCATGCCATGCCAATGCCTTGGCCAGCAGCATGCCTTGCCACGGCCTCGTCCAGCAGCATGGCATGCCACGCCACGGCCTCGGCCATCAGCATGCCTTGCCACGGCCTCGGCCATCAGCATGCCTTGCCACGGCCTTGTCCAGCAGCATGGCATGCCCGGCCTTGGCCAGCAGCATGTCATGCCACGGCCTTGGCAAGCATGCCAAGCCACGGCCTTGGCAAGCATGCCATGTCCCTCGGGTAATTGTACAAGTTGCCTTGCGAAATGCATGTCCCTCGGTTAAATTGCCATTTGGTTGGCTTTGGCGTGCGAACGAGTTGCCTGTGCTTTCCTTGTGGAAGCTTGTTGCGAGAAGTATGTCCCTCGAAAGTTGCCTGTTGCGTTTGTTGTTTGCATTCGCGCTAACCGGTGCTTGCTCGGCCTCTCTAAATGTTTTCGCGCGTTCGTCGGGCTTCTTGGTCCTTCGGGGGGTGATTCGTTTTGGGGGGCTGGTGCACAGTGTACGTCGTGGCGCGTGAGTTGTGTTCGGTTTGTGCGAGTTGGACGGATCCCTGCCTGTGCAGCGAACTCCACTGGTGCATTCCTCCATGTCCCTCGGGTTGTCTTCGACTCACCTTCGGGTTGCTTGCGCTTCCCTAGTGGAAGGTGCCTTGCGAAAAGCGTGTCCCTCGGGTAATTGCCATTTGGTTGGCTTTGACGTTCGAACGAGTTGCCTATGCTTTCCTAGTGGAAGCTTGTTGCGAAAAGTATGTCCCTCGAAAGTTGCCTGTTGCGTTTGTTATTCGCATTCGCGCTAACCGGTGCTTGCTCGGCCTCTCTAAATGTTTTCGCGCGTTCGTCGGGCTTCTTAGTCCTTCGGGGGGTGATTCGTTTTGGGGGGCTGGTGCACAGTGTACGTCGTGGCGCGTGAGTTGTGTTCGGTTTGTGCGAGTTGGACGGATCCCTGCCTGTGCAGCGAACTCCACTGGTGCATTCCTCCATGTCCCTCGGGTTGTCTTCGACTCGCCTTCGGGTTGCCTGCGCTTCCCTAGTGGAAGGTGCCTTGCGAAAAGCGTGTCCCTCGGGTAATTGCCATTTGGTTGGCTTTGACGTTCGAACGAGTTGCCTATGCTTTCCTAGTGGAAGCTTGTTGCGAAAAGTATGTCCCTCGAAAGTTGCCTGTTGCGCTTGTTACTTGCATTCGCGCTAACCGGTGCTTGCTCGGCCTCTCTAAATGTTTTCGCGCGTTCGTCGGGCTTCTTAGTCCTTCGGGGGGTGATTCGTTTTGGGGGGCTGGTGCACAGTGTACGTCGTGGCGCGTGAGTTGTGTTCGGTTTGTGCGAGTTGGACGGATCCCTGCCTGTGCAGCGAACTCCACTGGTGCATTCCTCCATGTCCCTCGGGTGATCGCCTTTAGGTTGTCTTCGACTCGCCTTCGGGTTGTCTGCGCTTCCCTAGTGGAAGGTGCCTTGCGAAAAGCATGTCCCTCGGGTAATTGCCATTTGGTTGGCTTTGACGTTCGAACGAGTTGCCTGTGCTTTCCTAGTGGAAGCTTGTTGCGAAAAGTATGTCCCTCGAAAGTTGCCTGTTGCGCTTGTTATTTGCGTTCGCGCTAACCGGTGCTTGCTCGGCCTCCCTAAATGTTTTCGCGCGTTCGTCGGGCTTCTTGGTCCTTCGGGGGGTGATTCGTTTTGGGGGGCTGGTGCATAGTGTACGTCGTGGCGCGTGAGTTGTGTTCGGTTTGTGCGAGTTGGACGAATCCCTGCCTGTGCAGCGAACTCCACTGGTGCATTCCTCCATGTCCCTCGGGTAAATGCCTTAAGGTTGTCTTCGACTCGCCTTCGAGTTGCCTACGCTTCCCTCGTGGTAAAGGTCCTTGCGAAAAGCCCTGTCCCTCGGTTTGTTGCCGTTCGGT
>NW_028129474.1:15195000-15215000 GCF_055761805.1 Camellia sinensis
TGCCACCGCGTTGCGCAGCATGCATTGCCACCGCGTTGGCCGGCTTGCCATGCCTTAGCCTTGGCCAACATGTCGAGCCACGGCCTCGGCCCGCATGCCTTGCTACGGCGTTGCCCAACATGCCATGCCACGGCCTCGGCCCGCATGCCTTGCCACCGCGTTGCCCAGCATGCCATGCCACCGCGTCGCCCGGCGTGCCATGCCTTAGCCTTGGCCAACATGTCGAGGCACGGCCTCGGCCTGCATGCCTTGCTACGGCGTCGCCCAACATGCCATGCCACGGCCTCGGCCCGCATGCCATGCCACGGCAGCGGCCCGCATGCCTTGCCACGGCGTTGCCCAACATGCCATGCCACGGCCTCGGCCCGCATGCCATGCCATGCCACGGCCCGCATGTCTTGCCACGGCGTTGCCAAACATGCCATGCCACGGCCTCGGCCCGCATGCCATGCCACGGCGTCGCCCAACATGCCATGCCCCGGCCACGGCCCGCATGCCATGCCACGGCCTCGGCCCGCATGCATTGCTACGGCGTTGCCCAACATGCCATGCCACGGCCTCGGCCCGCATGCCTTGCCACCGCGTTGCCCAGCATGCCATGCCACCGCGTTGCCCGGCGTGCCATGCCTTAGCCTTGGCCAACATGTCGAGCCACGGCCTCGGCCCGCATGCCTTGCTACGGCGTCGCCCAACATGCCATGCCACGGCCTCGCCCCGCATGCCATGCCACGGCCTCGCCCCGCATGCCATGCCACGGCCTCGGCCCGCATGACATGCCACGGCCTCGGCCCGCATGCCATGCCACGGCCTCGGCCCGCATGCCTTGCCACGGCGTTGCCCAACATGCCACGCCACGGCCTCGGCCCGCATGCCATGCCATGCCACGGCCCGCATGTCATGCCACGGCGTTGCCAAACATGCCATGCCACGGCCCCGGCCCGCATGCCTTGCTACGGCGTCGTCCAACATGCCATGCCACGGCCTCGGCCCGCATGCCATGCCACGGCCTCGGCCCGCATGCCATGCCACGGCCTCGGCCCGCATGCCATGCCACGGCCTCGGCCCGCATGACATGCCACGGCCTCGGCCCGCATGCCATGCCACGGCCTCGGCCCGCATGCCTTGCCACGGCGTTGCCCAACATGCCATGCCACGGCCCGCATGTCTTGCCACGGCGTTGCCAAACATGCCATGCCACGGCCTCGGCCCGCATGCCATGCCACGGCGTCGCCCAACATGCCATGCCGCGGCCACGGCCCGCATGCCATGCCACGGCCTCGGCCCGCATGCCTTGCTGCCACGATCCACTGAGATTCAGCCCCGCGTCGCTCCGATTCGTCCCTCCCCTCCGGATTTTGTCCCCCTGCGGAGGTCCGAGAGAGCACGCAGCGCGCGCCCCGAGACACGAAAACGAATCCCATGCGCGGCGAGACGAAATTCAGCGTTGCCCAAGGGGATTGCTGACGCTACAGGACGAGTTGCGCGACGGCTGCAGCCTTGGCTAGCAGGCCATGCCATGGACTTGCCCCGCATGCCATGCCTTGGCATTCGATAGCGTGCCACGCCACCGGCTTGGCCAGCGTGCAAGGCCACTGCCTTAGCGAGCATTCCATGCAGAAGCGTTGGCCAGCATGCCATGCGACGGCCTCGGCAAGCATGCCACGCCACGGCCCTCGCCAGCATGCCACGCCTTGGCAGTGGCCTGCATGCCATGCCACCGCCTTGCCCAGCACGCCGTGTCAAAGCGTTGCCCAGCGTGCCAGGCCACGGATTTGGCCAGCACGTCATGCCACCGCCTCGGCCAACATGCCTCGCCACGGCGTTGCCCAACGTTCCTTTGCCACGGCGTTGCCCAGCATGCCATGCCACGGCGTTGCCCAGCGTGCCATGCCTTGGCCTTGGCCAACTTGCCGTGCCACGGCCCCGGCCCGCATGCCTTGTCACGGCGTGGCCCAGCATGCCGTGCCACCGCGTTGCCCGGCGTGCATGCCAAGCCAAGGCAAGGCCAGCGGCACGCCATGCCACGGCCTCGGCCCGCATGCCTTGCCACGGCCTCGGCCGCGCATGCCATGCCACCGCGTTGCCCGGCATGCCATGCCTTGGCCTCGGTCAACATGCCATGCCACGGCCTCGGCCTCGGCCCGCATGCCTTGCTACGGCGTCGCCCAACATGCCATGCCACGGCCTCGGCCCGCAGGCCTTGCTACGGCGTCGCCCAACATGCAATGCCACGGCCTCGGCCCGCATGCCTTGCTACGGCGTCGCCCAACATGCCATGCCAGGGCCTCGGCCCGCATGCCGTGCCACGGCCTCGGCCCGCATGACATGCCACGGCCTCGGCCCGCATGCCATGCCATGCCACGGCCCGCATGTCTTGCCACGGCGTTGCCAAACATGCCATGCCACGGCCTCGGCCCGCATGCCATGCCACGGCGTCGCCCAACATGCCATGCCACGGCCACGGCCCGCATGCCATGCCACGGCCTCGGCCCGCATGCCTTGCTACGGCGTTGCCCAACATGCCATGCCACGGCCTCGGCCCGCATGCCATGCCACGGCCTCGGCCCGCATGACATGCCACGGCCTCGGCCCGCATGACATGCCACGGCCTCGGCCCGCATGCCATGCCACGGCCTCGGCCCGCATGCCTTGCCACGGCGTTGCCCAACATGCCACGCCACGGTCTCGGCCCGCATGCCATGCCATGCCACGGCCCGCATGTCTTTGCCACGGCGTTGCCAAACATGCCATGCCACGGCCTCGACCAGCATGCCATGCCACGGCGTCGCCCAACATGCCATGCCACGGCCACGGCCCGCATGCCATGCCACGGCCTCGGCCCGCATGCCTTGCTACGGCGTTGCCCAACATGCCATGCCACGGCCTCGGCCCGCATGCCTTGCCACCGCGTTGCCCAGCATGCCATGCCACCGCGTTGCCCGTCGTGCCATGCCTTAGCCTTGGCCAACATGTCGAGCCACGGCCTCGGCCCGCATGCCATGCTACGGCGTCGCCCAACATGCCATGCCACGGCCTCGGCCCGCATGCCTTGCTACGGCGTCGCCCAACATGCCATGCCACGGCCTCGGCCCGCATGCCATGCCACGGCCTCGGCCCGCATGCCATGCCACGGCCTCGGCCCGCATGCCATGCCACGGCCTCGGCCCGCATGACATGCCACGGCCTCGGCCCGCATGCCATGCCACGGCCTCGGCCCGCATGCCCTGCCACGGCGTTGCCCAACATGCCATGCCACGTCCTCGGCCCGCATGCCATGACATGCCACGGCCCGCATGTGTTGCCACGGCGTTGCCAAACATGCCATGCCACGGCCTCGGCCCGCATGCCATGCCACGGCGTCGCCCAACATGCCATGCCACGGCCACGGCCCGCATGCCATGCCACGGCCTCGGCCCGCATGCCTTGCCACGGCGTTGCCCAACATGCCATGCCACGGCCTCGGCCCGCATGCCTTGCCACGGCGTTGCCCAACATGCCATGCCACGGCCTCGGCCCGCATGCCATGCCATGCCACGGCCCGCATGTCTTGCCAAGGCATTGCCAAACATGCCTTGCCACGGCCTCGGCCCGCATGCCATGCCACGGCGTCGCCCAACATGCCATGCCACGGCCTCGGCCCGCATGCCTTGCAACGGCGTCGCCCAACATGCCATGCCACGGCCTCGGCCCGCATGCCATGCCACGGCCTCGGCCCGCATGCCATGCCACGGCCTCGGCCCGCATGCCATGCCACGGCCTCGGCCCGCATGACATGCCACGGCCTCGGCCCGCATGCCATGCCACGGCCTCGGCCCGCATGCCATGCCACGGCCTCGGCCCGCATGCCATGCCACGGCCTCGGCCCGCATGCCTTGCCACGGCGTTGCCCAACATGCCACGCCACGGCCTCGGCCCGCATGCCATGCCATGCCACGGCCCGCATGTCTTGCCACGGCGTTGCGAAACATGCCATGCCACGGCCTCGGCCCGCATGCCATGCCACGGCGTCGCCCAACATGCCATGCCACGGCCACGGCCCGCATGCCATGCCACGGCCTCGGCCCGCATGCCTTGCTACGGCGTTGCCCAACATGCCATGCCACGGCCTCGGCCCGCATGCCTTGCCACCGCGTTGCCCAGCATGCCATGCCACCGCGTTGCCCGTGGTGCCATGCCTTAGCCTTGGCCAACATGTCGAGCCACGGCCTTGGCCAACATGTCGAGCCACGGCCTCGGCCCGCATGCCTTGCTACGGCGTCGCCCAACATGCCATGCCACGGCCTCGGCCCGCATGCCTTGCTACGGCGTCGCCCAACATGCCATGCCACGGCCTCGGCCCGCATGCCATGCCACGTCCTCGGCCCGCATGCCATGCCACGGCCTCGGCCCGCATGCCATGCCCCGGCTTCGGCCCGCATGCCATGCCACGGCCTCGGCCCGCATGACATGCCACGGCCTCGGCCCGCATGCCATGCCACGGCCTCGGCCCGCATGCCTTGCTTCGGCCACGGCCTCGGCCCGCATGCCATGACATGCCACGGCACGCATGTCTTGCCACGGCGTTGCCAAACATGCCATGCCACGGCCTCGGCCCGCATGCCATGCCACGGCGTCACCCAACATGCCATGCCACGGCCTCGGCCCGCATGCCTTGCCACCGCGTTGCGCAGCATGCATTGCCACCGCGTTGGCCGGCTTGCCATGCCTTAGCCTTGGCCAACATGTCGAGCCACGGCCTCGGCCCGCATGCCTTGCTACGGCGTTGCCCAACATGCCATGCCACGGCCTCGGCCCGCATGCCTTGCCACCGCGTTGCCCAGCATGCCATGCCACCGCGTCGCCCGGCGTGCCATGCCTTAGCCTTGGCCAACATGTCGAGGCACGGCCTCGGCCTGCATGCCTTGCTACGGCGTCGCCCAACATGCCATGCCACGGCCTCGGCCCGCATGCCATGCCACGGCAGCGGCCCGCATGCCTTGCCACGGCGTTGCCCAACATGCCATGCCACGGCCTCGGCCCGCATGCCATGCCATGCCACGGCCCGCATGTCTTGCCACGGCGTTGCCAAACATGCCATGCCACGGCCTCGGCCCGCATGCCATGCCACGGCGTCGCCCAACATGCCATACCCCGGCCACGGCCCGCATGCCATGCCACGGCCTCGGCCCGCATGCATTGCTACGGCGTTGCCCAACATGCCATGCCACGGCCTCGGCCCGCATGCCTTGCCACCGCGTTGCCCAGCATGCCATGCCACCGCGTTGCCCGGCGTGCCATGCCTTAGCCTTGGCCAACATGTCGAGCCACGGCCTCGGCCCGCATGCCTTGCTACGGCGTCGCCCAACATGCCATGCCACGGCCTCGCCCCGCATGCCATGCCACGGCCTCGCCCCGCATGCCATGCCACGGCCTCGGCCCGCATGACATGCCACGGCCTCGGCCCGCATGCCATGCCACGGCCTCGGCCCGCATGCCTTGCCACGGCGTTGCCCAACATGCCACGCCACGGCCTCGGCCCGCATGCCATGCCATGCCACGGCCCGCATGTCATGCCACGGCGTTGCCAAACATGCCATGCCACGGCCCCGGCCCGCATGCCTTGCTACGGCGTCGTCCAACATGCCATGCCACGGCCTCGGCCCGCATGCCATGCCACGGCCTCGGCCCGCATGCCATGCCACGGCCTCGGCCCGCATGCCATGCCACGGCCTCGGCCCGCATGACATGCCACGGCCTCGGCCCGCATGCCATGCCACGGCCTCGGCCCGCATGCCTTGCCACGGCGTTGCCCAACATGCCATGCCACGGCCCGCATGTCTTGCCACGGCGTTGCCAAACATGCCATGCCACGGCCTCGGCCCGCATGCCATGCCACGGCGTCGCCCAACATGCCATGCCGCGGCCACGGCCCGCATGCCATGCCACGGCCTCGGCCCGCATGCCTTGCTACGGCGTTGCCCAACATGGCATGCCACGGCCTCGGCCCGCATGCCATGCCACGGCCTCGGCCCGCATGTCTTGCCACGGCGTTGCCAAACATGCCATGCCACGGCCTCGGCCCGCATGCCATGCCACGGCGTCGCCCAACATGCCATGCCACGGCCACGGCCACGGCCCGCATGCCATGCCACGGCCTCGGCCCGCATGCCTTGCTACGGCGTTGCCCGACATGCCATGCCACGGCCTCGGCCCGCATGCCTTGCCACCGCGTTGCCCAGCATGCCATGCCACCGCGTTGCCCGGCGTGCCATGCCTTAGCCTTGGCCAACATGTCGAGCCACGGCCTCGGCCCGCATGCCTTGCTACGGCGTCGCCCAACATGCCATGCCACGGCCTCGGCCCGCATGCCATCCCACGGCCTCGGCCCGCATGCCTTGGTACGGCGTCGCCCAACATGCCATGCCACGGCCTCGGCCCGCATTACATGCCACGGCCTCGGCCCGCATGACATGCCACGGCCTCGGCCCGCATGCCATGCCACGGCCTCGGCCCGCATGCCATGCCATGCCACGGCCCGCATGTCTTGCCATGGCGTTGCCAAACATGCCATGCCACGGCCTCGGCCCGCATGCCATGCCACGGCGTCGCCCAACATGCCATGCCACGGCCACGGCCCGCATGCCATGCCACGGCCTCGGCCCGCATGCCTTTCTACGGCGTTGCCCAACATGCCATGCCACGGCCTCGGCCCGCATGCCTTGCCACCGCGTTGCCCGGCATGACATGCCACCGCGTTGCCCGGCGTGCCATGCCTTAGCCTTGGCCAACATGTCGTGCCACGGCCTCGGCCCGCATGCCATGCCATGCCACGGCCCGCATGTCTTGCCACGGCGTTGCAAACATGCCATGCCACGGCCTCGGCCCGCATGCCTTGCTACGGCGTCGCCCAACATGCCATGCCACGGCCTCGGTCAGCATGCCATGCCATGGCACCGCCTTGTCCAGCACGCCGTGCCGCAGCGTTGGCCAGCATGCCTTGGCCGGCATGCCATGCCAATGCCTTGGGCCAACATGGCGTGCCACGGGCTGGGCCATGCCGGTCCGTTGCCCGGCATGCCACGGCCGTGGCGGCATGGCAAGCCACGGCCTCGGCCAGCATGCCATGCCCCGGCCTCGCCCAGCATGCCATGGCACGGTCTTGGTCAGCATGCCATGCCATGGCACCGCCTTGTGCAACGTTGGCCAGCATGGCGTGCCACGGGCTGGGCGAGCATGGCATGCCACGGGCTGGGCGAGCATGCCACGCCACGGCCTTGGCTAGCAGCAAGGCATGCCACGGCCTCGGCGAGCATGCCATGCCATGCCAAGGCCAAGGCCAAGGCCAAAGCCAAGGCCAAGGCCAAGGCCAAGGCAGTGGGCAAGGGCAAGGCCAAGTCCCTGTGCAAGGCATGGCCAAGGCCAAGGCCATGGCATGCCACCGCCTCGATCGATCTTTTTGAACATGATTCTTTTATAATCTTACCCAAACCGTGCAACACAATTAAAAATGCACTACAATCAATTTTAAATGTCATTCCCTATTTTTTTGCAATTTTTCTGGAGCTTTTCGAATTTTTAAAGCCCTTATTTGGCATAAAAAAATCAAAATAAAATAAAAAAAATGAAAAAAATAATTTAATAATTTCTATAATTACTAGTGAATCATCCTTTAATTATGGGAATTTTTCCATAATTTTTTGACCATTTTTATTAACTTTTATTATTTTTTAAGTATTAATATCGAAATAAATTAAAATAAAATATTTTCGGTAAAAAAATATTTTTTTTAATTTTTTTTATGGTGTATTAAATTATTTCCTACAACTTTCATGTTGAAAGTTTTGGCAAAAAACCATTACTTTTTAAAAAAACCCCATTATGACTCCTCGAACATGCTTGATGTTTCCTCCTGCCAGACTGAAAAGGGCTTAACAGGCTATTATAAGGGGGGGGCACCTCCCTTGCCCAGGGCAAGGCAGTGGCAGGTACGCCCCATGTTGGGCGCGGCCTGGGCTGCGGCCTTGGGTTACATGCACTGCGGCTCGACCGCGGCCTGGGCTGCGGCCTGGGGCGGCTCGGCCGCGGCCTTGGGCGGCCTGGACCGCGGCCTTGGGCGGCCTTGCGCGGCCTGGGCGCGGCCTTGGGCGGCCTGGGCGCGGCCTTGCGCGGCCTGGGCGCGGCCTTGGGCGGCCTGGCCGCGGCCTTGGGCAGCATGGCGTGGCATGCGCGCGGCATGGGCAGCACGGCATGGCATGCGCACGGCCTGGGCGGCCTGGCATGCAGCCGGCCTGGCATGCCCGCGGCGTGGGCAGCACGGCATGGCATGCGCACGGCCTGGGCGGCCTGGCATGCAGCCGGCCTGGCATGCCCGCGGCGTGGGCAGCACGGCATGCCATGCGCACGGCCTGGGCGGCCTGGCATGCAGCTGGCCTGGGCAGCACGGCATGGCATGCGCACGGCCTGGGCGGCCTGGCATGCAGCCGGCCAGGGCAGCCTGGCCTGGCATGCCCGCGGCGTGGGCAGCGTGGCCTGTGCGAATACCGCGCGCGTGGTCTTTTGACCACGGTGCGCGTGTTGCGCGCATGGTCGCGCACGCCTTTGCACGCCTTCGCACGCAACGCACGTCTAGTGATAAGAACCGCAGCCAAGGCAGCCCAGCCCCAAGGCCATGGCCAGCAGCATGGCATGCCACGGCCAAGGCAGGCCAGCCAAAGCCAGCAGCATGCCATGCCAAGGCCAAGGCCAGCAGCATGCCATGCCACGGCCAAGGCAGCCCAGCCAAAGCCAGCAGCTTGCCATGCCAAGGCCAAGGCCAGCAGCATGCCATGCCACGGCCAAGGCAGCCCAGCCAAAGCCAGCAGCATGCCATGCCAAGGCCAAGGCCAGCAGCATGCCATGCCACGGCCAAGGCAGCCCAGCCAAAGCCAGCAGCATGCCATGCCAAGGCCTAGGCCAGCAGCATGCCATGCCACGGCCAAGGCAGGCCTGCCAAAGCCAGCAGCATGCCATGCCAAGGCCAAGGCCAGCAGCATGCCATGCCACGGCCAAGGCAGCCCAGGCAAAGCCAGCAGCATGCCATGCCAAGGCCTAGGCCAGCAGCATGCCATGCCACGGCCAAGGCAGGCCAGCCAAAGCCAGCAGCATGCCATGCCAAGGCCAAGGCCAGCAGCATGCCATGCCACGGCCAAGGCAGCCCAGCCAAAGCCAGCAGCATGCCAGGCCAAGGCCTTGGCCAGCAGCATGCCATGCCACGGCCAAGGCAGGCCTGCCAAAGCCAGCAGCATGCCATGCCAAGGCCAAGGCCAGCAGCATGCCATGCCACGGCCAAGGCAGCCCAGCCAAAGCCAGCAGCATGCCATGCCAAGGCCTAGGCCAGCAGCATGCCATGCCACGGCCAAGGCAGCCCAGCCAAAGCCAGCAGCATGCCATGCCAAGGCCAAGGCCAGCAGCATGCCATGCCACGGCCAAGGCAGCCCAGCCAAAGCCAGCAGCATGCCATGCCAAGGCCTAGGCCAGCAGCATGCCATGCCACGGCCAAGGCAGCCCAGCCAAAGCCAGCAGCATGCCATGCCAAGGCCAAGGCCAGCAGCATGCCATGCCACGGCCAAGGCAGCCCAGGCAAAGCCAGCAGCATGCCATGCCAAGGCCTAGGCCAGCAGCATGCCATGCCACGGCCAAGGCAGGCCAGCCAAAGCCAGCAGCATGCCATGCCAAGGCCAAGGCCAGCAGCATGCCATGCCACGGCCAAAGCAGCCCAGCCAAAGCCAGCAGCATGCCAGGCCAAGGCCTTGGCCAGCAGCATGCCATGCCACGGCCAAGGCAGGCCTGCCAAAGCCAGCAGCATGCCATGCCAAGGCCAAGGCCAGCAGCATGCCATGCCACGGCCAAGGCAGCCCAGCCAAAGCCAGCAGCATGCCATGCCAAGGCCTAGGCCAGCAGCATGCCATGCCACGGCCAAGGCAGCCCAGCCAAAGCCAGCAGCATGCCATGCCAAGGCCTAGGCCAGCAGCATGCCATGCCACGGCCAAGGCAGGCCTGCCAAAGCCAGCAGCATGCCATGCCAAGGCCAAGGCCAGCAGCATGCCATGCCACGGCCAAGGCAGCCCAGCCAAAGCCAGCAGCATGCCATGCCAAGGCCTAGGCCAGCAGCATGCCATGCCACGGCCAAGGCAGCCCAGCCAAAGCCAGCAGCATGCCATGCCAAGGCCAAGGCCAGCAGAATGCCATGCCACGGCCAAGGCAGGCCAGCCAAAGCCAGCAGCATGCCATGCCAAGGCCAAGGCCAGCAGCATGCCATGCCACGGCCAAGGCAGCCCAGGCAAAGCCAGCAGCATGCCATGCCAAGGCCTAGGCCAGCAGCATGCCATGCCACGGCCAAGGCAGGCCAGCCAAAGCCAGCAGCATGCCATGCCAAGGTGTCAAGGTGCGCCCATCCAAGGGTCAACACCTTGATGCCACACACATTTGTGCCCTTTGGCGAGCTAAAGACATGCCTAAGAAGTTATTGGTGCAAGTGCAAGTAAGGGCCCAAGGCATAGTGCAAGGTTGTCCAAGACATGCCCAAGACATGCCACCAAGCGAGCTAGCCACCAAGTAGCAACTTTAGGCCAACTTTTAGAGGGTCAAATGTAATCTTTTTGCCTTGTAAATTTTTATGTAAATACCTTAGTAGTAAAGGTGTTTTGAGTCCAAGAGTTGTAATTTTTCTATTTTTGTATTATTTTTAAATATCCATTATGACTCCTCAAGCATAGTGGATGTTTCCTCGTGTCAGATAGAAAAGCGCTTAACAAGCTATTATAAGGAGGGGGTACCCAAGTGATGAACCAAACCACTTGTGCCTTAATGTACCCCAACCTTGTACATGGTAAGACAACTCTTGTAGCACTTTTGTGCATTGTTCAACTTTTGTAATGCCTTTCTTTTGAGTAATGAAAAGTTCATTTCGCCTTTTACATTGTGCATAGCCTTTCAGTTGTTGTTACTTTCATTTTAGCTTGTTGATTGCTATATTGTGGCTTGTCTCCAATCTTGTGGCTCATCGATTGGACTAATATTGTGTTTGCTTGTCTTTGCAAACCTTTCGAGCATTCTTGGCGGGCTAGTGAAGAGTGTTAACTAGCGCCACACACACTTGCTTATCTTCAACAAGGCTTCCGCATTGCCAGTGTGTGACAGTTGGTATCAGAGCCCAGTCTATTTGGATTTCTCTATTATTGGCTTTCTCTATTATTGGCTTTCTAAATGGAGGGTGCTGGCAGCCGTCAACCATCGCAAAAGGAGAGAATTGAGCTCTTGGAGCAGCGTATGGATAATATGGAGGCCACGGCAACTTCATTAGCCACCCTTGAGCAACGGGTTTATGATCTTGAGCGAACTCATGGCCCTACTCATGGACAAGATTTTGAGGATGTTGTCACTGAACTCAGGCTGGAGATTGAAGACCTTAGTGGCCGGGTTGGTGTTCTTACCCGTGCCTTTGGCAATGCACCTAGTGGTGGCATGGAATTCACTAGGGCGCGTGTGCCCGAGCCCCGTGCCTACGGTGGCGCCCGAGATGCCAAGGAGTTAGACAACTTTCTTTTTGATATGGAGCAATATTTCAAAGCTGTGAAAGCCGATGCTGAGGAGACAAGGATTTCTATGGCCACAATGTATTTGTCCGGGGATGCCAAGTTATGGTGGCGGACTAAACATGATGAGATGCAACGAGGCTTATGCACAATTGAGACTTGGGAGCAACTGAAGCATGAACTTAAACTCCAATTCTTCCCTGAAAATGTTGAGTATAATGCCCGGCGTGCTTTGCGGGATCTCAAGCACACCGGCACTATAAGAGATTATGTGAAAGAATTCTCTGGGCTTATGCTAGACATCAAAGATATGTCAGAGAAAGACAAGCTCTTCTTCTTCCTTGAGGGATTGAAGCCATGGGCCAGAGTTGAACTTCAAAGGCAAAGAGTGCAAGATTTAGCCCATGCACAAGCAGCAGCTGAATGCCTTACGGACTACGCCGAACCTAAGCAACGGGAGAGTAGTTCCCCGCGCAAGAATAGGGGAGGTGGAAAGTCCCAAGGCTATGGCAAACCCAAGAGTGGGGGAGCCAACACTTCTACATCCAAAACCCATTCGGGTGGAGGACAGTGGCAACAGAAGAGCTATGGTGACAAGGCAAAAGCCCCTCAACAATTCTCTACAAGCAAAGCAAAAGGCCCTATCTCTTGTTTCTTATGCAATGGGCCACACCGGTTATCTGAATGTCCACAAAAGCGTGCCTTGAATGCTCTAGCAACTGTGTCTGACCATGTCTCTCAACCAAGCGAGGATGATAGCGAGGAGGAGGATGTGCGGTCTAAACGAAGTGGCAAGGGTTCTAAGGCAGCTGGCTCTAGAGTGTGAGCCTTTCATATGATGAATGCCATGGAAAAGAAAGTTTCTACAGGCAGGCCTAAGAAGAATGCCAAGAGTGGCAAAGCGGGCAACCATTCAGATCCTAAACAACTTGTGGAGTCTAGAGATGAAGGCAAGGGGAAGAAACCCATGTATAGTGGGGAATCATCGGGCAAGTTGAACAAGAGCAAGTCATCCAGCAAAGGTTTGATGTTTGTGGATGTAAAGATCAATGGGAAGCCCCTTCGTGCGTTGATTGACACCGGGGCCACCCATAACTTTGTTGCGGGGACTGAAGTCGAAAGACTTGGGCTATCTTTAGAGAAGGATGGCAGCCGCATCAAGGCGGTTAACTCGGCAGCGCAGCCTATCTATGGGGTTGCAAAATCTGTTCATTTAAAGGTCAGCAGTTGGGAAGGAAGAGTAGACTTCACCGCAGTGCCCATGGATGACTTCCAAGCCATCCTTGGGTTGGATTTCTTGAGAACTACGAAGACGGCAGTCATGCCTTATTCTAATAGTATGTGTGTCATGGGGGATAAGCCATGTCTCATTCCTGCTATGGCCACCAACAACAGTGACCGGTTTGTCTCAGCTATGCAACTCAAGAGGGGTGTCAGGCATGGGGAGCAAACTTGGGTTGCAGCATTGAAGTTGAATGAAGCTCTTGATTCTACTCCTGTCCCAGCCGTAGTCAAGAAGATCTTAAGGCAATTTGCTGATGTTATGCCTGAACAGTTGCCTAAAGAGTTGCCTCCACGTCGAGGGGTGGATCATGCTATCGAGTTAGTGCCAGGGGCAAAACCACCAGCTCGTGCACCATATAGAATGGCTATTCCTGAGTTGAATGAGTTAAGGAAGCAGCTTACAGAGTTATTGGAAGCAGGCTTTATCAGGCCATCTAAGGCCCCATTCGGTGCACCTGTCTTATTTCAAAAGAAGCATGATGGTAGTCTTCGCTTATGTGTGGATTATCGGGCACTCAACAAGCTGACCATCAAGAACAAGTATCCCCTTCCTCTTATTGCAGATTCATTTGATCAATTGAGCAAAGCAAAGTATTTCACTAAGCTAGATCTTCGGTCGGGGTACTATCAAGTAAGGATTGCCGAGGGAGACGAGCCTAAAACTACTTGTGTTACACGTTATGGCTCTTATGAGTTTCTTGTCATGCCATTCGGCTTGACTAATGCCCCAGCAACATTCTGCACCATGATGAATGAAGTCTTCCAAGAGTATTTGGATCAATTTGTTGTGGTATATTTGGATGACATTGTGATCTACAGCTCCACTTTGGAAGAGCACGTGGAGCATCTTCAGAAGGCCCTTACCAAGCTGAGAGAACACAAGCTTTATGTCAAGCTGGAGAAATGTTCCTTTGCCCAAGAGAGGATTAAGTTCCTAGGGCACATTGTTGAGCACGGATGCATCAGAATGGACCAAGAGAAGGTCAAGGCTATTCAAGAGTGGCAGCCACCTGCAAATGTCTCAGAGTTGCGGTCATTCCTTGGATTGGCTAACTATTATCGCAAGTTTGTGGAAGGGTACTCAAGACTAGCTTCCCCATTGACAGAGTTGCTAAAGAAGGGCAAGCCATATGTTTGGGCAGAGGAGTGCCAACAAGCCTTTCAAGCCTTAAAAGAAGCCATGTCAAGAGATCCTGTTCTTGCTCTACCGGACTTAGGTAAAGCTTTTGAGATACAAACGGATGCATCTGATTTTGCTTTGGGTGGTGTTCTTTTGCAGGATGGCCATCCAATTGCTTATGAGAGTAGGAAGCTCAATGATGCTGAGCGAAGATATGCAGCTCATGAGAAAGAGTTGCTTGCAGTAGTGCATTGTCTGAGGACTTGGAGGCACTACATCTTGGGCTCCCGATTTGTGGTGAAGACTGACAACACAGCAGTTAGCCACTTCTTAACACAGCCCAAGTTAAGCGCACGACAAGCCCGGTGGCAAGAGAAGTTGGCAGAGTTTGATTTTGCCTTAGAATACAAGGCCGGTGCCACCAACCATGTTGCTGATGCACTAAGTAGGAAGGCGGAGCTTGCCGTGTGCCATCATGTATGTTCCTTAACTTCCATTTCAACCAGCCTCAAGGAGAAGATCAAGTCTCATCTAGACAAGGATGCTATGGCAGAGAATCTTATAAACCTTGTCAAAATGGGCAAGACTCGTCAGTTTTGGGTGCAAGATGGACTTCTTATGACAACAGGCAACCGTATATTTGTACCCAGGGCTGGTGACTTGAGGAAAACACTTCTTAGGGAGTGTCATGATACACTTTGGGCAGGACATCCGGGGTGGGAGCGAACTTTGGCCTTGGTGAAACAAGGATATTATTGGCCCCAAATGCGTGATGATGTTGAAGAATATATCCGCACTTGTCTCACTTGCCAACAAGACAAGGTTGAGCATAAGAAGAAAGCAGGCTTGCTTGAACCTTTGCCCGTGCCTAAACGTCCGTGGGAAAGTGTATCACTTGACTTCATCACTGGATTGCCTAAAGTGGGGGATATCGGGACTATCTTGAATATTGTGGACCGATTCTCCAAATATGCTACCTTCATTGCTGCCCCAAAGTATGTTTCAGCGGAGGAGACTGCCCAACTCTTCTTCAAGCACATTGTCAAATATTGGGGTGTGCCTAAAAGTATTGTTAGTGACCGAGACACGCGTTTTGTTGGCAACTTCTGGACGGAGTTATTCAAGCTTCTTGGGTCACAACTTAATACTTCATCAAGCTACCATCCGGAGACGGATGGGCAAACTGAACGCTTCAACTGTATGCTCGAGGAGTATTTGCGCCACTTTGTCAATGCCAATCAACGAAATTGGGTGCAACTTCTTGATGTAGCACAGTTATGTTTCAACTCTCAGAAGAGTAGCTCTACGGGCAAGAGTGCTTTTGAGATAGTGAATGGACAGCAGCCACTGTTGCCCCACACAGTGGATGGACCTTATGAAGGAAAGTCTCCCAGGGCTTACCAATTTGCTAAAGAGTGGAAGAGAAACCATGACATTACTCGTGCCTATCTTGAAAAAGCAGCAAGCAGAATGAAGAAATGGGCTGATGAAAAGAGGAGGCCACTTGAGTTCAAAGCTGGGGATCAAGTTCTTGTCAAACTCAACCCTGAGCAACGCAAGTTCATGAGGGGAAGAGACAGAAGGCTAGTGCGCAAGTATGAGGGACCGGTCACCATTCTGAAGAGAATTGGCAAGTGTGCTTACAAGATAGATGCTCCATCTTGGTTGAAAGTGCATCCGGTTTTCCATGTGAGTTATTTGAAGCCTTACTATCCAGACAAGGAAGATCCAACCCGAAATGAGCAAAAACGCCCAACCATCACAGCCAAAGCAGGGAAAAGGTCTATTGAATCTATCTTGGCTGATCGGGTGAAAATGGTTTCCAAGAAGCAACAAAGGCAATACTTGGTGAAATGGCAAGGCCTTGGAGATGAGGAAATCAGCTGGGAACGGGAGGCGGACTTGTCGGCTTTTCAAGACGAGATTGATGCGTATTGGGCCAAGTCGTCGAGGGCGTCGACCGTTCAAGTGGGGGAGACTGTCAAGGTGCGCCCATCCAAGGGTCAACACCTTGATGCCACACACATTTGTGCCCTTTGGCGAGCTAAAGACATGCCTAAGAAGTTATTGGTGCAAGTGCAAGTAAGGGCCCAAGGCATAGTGCAAGGTTGTCCAAGACATGCCCAAGACATGCCACCAAGCGAGCTAGCCACCAAGTAGCAACTTTAGGCCAACTTTTAGAGGGTCAAATGTAATCTTTTTGCCTTGTAAATTTTTATGTAAATACCTTAGTAGTAAAGGTGTTTTGAGTCCAAGAGTTGTAATTTTTCTATTTTTGTATTATTTTTAAATATCCATTATGACTCCTCAAGCATAGTGGATGTTTCCTCGTGTCAGATAGAAAAGCGCTTAACAAGCTATTATAAGGAGGGGGTACCCAAGTGATGAACCAAACCACTTGTGCCTTAATGTACCCCAACCTTGTACATGGTAAGACAACTCTTGTAGCACTTTTGTGCATTGTTCAACTTTTGTAATGCCTTTCTTTTGAGTAATGAAAAGTTCATTTCGCCTTTTACATTGTGCATAGCCTTTCAGTTGTTGTTACTTTCATTTTAGCTTGTTGATTGCTATATTGTGGCTTGTCTCCAATCTTGTGGCTCATCGACTGGACTAATATTGTGTTTGCTTGTCTTTGCAAACCTTTCGAGCATTCTTGGCGGGCTAGTGAAGAGTGTTAACTAGCGCCACACACACTTGCTTATCTTCAACAAGGCTTCCGCATTGCCAGTGTGTGACACAAGGCCAAGGCCAGCAGCATGCCATGCCACGGCCAAGGCAGCCCAGCCAAAGCCAGCAGCATGCCAGGCCAAGGCCTTGGCCAGCAGCATGCCATGCCACGGCCAAGGCAGGCCTGCCAAAGCCAGCAGCATGCCATGCCAAGGCCAAGGCCAGCAGCATGCCATGCCACGGCCAAGGCAGCCCAGCCAAAGCTAGCAGCATGCCATGCCAAGGCCTAGGCCAGCAGCATGCCATGCCACGGCCAAGGCAGCCCAGCCAAAGCCAGCAGCATGCCATGCCAAGGCCAAGGCCAGCAGTATGCCATGCCACGGCCAAGGCAGCCCAGCCAAAGCCAGCAGCATGCCATGCCAAGGCCTAGGCCAGCAGCATGCCATGCCACGGCCAAGGCAGCCCAGCCAAAGCCAGCAGCATGCCATGCCAAGGCCAAGGCCAGCAGCATGCCATGCCACGGCCAAGGCAGCCCAGCCAAAGCCAGCAGCATGCCATGCCAAGGCCTAGGCCAGCAGCATGCCATGCCACGGCCAAGGCAGCCCAGCCAAAGCCAGCAGCATGCCATGCCAAGGCCAAGGCCAGCAGCATGCCATGCCACGGCCAAGGCAGCCCAGCCAAAGCCAGCAGCATGCCATGCCAAGGCCTAGGCCAGCAGCATGCCATGCCACGGCCAAGGCAGCCCAGCCAAAGCCAGCACCATGCCATGCCAAGGCCAAGGCCAGCTGCATGCCATGCCACGGCCAAGGCAGCCCAGCCAAAGCCAGCAGCATGCCATGCCAAGGCCTAGGCCAGCAGCATGCCATGCCACGGCCAAGGCAGGCCTGCCAAAGCCAGCAGCATGCCATGCCAAGGCCAAGGCCAGCACCATGCCATGCCACGGCCAAGGCAGCCCAGCCAAAGCCAGCAGCATGCCATGCCAAGGCCTAGGCCAGCAGCATGCCATGCCACGGCCAAGGCAGCCCAGCCAAAGCCAGCAGCATGCCATGCCAAGGCCAAGGCCAGCAGCATGCCATGCCACGGCCAAGGCAGCCCAGCCAAAGCCAGCAGCATGCCATGCCAAGGCCTAGGCCAGCAGCATGCCATGCCACGGCCAAGGCAGGCCTGCCAAAGCCAGCAGCATGCCATGTCAAGGCCAAGGCCAGCAGCATGCCATGCCACGGCCAAGGCAGCCCAGCCAAAGCCAGCAGCATGCCATGCCATGGCCTAGGCCAGCAGCATGCCATGCCACGGCCAAGGCAGGCCAGCCAAAGCCAGCAGCATGCCATGCCAAGGCCTAGGCCAGCAGCATGCCATGCCACGGCCAAGGCAGGCCAGCCAAAGCCAGCAGCATGCCATGCCAAGGCCAAGGCCAGCAGCATGCCATGCCACGGCCAACGCAGCCCAGCCAAAGCCGGCGGCATGCCATGCCAAGGCCAAGGCCAGCAGCATGCCATGCCACGACCAAGGCTGCCAGCCAAAGCCAGCAGCATGCCATGCCAAGGCCTAGGCCAGCAGCATGCCATGCCACGGCCAAGGCAGCCCAGCCAAAGCCAGCAGCATGCCATGCCAAGGCCTAGGCCAGCAGCATGCCATGCCACGGCCAAGGCAGCCCAGCCAAAGCCAGCAGCATGCCATGCCAAGGCCAAGGCCAGCAGCATGCCATGCCACGGCCAAGGCAGCCCAGCCAAAGCCAGCAGCATGCCATGCCAAGGCCAAGGCCAGCAGCATGCCATGCCACGGCCAAGGCAGCCCAGCCAAAGCCGCCAGCATGCCATGCCAAGGCCAAGGCCAAGGCCAGCAGCATGCCATGCCACGGCCAAGGCCAAGGCCAAGGCAGCCCATCCGAAGCCAGCAACATTCCATGGCAAGGCCAACGCAGCCCAGCCAAAGCCGGCGGCATGCCATGCCAAGGCCAAGGCCAGCCGCATGTCTTGCCACGGCCTTGTCCCGCAGCGTGGCGTGCCTTTGCCTTGGGCTAGAACATCGCATGCCACGCCCTTGGCAAGCAATCCTGTCCCTCGTGTAATTGCCATTTGGTTTGGCTTTGACTTACGTATATGTTGCCCTGCGAAATGCTTGTCCCTCGGGTAATAGCCGTTTGGTTGCCTTTGACTTGCGAACCCGTTGCTAGTGCTTTCCCCAGTGGAAGCTTGTTGGGAAAAGTATGTCCCTCGGAAGTTGCCTGTTGCGTTTGTTATTTGCATTCGAGCTATCCGATGCTTGCTGGGTTTCTCTAAGAGTTTTTGCACGTTCGTCGGGCTTTTTAATTATTTATTTACTCATAAAAATTATAATAAAATAAATTAAAAATAAAAAAATAGTTAAAAAAATTACTATAATTACTAGTGCCTCATCTTATAATTGTTGGAATTTTTCTAGAATTTTTTGAGTATTTTTAGTAATTTTTATTATTTTTTAAGTATTAAAATTGAAATAAATTAAAATAAAATATTCCGGTGGCCAAATATTTTTTTATAATTTTTTTTATGGTGTATTAAATTATTTCATACAACTTTCATGTTGAAAGTTTTGGCAAAAAACCATTACTTTTTAAAAAAACCCCATTATGACTCCTCGAACATGCTTGATGTTTCCTCCTGCCAGATTGAAAAGGGCTTAACAGGCTATTATAAGGGGGGGGCACCTCCCTTAAGGCTGGCCAGCATGGCCAGGCCACAGGCCACGCCTATGCCTAGGCGGGCTCTTGGCACATGCCATCGCTTGGCTTGTGGCATTGGCTTGTGGCATCGAAACTACATAGCCAAGCACGGGATGCGTCGAGTGGCGGCCCGCGGCGGTGGCGGTGGCACGTTGGCCTAGGCCAGCATGCCATGCCACAGCCTTGGCCAGCAACATGGCATGCCAAAGCCTTGGCCAGCAACATGGCATGCCAAAGCCTTGGCCAGCAGCATGCCATGCCTTGGCCTTGGCAAGCATGTCATGCCACGGCCTTGGCCAGCAGCATGCCATGCCACGGCCTTGGCCAGCAGCATGCCATGCCCCGGCCTTGGCCAGCAGCATGCCATGCCACGGCCTTGGCCAGCAGCATGCCATGCCACAGCCTTGGCCAGCAGCATGCCATGCCACAGCCTTGGCCAGCAACATGGCATGCCAAAGCCTTGGCCAGCAGCATGCCATGCCTTGGCCTTGGCAAGCATGTCATGCCACGGCCTTGGCCAGCAGCATGCCATGCCACGGCCTTGGCCAGCAGCATGCCATGCCACGGCCTTGGCCAGCAGCATGCCATGCCACGGCCTTGGCCAGCAGCATGCCATGCCACGGCCTTGGCCAGCAGCATGCCATGCCACAGCCTTGGCCAGCAACATGGCATG
>NW_028129474.1:15225000-15237500 GCF_055761805.1 Camellia sinensis
GGCCCGCATGCCATGCCACGGCCTCGGCCCGCATGCCTTGCTACGGCGTTGCCCAACATGCCATGCCACGGCCTCGGCCCGCATGCCATGCCACGGCCTCGGCCCGCATGACATGCCACGGCCTCGGCCCGCATGACATGCCACGGCCTCGGCCCGCATGCCATGCCACGGCCTCGGCCCGCATGCCTTGCCACGGCGTTGCCCAACATGCCACGCCACGGTCTCGGCCCGCATGCCATGCCATGCCACGGCCCGCATGTCTTTGCCACGGCGTTGCCAAACATGCCATGCCACGGCCTCGACCAGCATGCCATGCCACGGCGTCGCCCAACATGCCATGCCACGGCCACGGCCCGCATGCCATGCCACGGCCTCGGCCCGCATGCCTTGCTACGGCGTTGCCCAACATGCCATGCCACGGCCTCGGCCCGCATGCCTTGCCACCGCGTTGCCCAGCATGCCATGCCACCGCGTTGCCCGTCGTGCCATGCCTTAGCCTTGGCCAACATGTCGAGCCACGGCCTCGGCCCGCATGCCATGCTACGGCGTCGCCCAACATGCCATGCCACGGCCTCGGCCCGCATGCCTTGCTACGGCGTCGCCCAACATGCCATGCCACGGCCTCGGCCCGCATGCCATGCCACGGCCTCGGCCCGCATGCCATGCCACGGCCTCGGCCCGCATGCCATGCCACGGCCTCGGCCCGCATGCCATGCCACGGCCTCGGCCCGCATGACATGCCACGGCCTCGGCCCGCATGCCATGCCACGGCCTCGGCCCGCATGCCCTGCCACGGCGTTGCCCAACATGCCATGCCACGTCCTCGGCCCGCATGCCATGACATGCCACGGCCCGCATGTGTTGCCACGGCGTTGCCAAACATGCCATGCCACGGCCTCGGCCCGCATGCCATGCCACGGCGTCGCCCAACATGCCATGCCACGGCCACGGCCCGCATGCCATGCCACGGCCTCGGCCCGCATGCCTTGCCACGGCGTTGCCCAACATGCCATGCCACGGCCTCGGCCCGCATGCCTTGCCACGGCGTTGCCCAACATGCCATGCCACGGCCTCGGCCCGCATGCCATGCCATGCCACGGCCCGCATGTCTTGCCAAGGCATTGCCAAACATGCCTTGCCACGGCCTCGGCCCGCATGCCATGCCACGGCGTCGCCCAACATGCCATGCCACGGCCTCGGCCCGCATGCCTTGCAACGGCGTCGCCCAACATGCCATGCCACGGCCTCGGCCCGCATGCCATGCCACGGCCTCGGCCCGCATGCCATGCCACGGCCTCGGCCCGCATGCCATGCCACGGCCTCGGCCCGCATGCCTTGCCACGGCGTTGCCCAACATGCCACGCCACGGCCTCGGCCCGCATGCCATGCCATGCCACGGCCCGCATGTCTTGCCACGGCGTTGCGAAACATGCCATGCCACGGCCTCGGCCCGCATGCCATGCCACGGCGTCGCCCAACATGCCATGCCACGGCCACGGCCCGCATGCCATGCCACGGCCTCGGCCCGCATGCCTTGCTACGGCGTTGCCCAACATGCCATGCCACGGCCTCGGCCCGCATGCCTTGCCACCGCGTTGCCCAGCATGCCATGCCACCGCGTTGCCCGTGGTGCCATGCCTTAGCCTTGGCCAACATGTCGAGCCACGGCCTTGGCCAACATGTCGAGCCACGGCCTCGGCCCGCATGCCTTGCTACGGCGTCGCCCAACATGCCATGCCACGGCCTCGGCCCGCATGCCTTGCTACGGCGTCGCCCAACATGCCATGCCACGGCCTCGGCCCGCATGCCATGCCACGTCCTCGGCCCGCATGCCATGCCACGGCCTCGGCCCGCATGCCATGCCCCGGCTTCGGCCCGCATGCCATGCCACGGCCTCGGCCCGCATGACATGCCACGGCCTCGGCCCGCATGCCATGCCACGGCCTCGGCCCGCATGCCTTGCTTCGGCCACGGCCTCGGCCCGCATGCCATGACATGCCACGGCACGCATGTCTTGCCACGGCGTTGCCAAACATGCCATGCCACGGCCTCGGCCCGCATGCCATGCCACGGCGTCGCCCAACATGCCATGCCACGGCCTCGGCCCGCATGCCTTGCCACCGCGTTGCCCAGCATGCATTGCCACCGCGTTGGCCGGCTTGCCATGCCTTAGCCTTGGCCAACATGTCGAGCCACGGCCTCGGCCCGCATGCCTTGCTACGGCGTTGCCCAACATGCCATGCCACGGCCTCGGCCCGCATGCCTTGCCACCGCGTTGCCCAGCATGCCATGCCACCGCGTCGCCCGGCGTGCCATGCCTTAGCCTTGGCCAACATGTCGAGGCACGGCCTCGGCCTGCATGCCTTGCTACGGCGTCGCCCAACATGCCATGCCACGGCCTCGGCCCGCATGCCATGCCACGGCAGCGGCCCGCATGCCTTGCCACGGCGTTGCCCAACATGCCATGCCACGGCCTCGGCCCGCATGCCATGCCATGCCACGGCCCGCATGTCTTGCCACGGCGTTGCCAAACATGCCATGCCACGGCCTCGGCCCGCATGCCATGCCACGGCGTCGCCCAACATGCCATGCCCCGGCCACGGCCCGCATGCCATGCCACGGCCTCGGCCCGCATGCATTGCTACGGCGTTGCCCAACATGCCATGCCACGGCCTCGGCCCGCATGCCTTGCCACCGCGTTGCCCAGCATGCCATGCCACCGCGTTGCCCGGCGTGCCATGCCTTAGCCTTGGCCAACATGTCGAGCCACGGCCTCGGCCCGCATGCCTTGCTACGGCGTCGCCCAACATGCCATGCCACGGCCTCGCCCCGCATGCCATGCCACGGCCTCGCCCCGCATGCCATGCCACGGCCTCGGCCCGCATGACATGCCACGGCCTCGGCCCGCATGCCATGCCACGGCCTCGGCCCGCATGCCTTGCCACGGCGTTGCCCAACATGCCACGCCACGGCCTCGGCCCGCATGCCATGCCATGCCACGGCCCGCATGTCATGCCACGGCGTTGCCAAACATGCCATGCCACGGCCCCGGCCCGCATGCCTTGCTACGGCGTCGTCCAACATGCCATGCCACGGCCTCGGCCCGCATGCCATGCCACGGCCTCGGCCCGCATGCCATGCCACGGCCTCGGCCCGCATGACATGCCACGGCCTCGGCCCGCATGCCATGCCACGGCCTCGGCCCGCATGCCTTGCCACGACGTTGCCCAACATGCCATGCCACGGCCCGCATGTCTTGCCACGGCGTTGCCAAACATGCCATGCCACGGCCTCGGCCCGCATGCCATGCCACGGCGTCGCCCAACATGCCATGCCGCGGCCACGGCCCGCATGCCATGCCACGGCCTCGGCCCGCATGCCTTGCTACGGCGTTGCCCAACATGGCATGCCACGGCCTCGGCCCGCATGCCATGCCACGGCCTCGGCCCGCATGTCTTGCCACGGCGTTGCCAAACATGCCATGCCACGGCCTCGGCCCGCATGCCATGCCACGGCGTCGCCCAACATGCCATGCCACGGCCACGGCCACGGCCCGCATGCCATGCCACGGCCTCGGCCCGCATGCCTTGCTACGGCGTTGCCCGACATGCCATGCCACGGCCTCGGCCCGCATGCCTTGCCACCGCGTTGCCCAGCATGCCATGCCACCGCGTTGCCCGGTGTGCCATGCCTTAGCCTTGGCCAACATGTCGAGCCACGGCCTCGGCCCGCATGCCTTGCTACGGCGTCGCCCAACATGCCATGCCACGGCCTCGGCCCGCATGCCATCCCACGGCCTCGGCCCGCATGCCTTGGTACGGCGTCGCCCAACATGCCATGCCACGGCCTCGGCCCGCATTACATGCCACGGCCTCGGCCCGCATGACATGCCACGGCCTCGGCCCGCATGCCATGCCACGGCCTCGGCCCGCATGCCATGCCATGCCACGGCCCGCATGTCTTGCCATGGCGTTGCCAAACATGCCATGCCACGGCCTCGGCCCGCATGCCATGCCACGGCGTCGCCCAACATGCCATGCCACGGCCACGGCCCGCATGCCATGCCACGGCCTCGGCCCGCATGCCTTGCTACGGCGTTGCCCAACATGCCATGCCACGGCCTCGGCCCGCATGCCTTGCCACCGCGTTGCCCAGCATGCCATGCCACCGCGTTGACCGGCGTGCCATGCCTTAGCCTTGGCCAACATGTCGAGCCACGGCCTGGGCCAAACTTGCCATGACACGGCCTCGGCCCGCATGCCATGCCACGGCCTCGGCCCGCATGACATGCCACGGCCTCGGCCCGCATGCCTTGCTACGGCGTCGCCCAACATTCCATGCCACGGCCTCGGCCCGCATGCCAAGCCACGGCCTCGGCCCGCATGACATGCCACGGCCTCGGCCCGCATGCCTTGCCACGACGTCGCCCAACTTGCCATGCCACGGCCTCGGCCCGCATGCCATGCCACGGCCTCGGCTCGCATGACATGCCACGGCCTCGGCCCGCATGCCTTGCTACGGCGTCGCCCAACATGCCATGCCACGGCCTCGGCCCGCATGCCATGCCACGGCCTCGGCCCGCATGACATGCCACGGCCTCGGACCGCATGCCTTGCTACGGCGTCGCACAACATGCCATGCCACGGCCCCGGCCCGCATGCCTTGCCACCGCGTTGCCCGGCATGCCATGCCACCGCGTTGCCCGGCGTGCCATGCCTTAGCCTTGGCCAACATGTCGTGCCACGGCCTCGGCCCGCATGCCATGCCATGCCACGGCCCGCATGTCTTGCCACGGCGTTGCAAACATGCCATGCCACGGCCTCGGCCCGCATGCCTTGCTACGGCGTCGCCCAACATGCCATGCCACGGCCTCGGTCAGCATGCCATGCCATGGCACCGCCTTGTCCAGCATGCCGTGCCGCAGCGTTGGCCAGCATGCCTTGGCCGGCATGCCATGCCAATGCCTTGGGCCAACATGGCGTGCCACGGGCTGGGCCATGCCGGTCCGTTGCCCGGCATGCCACGGCCGTGGCGGCATGGCAAGCCACGGCCTCGGCCAGCATGCCATGCCCCGGCCTCGCCCAGCATGCCATGGCACGGTCTTGGTCAGCATGCCATGCCATGGCACCGCCTTGTGCAACGTTGGCCAGCATGCCTTGGCCGGCATGCCATGCCAATGCCTTGGGCCAACATGGCGTGCCACGGGCTGGGCGAGCATGGCATGCCACGGGCTGGGCGAGCATGCCACGCCACGGCCTTGGCTAGCAGCAAGGCATGCCACGGCCTCGGCGAGCATGCCATGCCATGCCAAGGCCAAGGCCAAGGCCAAAGCCAAGGCCAAGGCCAAGGCCAAGGCAGTGGGCAAGGGCAAGGCCAAGTCCCTGTGCAAGGCATGGCCAAGGCCAAGGCCATGGCATGCCACCGCCTCGATCGATCTTTTTGAACATGATTCTTTTATAATCTTACCCAAACCGTGCAACACAATTAAAAATGCACTACAATCAATTTTAAATGTCATTCCCTATTTTTTTGCAATTTTTCTGGAGCTTTTCGAATTTTTAAAGCCCTTATTTGGCATAAAAAAATCAAAATAAAATAAAAAAAATGAAAAAAATAATTTAATAATTTCTATAATTACTAGTGAATCATCCTTTAATTATGGGAATTTTTCCATAATTTTTTGACCATTTTTATTAATTTTTATTATTTTTTAAGTATTAATATCGAAATAAATTAAAATAAAATATTTTCGGTAAAAAAATATTTTTTTTTAATTTTTTTTATGGTGTATTAAATTATTTCCTACAACTTTCATGTTGAAAGTTTTGGCAAAAAACCATTACTTTTTAAAAAAACCCCATTATGACTCCTCGAACATGCTTGATGTTTCCTCCTGCCAGACTGAAAAGGGCTTAACAGGCTATTATAAGGGGGGGGCACCTCCCTTGCCCAGGGCAAGGCAGTGGCAGGTACGCCCCATGTTGGGCGCGGCCTGGGCTGCGGCCTTGGGTTACATGCACTGCGGCTCGACCGCGGCCTGGGCTGCGGCCTGGGGCGGCTCGGCCGCGGCCTTGGGCGGCCTGGACCGCGGCCTTGGGCGGCCTTGCGCGGCCTGGGCGCGGCCTTGGGCGGCCTGGGCGCGGCCTGGGCGCGGCCTTGGGCGGCCTGGCCGCGGCCTTGGGCAGCATGGCGTGGCATCCGCGCGGGCGTGGGCGGCCTGGCATGCGCGCGGCATGGGCAGCACGGCATGGCATGCGCACGGCCTGGGCGGCCTGGCATGCAGCCGGCCTGGCATGCCCGCGGCGTGGGCAGCACGGCATGGCATGCGCACGGCCTGGGCGGCCTGGCATGCAGCCGGCCTGGCATGCCCGCGGCGTGGGCAGCACGGCATGGCATGCGCACGGCCTGGGCGGCCTGGCATGCAGCTGGCCTGGGCAGCACGGCATGGCATGCGCACGGCCTGGGCGGCCTGGCATGCAGCCGGCCAGGGCAGCCTGGCCTGGCATGCCCGCGGCGTGGGCAGCGTGGCCTGTGCGAATACCGCGCGCGTGGTCTTTTGACCACGGTGCGCGTGTTGCGCGCATGGTCGCGCACGCCTTTGCACGCCTTCGCACGCAACGCACGTCTAGTGATAAGAACCGCAGCCAAGGCAGCCCAGCCCCAAGGCCATGGCCAGCAGCATGGCATGCCACGGCCAAGGCAGGCCAGCCAAAGCCAGCAGCATGCCATGCCAAGGCCAAGGCCAGCAGCATGCCATGCCACGGCCAAGGCAGCCCAGCCAAAGCCAGCAGCTTGCCATGCCAAGGCCAAGGCCAGCAGCATGCCATGCCACGGCCAAGGCAGCCCAGCCAAAGCCAGCAGCATGCCATGCCAAGGCCAAGGCCAGCAGCAT
This sequence comes from Camellia sinensis, assembly GCF_055761805.1. Taxonomy (NCBI): domain Eukaryota; kingdom Viridiplantae; phylum Streptophyta; class Magnoliopsida; order Ericales; family Theaceae; genus Camellia; species Camellia sinensis. The sequence continues at coordinate 15,231,893 of NW_028129474.1, forward strand.
GCCATGCCACGGCCAAGGCAGCCCAGCCAAAGCCAGCAGCATGCCATGCCAAGGCCTAGGCCAGCAGCATGCCATGCCACGGCCAAGGCAGGCCTGCCAAAGCCAGCAGCATGCCATGCCAAGGCCAAGGCCAGCAGCATGCCATGCCACGGCCAAGGCAGCCCAGGCAAAGCCAGCAGCATGCCATGCCAAGGCCTAGGCCAGCAGCATGCCATGCCACGGCCAAGGCAGGCCAGCCAAAGCCAGCAGCATGCCATGCCAAGGCCAAGGCCAGCAGCATGCCATGCCACGGCCAAGGCAGCCCAGCCAAAGCCAGCAGCATGCCAGGCCAAGGCCTTGGCCAGCAGCATGCCATGCCACGGCCAAGGCAGGCCTGCCAAAGCCAGCAGCATGCCATGCCAAGGCCAAGGCCAGCAGCATGCCATGCCACGGCCAAGGCAGCCCAGCCAAAGCCAGCAGCATGCCATGCCAAGGCCTAGGCCAGCAGCATGCCATGCCACGGCCAAGGCAGCCCAGCCAAAGCCAGCAGCATGCCATGCCAAGGCCAAGGCCAGCAGCATGCCATGCCACGGCCAAGGCAGCCCAGCCAAAGCCAGCAGCATGCCATGCCAAGGCCTAGGCCAGCAGCATGCCATGCCACGGCCAAGGCAGCCCAGCCAAAGCCAGCAGCATGCCATGCCAAGGCCAAGGCCAGCAGCATGCCATGCCACGGCCAAGGCAGCCCAGCCAAAGCCAGCAGCATGCCATGCCAAGGCCTAGGCCAGCAGCATGCCATGCCACGGCCAAGGCAGGCCTGCCAAAGCCAGCAGCATGCCATGCCAAGGCCAAGGCCAGCAGCATGCCATGCCACGGCCAAGGCAGCCCAGCCAAAGCCAGCAGCATGCCATGCCAAGGCCTAGGCCAGCAGCATGCCATGCCACGGCCAAGGCAGCCCAGCCAAAGCCAGCAGCATGCCATGCCAAGGCCAAGGCCAGCAGAATGCCATGCCACGGCCAAGGCAGGCCAGCCAAAGCCAGCAGCATGCCATGCCAAGGCCAAGGCCAGCAGCATGCCATGCCACGGCCAAGGCAGCCCAGGCAAAGCCAGCAGCATGCCATGCCAAGGCCTAGGCCAGCAGCATGCCATGCCACGGCCAAGGCAGGCCAGCCAAAGCCAGCAGCATGCCATGCCAAGGCCAAGGCCAGCAGCATGCCATGCCACGGCCAAGGCAGCCCAGCCAAAGCCAGCAGCATGCCAGGCCAAGGCCTTGGCCAGCAGCATGCCATGCCACGGCCAAGGCAGGCCTGCCAAAGCCAGCAGCATGCCATGCCAAGGCCAAGGCCAGCAGCATGCCATGCCACGGCCAAGGCAGCCCAGCCAAAGCCAGCAGCATGCCATGCCAAGGCCTAGGCCAGCAGCATGCCATGCCACGGCCAAGGCAGCCCAGCCAAAGCCAGCAGCATGCCATGCCAAGGCCAAGGCCAGCAGCATGCCATGCCACGGCCAAGGCAGCCCAGCCAAAGCCAGCAGCATGCCATGCCAAGGCCTAGGCCAGCAGCATGCCATGCCACGGCCAAGGCAGCCCAGCCAAAGCCAGCAGCATGCCATGCCAAGGCCAAGGCCAGCAGCATGCCATGCCACGGCCAAGGCAGCCCAGCCAAAGCCAGCAGCATGCCATGCCAAGGCCTAGGCCAGCAGCATGCCATGCCACGGCCAAGGCAGCCCAGCCAAAGCCAGCAGCATGCCATGCCAAGGCCAAGGCCAGCAGCATGCCATGCCACGGCCAAGGCAGCCCAGCCAAAGCCAGCAGCATGCCATGCCAAGGCCTAGGCCAGCAGCATGCCATGCCACGGCCAAGGCAGCCCAGCCAAAGCCAGCAACATGCCATGCCAAGGCCAAGGCCAGCAGCATGCCATGCCACGGCCAAGGCAGCCCAGCCAAAGCCAGCAGCATGCCATGCCAAGGCCTAGGCCAGCAGCATGCCATGCCACGGCCAAGGCAGGCCTGCCAAAGCCAGCAGCATGCCATGCCAAGGCCAAGGCCAGCAACATGCCATGCCACGGCCAAGGCAGCCCAGCCAAAGCCAGCAGCATGCCATGCCACGGCCAAGGCAGCCCAGCCAAAGCCAGCAACATGCCATGCCAAGGCCAAGGCCAGCAGCATGCCATGCCACGGCCAAGGCAGCCCAGCCAAAGCCAGCAGCATGCCATGCCAAGGCCTAGGCCAGCAGCATGCCATGCCACGGCCAAGGCAGGCCTGCCAAAGCCAGCAGCATGCCATGCCAAGGCCAAGGCCAGCAACATGCCATGCCACGGCCAAGGCAGCCCAGCCAAAGCCAGCAGCATGCCATGCCAAGGCCTAGGCCAGCAGCATGCCATGCCACGGCCAAGGCAGCCCAGCCAAAGCCAGCAGCATGCCATGCCAAGGCCTAGGCCAGCAGCATGCCATGCCACGGCCAAGGCAGCCCAGCCAAAGCCAGCAGCATGCCATGCCAAGGCCAAGGCCAGCAGCATGCCATGCCACGGCCAAGGCAGCCCAGCCAAAGCCAGCAGCATGCCATGCCAAGGCCTAGGCCAGCAGCATGCCATGCCACGGCCAAGGCAGGCCTGCCAAAGCCAGCAGCATGCCATGTCAAGGCCAAGGCCAGCAGCATGCCATGCCACGGCCAAGGCAGCCCAGCCAAAGCCAGCAGCATGCCATGCCATGGCCTAGGCCAGCAGCATGCCATGCCACGGCCAAGGCAGGCCAGCCAAAGCCAGCAGCATGCCATGCCAAGGCCTAGGCCAGCAGCATGCCATGCCACGGCCAAGGCAGGCCAGCCAAAGCCAGCAGCATGCCATGCCAAGGCCAAGGCCAGCAGCATGCCATGCCACGGCCAACGCAGCCCAGCCAAAGCCGGCGGCATGCCATGCCAAGGCCAAGGCCAGCAGCATGCCATGCCACGACCAAGGCTGCCAGCCAAAGCCAGCAGCATGCCATGCCAAGGCCTAGGCCAGCAGCATGCCATGCCACGGCCAAGGCAGCCCAGCCAAAGCCAGCAGCATGCCATGCCAAGGCCTAGGCCAGCAGCATGCCATGCCACGGCCAAGGCAGCCCAGCCAAAGCCAGCAGCATGCCATGCCAAGGCCAAGGCCAGCAGCATGCCATGCCACGGCCAAGGCAGCCCAGCCAAAGCCAGCAGCATGCCATGCCAAGGCCAAGGCCAGCAGCATGCCATGCCACGGCCAAGGCAGCCCAGCCAAAGCCGCCAGCATGCCATGCCAAGGCCAAGGCCAAGGCCAGCAGCATGCCATGCCACGGCCAAGGCCAAGGCCAAGGCAGCCCATCCGAAGCCAGCAACATTCCATGGCAAGGCCAACGCAGCCCAGCCAAAGCCGGCGGCATGCCATGCCAAGGCCAAGGCCAGCCGCATGTCTTGCCACGGCCTTGTCCCGCAGCGTGGCGTGCCTTTGCCTTGGGCTAGAACATCGCATGCCACGCCCTTGGCAAGCAATCCTGTCCCTCGTGTAATTGCCATTTGGTTTGGCTTTGACTTACGTATATGTTGCCCTGCGAAATGCTTGTCCCTCGGGTAATAGCCGTTTGGTTGCCTTTGACTTGCGAACCCGTTGCTAGTGCTTTCCCCAGTGGAAGCTTGTTGGGAAAAGTATGTCCCTCGGAAGTTGCCTGTTGCGTTTGTTATTTGCATTCGAGCTATCCGATGCTTGCTGGGTTTCTCTAAGAGTTTTTGCACGTTCGTCGGGCTTTTTAATTATTTATTTACTCATAAAAATTATAATAAAATAAATTAAAAATAAAAAAATAGTTAAAAAAATTACTATAATTACTAGTGCCTCATCTTATAATTGTTGGAATTTTTCTAGAATTTTTTGAGTATTTTTAGTAATTTTTATTATTTTTTAAGTATTAAAATTGAAATAAATTAAAATAAAATATTCCGGTGGCCAAATATTTTTTTATAATTTTTTTTATGGTGTATTAAATTATTTCATACAACTTTCATGTTGAAAGTTTTGGCAAAAAACCATTACTTTTTAAAAAAACCCCATTATGACTCCTCGAACATGCTTGATGTTTCCTCCTGCCAGATTGAAAAGGGCTTAACAGGCTATTATAAGGGGGGGGCACCTCCCTTAAGGCTGGCCAGCATGGCCAGGCCACAGGCCACGCCTATGCCTAGGCGGGCGCTTGGCACATGCCATCGCTTGGCTTGTGGCATTGGCTTGTGGCATCGAAACTACATAGCCAAGCACGGGATGCGTCGAGTGGCGGCCCGCGGCGGTGGCGGTGGCACGTTGGCCTAGGCCAGCATGCCATGCCACAGCCTTGGCCAGCAACATGGCATGCCAAAGCCTTGGCCAGCAACATGGCATGCCAAAGCCTTGGCCAGCAGCATGCCATGCCTTGGCCTTGGCAAGCATGTCATGCCACGGCCTTGGCCAGCAGCATGCCATGCCACGGCCTTGGCCAGCAGCATGCCATGCCCCGGCCTTGGCCAGCAGCATGCCATGCCACGGCCTTGGCCAGCAGCATGCCATGCCACAGCCTTGGCCAGCAGCATGCCATGCCACAGCCTTGGCCAGCAACATGGCATGCCAAAGCCTTGGCCAGCAGCATGCCATGCCTTGGCCTTGGCAAGCATGTCATGCCACGGCCTTGGCCAGCAGCATGCCATGCCACGGCCTTGGCCAGCAGCATGCCATGCCACGGCCTTGGCCAGCAGCATGCCATGCCACAGCCTTGGCCAGCAACATGGCATGCCAAAGCCTTGGCCAGCAGCACGCCATGCCCCGGCCTTGGCAAGCTTGTCATGCCACGGCCATGGCCAGCAGCGTGCTATGCCCCGGCCTTGGCCAGCAGCTTGCCATGCCACGACCTTGGCCAGCAGCTTGCCATGCCACGGCCTTGGCCAGCATGTCATGCCACGGCCTTGGCCAGCAGCATGCCATGCCACGGCCTTGGCCAGCAACATGGCATGCCGCGGCCTTGGCCGGCAGCATGCCATGCCGCGGCCTTGGCCGGCAGCATGCCATGCCGCGGCCTTTGCCAGCAGCATGGCAAGCCCAAGCCTTGGTCAGCAGCAGCATGCCATGCCAATGCCTTGGCCAGCAGCATGCCTTGCCACGGCCTCGTCCAGCAGCATGGCATGCCACGCCACGGCCTCGGCCATCAGCATGCCTTGCCACGGCCTCGGCCATCAGCATGCCTTGCCACGGCCTTGTCCAGCAGCATGGCATGCCCGGCCTTGGCCAGCAGCATGTCATGCCACGGCCTTGGCAAGCATGCCAAGCCACGGCCTTGGCAAGCATGCCATGTCCCTCGGGTAATTGTACAAGTTGCCTTGCGAAATGCATGTCCCTCGGTTAAATTGCCATTTGGTTGGCTTTGGCGTGCGAACGAGTTGCCTGTGCTTTCCTTGTGGAAGCTTGTTGCGAGAAGTATGTCCCTCGAAAGTTGCCTGTTGCGTTTGTTGTTTGCATTCGCGCTAACCGGTGCTTGCTCGGCCTCTCTAAATGTTTTCGCGCGTTCGTCGGGCTTCTTGGTCCTTCGGGGGGTGATTCGTTTTGGGGGGCTGGTGCACAGTGTACGTCGTGGCGCGTGAGTTGTGTTCGGTTTGTGCGAGTTGGAC
>NW_028129474.1:15242500-15255000 GCF_055761805.1 Camellia sinensis
CACGGCCTCGGCCCGCATGCCATGCCACGGCCTCGGCCCGCATGACATGCCACGGCCTCGGCCCGCATGCCATGCCACGGCCTCGGCCCGCATGCCATGCCACGGCCTCGGCCCGCATGCCTTGCCACGGCGTTGCCCAACATGCCACGCCACGGCCTCGGCCCGCATGCCATGCCATGCCACGGCCCGCATGTCTTGCCACGGCGTTGCGAAACATGCCATGCCACGGCCTCGGCCCGCATGCCATGCCACGGCGTCGCCCAACATGCCATGCCACGGCCACGGCCCGCATGCCATGCCACGGCCTCGGCCCGCATGCCTTGCTACGGCGTTGCCCAACATGCCATGCCACGGCCTCGGCCCGCATGCCTTGCCACCGCGTTGCCCAGCATGCCATGCCACCGCGTTGCCCGTGGTGCCATGCCTTAGCCTTGGCCAACATGTCGAGCCACGGCCTTGGCCAACATGTCGAGCCACGGCCTCGGCCCGCATGCCTTGCTACGGCGTCGCCCAACATGCCATGCCACGGCCTCGGCCCGCATGCCTTGCTACGGCGTCGCCCAACATGCCATGCCACGGCCTCGGCCCGCATGCCATGCCACGTCCTCGGCCCGCATGCCATGCCACGGCCTCGGCCCGCATGCCATGCCCCGGCTTCGGCCCGCATGCCATGCCACGGCCTCGGCCCGCATGACATGCCACGGCCTCGGCCCGCATGCCATGCCACGGCCTCGGCCCGCATGCCTTGCTTCGGCCACGGCCTCGGCCCGCATGCCATGACATGCCACGGCACGCATGTCTTGCCACGGCGTTGCCAAACATGCCATGCCACGGCCTCGGCCCGCATGCCATGCCACGGCGTCGCCCAACATGCCATGCCACGGCCTCGGCCCGCATGCCTTGCCACCGCGTTGCCCAGCATGCATTGCCACCGCGTTGGCCGGCTTGCCATGCCTTAGCCTTGGCCAACATGTCGAGCCACGGCCTCGGCCCGCATGCCTTGCTACGGCGTTGCCCAACATGCCATGCCACGGCCTCGGCCCGCATGCCTTGCCACCGCGTTGCCCAGCATGCCATGCCACCGCGTCGCCCGGCGTGCCATGCCTTAGCCTTGGCCAACATGTCGAGGCACGGCCTCGGCCTGCATGCCTTGCTACGGCGTCGCCCAACATGCCATGCCACGGCCTCGGCCCGCATGCCATGCCACGGCAGCGGCCCGCATGCCTTGCCACGGCGTTGCCCAACATGCCATGCCACGGCCTCGGCCCGCATGCCATGCCATGCCACGGCCCGCATGTCTTGCCACGGCGTTGCCAAACATGCCATGCCACGGCCTCGGCCCGCATGCCATGCCACGGCGTCGCCCAACATGCCATGCCCCGGCCACGGCCCGCATGCCATGCCACGGCCTCGGCCCGCATGCATTGCTACGGCGTTGCCCAACATGCCATGCCACGGCCTCGGCCCGCATGCCTTGCCACCGCGTTGCCCAGCATGCCATGCCACCGCGTTGCCCGGCGTGCCATGCCTTAGCCTTGGCCAACATGTCGAGCCACGGCCTCGGCCCGCATGCCTTGCTACGGCGTCGCCCAACATGCCATGCCACGGCCTCGCCCCGCATGCCATGCCACGGCCTCGCCCCGCATGCCATGCCACGGCCTCGGCCCGCATGACATGCCACGGCCTCGGCCCGCATGCCATGCCACGGCCTCGGCACGCATGCCTTGCCACGGCGTTGCCCAACATGCCACGCCACGGCCTCGGCCCGCATGCCATGCCATGCCACGGCCCGCATGTCATGCCACGGCGTTGCCAAACATGCCATGCCACGGCCCCGGCCCGCATGCCTTGCTACGGCGTCGTCCAACATGCCATGCCACGGCCTCGGCCCGCATGCCATGCCACGGCCTCGGCCCGCATGCCATGCCACGGCCTCGGCCCGCATGCCATGCCACGGCCTCGGCCCGCATGACATGCCACGGCCTCGGCCCGCATGCCATGCCACGGCCTCGGCCCGCATGCCTTGCCACGGCGTTGCCCAACATGCCATGCCACGGCCCGCATGTCTTGCCACGGCGTTGCCAAACATGCCATGCCACGGCCTCGGCCCGCATGCCATGCCACGGCGTCGCCCAACATGCCATGCCGCGGCCACGGCCCGCATGCCATGCCACGGCCTCGGCCCGCATGCCTTGCTACGGCGTTGCCCAACATGGCATGCCACGGCCTCGGCCCGCATGCCATGCCACGGCCTCGGCCCGCATGTCTTGCCACGGCGTTGCCAAACATGCCATGCCACGGCCTCGGCCCGCATGCCATGCCACGGCGTCGCCCAACATGCCATGCCACGGCCACGGCCACGGCCCGCATGCCATGCCACGGCCTCGGCCCGCATGCCTTGCTACGGCGTTGCCCGACATGCCATGCCACGGCCTCGGCCCGCATGCCTTGCCACCGCGTTGCCCAGCATGCCATGCCACCGCGTTGCCCGGCGTGCCATGCCTTAGCCTTGGCCAACATGTCGAGCCACGGCCTCGGCCCGCATGCCTTGCTACGGCGTCGCCCAACATGCCATGCCACGGCCTCGGCCCGCATGCCATCCCACGGCCTCGGCCCGCATGCCTTGGTACGGCGTCGCCCAACATGCCATGCCACGGCCTCGGCCCGCATTACATGCCACGGCCTCGGCCCGCATGACATGCCACGGCCTCGGCCCGCATGCCATGCCACGGCCTCGGCCCGCATGCCATGCCATGCCACGGCCCGCATGTCTTGCCATGGCGTTGCCAAACATGCCATGCCACGGCCTCGGCCCGCATGCCATGCCACGGCGTCGCCCAACATGCCATGCCACGGCCACGGCCCGCATGCCATGCCACGGCCTCGGCCCGCATGCCTTGCTACGGCGTTGCCCAACATGCCATGCCACGGCCTCGGCCCGCATGCCTTGCCACCGCGTTGCCCAGCATGCCATGCCACCGCGTTGACCGGCGTGCCATGCCTTAGCCTTGGCCAACATGTCGAGCCACGGCCTGGGCCAAACTTGCCAGGACACGGCCTCGGCCCGCATGCCATGCCACGGCCTCGGCCCGCATGACATGCCACGGCCTCGGCCCGCATGCCTTGCTACGGCGTCGCCCAACATTCCATGCCACGGCCTCGGCCCGCATGCCAAGCCACGGCCTCGGCCCGCATGACATGCCACGGCCTCGGCCCGCATGCCTTGCCACGACGTCGCCCAACTTGCCATGCCACGGCCTCGGCCCGCATGCCATGCCACGGCCTCGGCTCGCATGACATGCCACGGCCTCGGCCCGCATGCCTTGCTACGGCGTCGCCCAACATGCCATGCCACGGCCTCGGCCCGCATGCCATGCCACGGCCTCGGCCCGCATGACATGCCACGGCCTCGGACCGCATGCCTTGCTACGGCGTCGCACAACATGCCATGCCACGGCCCCGGCCCGCATGCCTTGCCACCGCGTTGCCCGGCATGCCATGCCACCGCGTTGCCCGGCGTGCCATGCCTTAGCCTTGGCCAACATGTCGTGCCACGGCCTCGGCCCGCATGCCATGCCATGCCACGGCCCGCATGTCTTGCCACGGCGTTGCAAACATGCCATGCCACGGCCTCGGCCCGCATGCCTTGCTACGGCGTCGCCCAACATGCCATGCCACGGCCTCGGTCAGCATGCCATGCCATGGCACCGCCTTGTCCAGCACGCCGTGCCGCAGCGTTGGCCAGCATGCCTTGGCCGGCATGCCATGCCAATGCCTTGGGCCAACATGGCGTGCCACGGGCTGGGCCATGCCGGTCCGTTGCCCGGCATGCCACGGCCGTGGCGGCATGGCAAGCCACGGCCTCGGCCAGCATGCCATGCCCCGGCCTCGCCCAGCATGCCATGGCACGGTCTTGGTCAGCATGCCATGCCATGGCACCGCCTTGTGCAACGTTGGCCAGCATGCCTTGGCCGGCATGCCATGCCAATGCCTTGGGCCAACATGGCGTGCCACGGGCTGGGCGAGCATGGCATGCCACGGGCTGGGCGAGCATGCCACGCCACGGCCTTGGCTAGCAGCAAGGCATGCCACGGCCTCGGCGAGCATGCCATGCCATGCCAAGGCCAAGGCCAAGGCCAAAGCCAAGGCCAAGGCCAAGGCCAAGGCAGTGGGCAAGGGCAAGGCCAAGTCCCTGTGCAAGGCATGGCCAAGGCCAAGGCCATGGCATGCCACCGCCTCGATCGATCTTTTTGAACATGATTCTTTTATAATCTTACCCAAACCGTGCAACACAATTAAAAATGCACTACAATCAATTTTAAATGTCATTCCCTATTTTTTTGCAATTTTTCTGGAGCTTTTCGAATTTTTAAAGCCCTTATTTGGCATAAAAAAATCAAAATAAAATAAAAAAAATGAAAAAAATAATTTAATAATTTCTATAATTACTAGTGAATCATCCTTTAATTATGGGAATTTTTCCATAATTTTTTGACCATTTTTATTAATTTTTATTATTTTTTAAGTATTAATATCGAAATAAATTAAAATAAAATATTTTCGGTAAAAAAATATTTTTTTTAATTTTTTTTATGGTGTATTAAATTATTTCCTACAACTTTGATGTTGAAAGTTTTGGCAAAAAACCATTACTTTTTAAAAAAACCCCATTATGACTCCTCGAACATGCTTGATGTTTCCTCCTGCCAGACTGAAAAGGGCTTAACAGGCTATTATAAGGGGGGGGCACCTCCCTTGCCCAGGGCAAGGCAGTGGCAGGTACGCCCCATGTTGGGCGCGGCCTGGGCTGCGGCCTTGGGTTACATGCACTGCGGCTCGACCGCGGCCTGGGCTGCGGCCTGGGGCGGCTCGGCCGCGGCCTTGGGCGGCCTGGACCGCGGCCTTGGGCGGCCTTGCGCGGCCTGGGCGCGGCCTTGGGCGGCCTGGGCGCGGCCTTGCGCGGCCTGGGCGCGGCCTTGGGCGGCCTGGCCGCGGCCTTGCGCGGCCTGGGCGCGGCCTTGGGCAGCATGGCGTGGCATCCGCGCGGGCGTGGGCGGCCTGGCATGCGCGCGGCATGGGCAGCACGGCATGGCATGCGCACGGCCTGGGCGGCCTGGCATGCAGCCGGCCTGGCATGCCCGCGGCGTGGGCAGCACGGCATGGCATGCGCACGGCCTGGGCGGCCTGGCATGCAGCCGGCCTGGCATGCCCGCGGCGTGGGCAGCACGGCATGGCAACGCACGTCTAGTGATAAGAACCGCAGCCAAGGCAGCCCAGCCCCAAGGCCATGGCCAGCAGCATGGCATGCCACGGCCAAGGCAGGCCAGCCAAAGCCAGCAGCATGCCATGCCAAGGCCAAGGCCAGCAGCATGCCATGCCACGGCCAAGGCAGCCCAGCCAAAGCCAGCAGCTTGCCATGCCAAGGCCAAGGCCAGCAGCATGCCATGCCACGGCCAAGGCAGCCCAGCCAAAGCCAGCAGCATGCCATGCCAAGGCCAAGGCCAGCAGCATGCCATGCCACGGCCAAGGCAGCCCAGCCAAAGCCAGCAGCATGCCATGCCAAGGCCTAGGCCAGCAGCATGCCATGCCACGGCCAAGGCAGGCCTGCCAAAGCCAGCAGCATGCCATGCCAAGGCCAAGGCCAGCAGCATGCCATGCCACGGCCAAGGCAGCCCAGGCAAAGCCAGCAGCATGCCATGCCAAGGCCTAGGCCAGCAGCATGCCATGCCACGGCCAAGGCAGGCCAGCCAAAGCCAGCAGCATGCCATGCCAAGGCCAAGGCCAGCAGCATGCCATGCCACGGCCAAGGCAGCCCAGCCAAAGCCAGCAGCATGCCAGGCCAAGGCCTTGGCCAGCAGCATGCCATGCCACGGCCAAGGCAGGCCTGCCAAAGCCAGCAGCATGCCATGCCAAGGCCAAGGCCAGCAGCATGCCATGCCACGGCCAAGGCAGCCCAGCCAAAGCCAGCAGCATGCCATGCCAAGGCCTAGGCCAGCAGCATGCCATGCCACGGCCAAGGCAGCCCAGCCAAAGCCAGCAGCATGCCATGCCAAGGCCAAGGCCAGCAGCATGCCATGCCACGGCCAAGGCAGCCCAGCCAAAGCCAGCAGCATGCCATGCCAAGGCCTAGGCCAGCAGCATGCCATGCCACGGCCAAGGCAGCCCAGCCAAAGCCAGCAGCATGCCATGCCAAGGCCAAGGCCAGCAGCATGCCATGCCACGGCCAAGGCAGCCCAGGCAAAGCCAGCAGCATGCCATGCCAAGGCCTAGGCCAGCAGCATGCCATGCCACGGCCAAGGCAGGCCAGCCAAAGCCAGCAGCATGCCATGCCAAGGCCAAGGCCAGCAGCATGCCATGCCACGGCCAAGGCAGCCCAGCCAAAGCCAGCAGCATGCCAGGCCAAGGCCTTGGCCAGCAGCATGCCATGCCACGGCCAAGGCAGGCCTGCCAAAGCCAGCAGCATGCCATGCCAAGGCCAAGGCCAGCAGCATGCCATGCCACGGCCAAGGCAGCCCAGCCAAAGCCAGCAGCATGCCATGCCAAAGCCTAGGCCAGCAGCATGCCATGCCACGGCCAAGGCAGCCTAGCCAAAGCCAGCAGCATGCCATGCCAAGGCCAAGGCCAGCAGCATGCCATGCCACGGCCAAGGCAGCCCAGCCAAAGCCAGCAGCATGCCATGCCAAGGCCTAGGCCAGCAGCATGCCATGCCACGGCCAAGGCAGCCCAGCCAAAGCCAGCAGCATGCCATGCCAAGGCCAAGGCCAGCAGCATGCCATGCCACGGCCAAGGCAGCCCAGCCAAAGCCAGCAGCATGCCATGCCAAGGCCTAGGCCAGCAGCATGCCATGCCACGGCCAAGGCAGGCCTGCCAAAGCCAGCAGCATGCCATGCCAAGGCCAAGGCCAGCAGCATGCCATGCCACGGCCAAGGAAGCCCAGCCAAAGCCAGCAGCATGCCATGCCAAGGCCTAGGCCAGCAGCATGCCATGCCACGGCCAAGGCAGCCCAGCCAAAGCCAGCAGCATGCCATGCCAAGGCCAAGGCCAGCAGAATGCCATGCCACGGCCAAGGCAGGCCAGCCAAAGCCAGCAGCATGCCATGCCAAGGCCAAGGCCAGCAGCATGCCATGCCACGGCCAAGGCAGCCCAGGCAAAGCCAGCAGCATGCCATGCCAAGGCCTAGGCCAGCAGCATGCCATGCCACGGCCAAGGCAGGCCAGCCAAAGCCAGCAGCATGCCATGCCAAGGCCAAGGCCAGCAGCATGCCATGCCACGGCCAAGGCAGCCCAGCCAAAGCCAGCAGCATGCCAGGCCAAGGCCTTGGCCAGCAGCATGCCATGCCACGGCCAAGGCAGGCCTGCCAAAGCCAGCAGCATGCCATGCCAAGGCCAAGGCCAGCAGCATGCCATGCCACGGCCAAGGCAGCCCAGCCAAAGCCAGCAGCATGCCATGCCAAGGCCTAGGCCAGCAGCATGCCATGCCACGGCCAAGGCAGCCCAGCCAAAGCCAGCAGCATGCCATGCCAAGGCCAAGGCCAGCAGCATGCCATGCCACGGCCAAGGCAGCCCAGCCAAAGCCAGCAGCATGCCATGCCAAGGCCTAGGCCAGCAGCATGCCATGCCACGGCCAAGGCAGCCCAGCCAAAGCCAGCAGCATGCCATGCCAAGGCCAAGGCCAGCAGCATGCCATGCCACGGCCAAGGCAGCCCAGCCAAAGCCAGCAGCATGCCATGCCAAGGCCTAGGCCAGCAGCATGCCATGCCACGGCCAAGGCAGCCCAGCCAAAGCCAGCAGCATGCCATGCCAAGGCCAAGGCCAGCAGCATGCCATGCCACGGCCAAGGCAGCCCAGCCAAAGCCAGCAGCATGCCATGCCAAGGCCTAGGCCAGCAGCATGCCATGCCACGGCCAAGGCAGCCCAGCCAAAGCCAGCAGCATGCCATGCCAAGGCCAAGGCCAGCAGCATGCCATGCCACGGCCAAGGCAGCCCAGCCAAAGCCAGCAGCATGCCATGCCAAGGCCTAGGCCAGCAGCATGCCATGCCACGGCCAAGGCAGGCCTGCCAAAGCCAGCAGCATGCCATGCCAAGGCCAAGGCCAGCAACATGCCATGCCACGGCCAAGGCAGCCCAGCCAAAGCCAGCAGCATGCCATGCCAAGGCCTAGGCCAGCAGCATGCCATGCCACGGCCAAGGCAGCCCAGCCAAAGCCAGCAGCATGCCATGCCAAGGCCTAGGCCAGCAGCATGCCATGCCACGGCCAAGGCAGCCCAGCCAAAGCCAGCAGCATGCCATGCCAAGGCCAAGGCCAGCAGCATGCCATGCCACGGCCAAGGCAGCCTGCCAAAGCCAGCAGCATGCCATGCCAAGGCCAAGGCCAGCAGCATGCCATGCCACGGCCAAGGCAGCCCAGCCAAAGCCAGCAGCATGCCATGCCAAGGCCTAGGCCAGCAGCATGCCATGCCACGGCCAAGGCAGGCCTGCCAAAGCCAGCAGCATGCCATGCCAAGGCCAAGGCCAGCAGCATGCCATGCCACGGCCAAGGAAGCCCAGCCAAAGCCAGCAGCATGCCATGCCAAGGCCTAGGCCAGCAGCATGCCATGCCACGGCCAAGGCAGCCCAGCCAAAGCCAGCAGCATGCCATGCCAAGGCCAAGGCCAGCAGAATGCCATGCCACGGCCAAGGCAGGCCAGCCAAAGCCAGCAGCATGCCATGCCAAGGCCAAGGCCAGCAGCATGCCATGCCACGGCCAAGGCAGCCCAGGCAAAGCCAGCAGCATGCCATGCCAAGGCCTAGGCCAGCAGCATGCCATGCCACGGCCAAGGCAGGCCAGCCAAAGCCAGCAGCATGCCATGCCAAGGCCAAGGCCAGCAGCATGCCATGCCACGGCCAAGGCAGCCCAGCCAAAGCCAGCAGCATGCCAGGCCAAGGCCTTGGCCAGCAGCATGCCATGCCACGGCCAAGGCAGGCCTGCCAAAGCCAGCAGCATGCCATGCCAAGGCCAAGGCCAGCAGCATGCCATGCCACGGCCAAGGCAGCCCAGCCAAAGCCAGCAGCATGCCATGCCAAGGCCTAGGCCAGCAGCATGCCATGCCACGGCCAAGGCAGCCCAGCCAAAGCCAGCAGCATGCCATGCCAAGGCCAAGGCCAGCAGCATGCCATGCCACGGCCAAGGCAGCCCAGCCAAAGCCAGCAGCATGCCATGCCAAGGCCTAGGCCAGCAGCATGCCATGCCACGGCCAAGGCAGCCCAGCCAAAGCCAGCAGCATGCCATGCCAAGGCCAAGGCCAGCAGCATGCCAAGCCACGGCCAAGGCAGCCCAGCCAAAGCCAGCAGCATGCCATGCCAAGGCCTAGGCCAGCAGCATGCCATGCCACGGCCAAGGCAGCCCAGCCAAAGCCAGCAGCATGCCATGCCAAGGCCAAGGCCAGCAGCATGCCATGCCACGGCCAAGGCAGCCCAGCCAAAGCCAGCAGCATGCCATGCCAAGGCCTAGGCCAGCAGCATGCCATGCCACGGCCAAGGCAGGCCTGCCAAAGCCAGCAGCATGCCATGCCAAGGCCAAGGCCAGCAGCATGCCATGCCACGGCCAAGGAAGCCCAGCCAAAGCCAGCAGCATGCCATGCCAAGGCCTAGGCCAGCAGCATGCCATGCCACGGCCAAGGCAGCCCAGCCAAAGCCAGCAGCATGCCATGCCAAGGCCAAGGCCAGCAGAATGCCATGCCACGGCCAAGGCAGGCCAGCCAAAGCCAGCAGCATGCCATGCCAAGGCCAAGGCCAGCAGCATGCCATGCCACGGCCAAGGCAGCCCAGGCAAAGCCAGCAGCATGCCATGCCAAGGCCTAGGCCAGCAGCATGCCATGCCACGGCCAAGGCAGGCCAGCCAAAGCCAGCAGCATGCCATGCCAAGGCCAAGGCCAGCAGCATGCCATGCCACGGCCAAGGCAGCCCAGCCAAAGCCAGCAGCATGCCAGGCCAAGGCCTTGGCCAGCAGCATGCCATGCCACGGCCAAGGCAGGCCTGCCAAAGCCAGCAGCATGCCATGCCAAGGCCAAGGCCAGCAGCATGCCATGCCACGGCCAAGGCAGCCCAGCCAAAGCCAGCAGCATGCCATGCCAAGGCCTAGGCCAGCAGCATGCCATGCCACGGCCAAGGCAGGCCTGCCAAAGCCAGCAGCATGCCATGTCAAGGCCAAGGCCAGCAGCATGCCATGCCACGGCCAAGGCAGCCCAGCCAAAGCCCGCAGCATGCCATGCCATGGCCTAGGCCAGCAGCATGCCATGCCACGGCCAAGGCAGGCCAGCCAAAGCCAGCAGCATGCCATGCCAAGGCCTAGGCCAGCAGCATGCCATGCCACGGCCAAGGCAGGCCAGCCAAAGCCAGCAGCATGCCATGCCAAGGCCAAGGCCAGCAGCATGCCATGCCACGGCCAACGCAGCCCAGCCAAAGCCGGCGGCATGCCATGCCAAGGCCAAGGCCAGCAGCATGCCATGCCACGACCAAGGCTGCCAGCCAAAGCCAGCAGCATGCCATGCCAAGGCCTAGGCCAGCAGCATGCCATGCCACGGCCAAGGCAGCCCAGCCAAAGCCAGCAGCATGCCATGCCAAGGCCTAGGCCAGCAGCATGCCATGCCACGGCCAAGGCAGCCCAGCCAAAGCCAGCAGCATGCCATGCCAAGGCCAAGGCCAGCAGCATGCCATGCCACGGCCAAGGCAGCCCAGCCAAAGCCAGCAGCATGCCATGCCAAGGCCAAGGCCAGCAGCATGCCATGCCACGGCCAAGGCAGCCCAGCCAAAGCCGCCAGCATGCCATGCCAAGGCCAAGGCCAAGGCCAGCAGCATGCCATGCCACGGCCAAGGCCAAGGCCAAGGCAGCCCATCCGAAGCCAGCAACATTCCATGGCAAGGCCAACGCAGCCCAGCCAAAGCCGGCGGCATGCCATGCCAAGGCCAAGGCCAGCCGCATGTCTTGCCACGGCCTTGTCCCGCAGCGTGGCGTGCCTTTGCCTTGGGCTAGAACATCGCATGCCACGCCCTTGGCAAGCAATCCTGTCCCTCGTGTAATTGCCATTTGGTTTGGCTTTGACTTACGTATATGTTGCCCTGCGAAATGCTTGTCCCTCGGGTAATAGCCGTTTGGTTGCCTTTGACTTGCGAACCCGTTGCTAGTGCTTTCCCCAGTGGAAGCTTGTTGGGAAAAGTATGTCCCTCGGAAGTTGCCTGTTGCGTTTGTTATTTGCATTCGAGCTATCCGATGCTTGCTGGGTTTCTCTAAGAGTTTTTGCACGTTCGTCGGGCTTTTTAATTATTTATTTACTCATAAAAATTATAATAAAATAAATTAAAAATAAAAAAATAATTAAAAAAATTACTATAATTACTAGTGCCTCATCTTATAATTGTTGGAATTTTTCTAGAATTTTTTGAGTATTTTTAGTAATTTTTATTATTTTTTAAGTATTAAAATTGAAATAAATTAAAATAAAATATTCCGGTGGCCAAATATTTTTTTATAATTTTTTTTATGGTGTATTAAATTATTTCATACAACTTTCATGTTGAAAGTTTTGGCAAAAAACCATTACTTTTTAAAAAAACCCCATTATGACTCCTCGAACATGCTTGATGTTTCCTCCTGCCAGATTGAAAAGGGCTTAACAGGCTATTATAAGGGGGGGGCACCTCCCTTAAGGCTGGCCAGCCTGGCCAGGCCACAGGCCACGCCTATGCCTAGGCGGGCGCTTGGCACATGCCATCGCTTGGCTTGTGGCATTGGCTTGTGGCATCGAAACTACATAGCCAAGCACGGGATGCGTCGAGTGGCGGCCCGCGGCGGTGGCGGTGGCACGTTGGCCTAGGCCAGCATGCCATGCCACAGCCTTGGCCAGCAACATGGCATGCCAAAGCCTTGGCCAGCAACATGGCATGCCAAAGCCTTGGCCAGCAGCATGCCATGCCTTGGCCTTGGCAAGCATGTCATGCCACGGCCTTGGCCAGCAGCATGCCATGCCACGGCCTTGGCCAGCAGCATGCCATGCCCCGGCCTTGGCCAGCAGCATGCCATGCCACGGCCTTGGCCAGCAGCATGCCATGCCACAGCCTTGGCCAGCAGCATGCCATGCCACAGCCTTGGCCAGCAACATGGCATGCCAAAGCCTTGGCCAGCAGCATGCCATGCCTTGGCCTTGGCAAGCATGTCATGCCACGGCCTTGGCCAGCAGCATGCCATGCCACGGCCTTGGCCAGCAGCATGCCATGCCATGGCCTTGGCCAGCAGCATGCCATGCCACGGCCTTGGCCAGCAGCATGCCATGCCACAGCCTTGGCCAGCAACATGGCATGCCAAAGCCTTGGCCAGCAGCACGCCATGCCCCGGCCTTGGCAAGCTTGTCATGCCACGGCCATGGCCAGCAGCGTGCTATGCCCCGGCCTTGGCCAGCAGCTTGCCATGCCACGACCTTGGCCAGCAGCTTGCCATGCCACGGCCTTGGCCAGCATGTCATGCCA
>NW_028129474.1:15265000-15277500 GCF_055761805.1 Camellia sinensis
TGCCACGGCCTCGGCCCGCATGCCATGCCACGGCCTCGGCCCGCATGCCTTGCCACGGCGTTGCCCAACATGCCACGCCACGGTCTCGGCCCGCATGCCATGCCATGCCACGGCCCGCATGTCTTTGCCACGGCGTTGCCAAACATGCCATGCCACGGCCTCGACCAGCATGCCATGCCACGGCGTCGCCCAACATGCCATGCCACGGCCACGGCCCGCATGCCATGCCACGGCCTCGGCCCGCATGCCTTGCTACGGCGTTGCCCAACATGCCATGCCACGGCCTCGGCCCGCATGCCTTGCCACCGCGTTGCCCAGCATGCCATGCCACCGCGTTGCCCGTCGTGCCATGCCTTAGCCTTGGCCAACATGTCGAGCCACGGCCTCGGCCCGCATGCCATGCTACGGCGTCGCCCAACATGCCATGCCACGGCCTCGGCCCGCATGCCTTGCTACGGCGTCGCCCAACATGCCATGCCACGGCCTCGGCCCGCATGCCATGCCACGGCCTCGGCCCGCATGCCATGCCACGGCCTCGGCCCGCATGCCATGCCACGGCCTCGGCCCGCATGCCATGCCACGGCCTCGGCCCGCATGCCATGCCACGGCCTCGGCCCGCATGACATGCCACGGCCTCGGCCCGCATGCCATGCCACGGCCTCGGCCCGCATGCCCTGCCACGGCGTTGCCCAACATGCCATGCCACGTCCTCGGCCCGCATGCCATGACATGCCACGGCCCGCATGTGTTGCCACGGCGTTGCCAAACATGCCATGCCACGGCCTCGGCCCGCATGCCATGCCACGGCGTCGCCCAACATGCCATGCCACGGCCACGGCCTCGGCCCGCATGCCTTGCCACGGCGTTGCCCAACATGCCATGCCACGGCCTCGGCCCGCATGCCTTGCCACGGCGTTGCCCAACATGCCATGCCACGGCCTCGGCCCGCATGCCATGCCATGCCACGGCCCGCATGTCTTGCCAAGGCATTGCCAAACATGCCTTGCCACGGCCTCGGCCCGCATGCCATGCCACGGCGTCGCCCAACATGCCATGCCACGGCCTCGGCCCGCATGCCTTGCAACGGCGTCGCCCAACATGCCATGCCACGGCCTCGGCCCGCATGCCATGCCACGGCCTCGGCCCGCATGCCATGCCACGGCCTCGGCCCGCATGACATGCCACGGCCTCGGCCCGCATGCCATGCCACGGCCTCGGCCCGCATGCCTTGCCACGGCGTTGCCCAACATGCCACGCCACGGCCTCGGCCCGCATGCCATGCCATGCCACGGCACGCATGTCTTGCCACGGCGTTGCGAAACATGCCATGCCACGGCCTCGGCCCGCATGCCATGCCACGGCGTCGCCCAACATGCCATGCCACGGCCACGGCCCGCATGCCATGCCACGGCCTCGGCCCGCATGCCTTGCTACGGCGTTGCCCAACATGCCATGCCACGGCCTCGGCCCGCATGCCTTGCCACCGCGTTGCCCAGCATGCCATGCCACCGCGTTGCCCGTGGTGCCATGCCTTAGCCTTGGCCAACATGTCGAGCCACGGCCTTGGCCAACATGTCGAGCCACGGCCTCGGCCCGCATGCCTTGCTACGGCGTCGCCCAACATGCCATGCCACGGCCTCGGCCCGCATGCCTTGCTACGGCGTCGTCCAACATGCCATGCCACGGCCTCGGCCCGCATGCCATGCCACGTCCTCGGCCCGCATGCCATGCCACGGCCTCGGCCCGCATGCCATGCCCCGGCTTCGGCCCGCATGCCATGCCACGGCCTCGGCCCGCATGACATGCCACGGCCTCGGCCCGCATGCCATGCCACGGCCTCGGCCCGCATGCCTTGCTTCGGCCACGGCCTCGGCCCGCATGCCATGACATGCCACGGCACGCATGTCTTGCCACGGCGTTGCCAAACATGCCATGCCACGGCCTCGGCCCGCATGCCATGCCACGGCGTCGCCCAACATGCCATGCCACGGCCTCGGCCCGCATGCCTTGCCACCGCGTTGCGCAGCATGCATTGCCACCGCGTTGGCCGGCTTGCCATGCCTTAGCCTTGGCCAACATGTCGAGCCACGGCCTCGGCCCGCATGCCTTGCTACGGCGTTGCCCAACATGCCATGCCACGGCCTCGGCCCGCATGCCTTGCCACCGCGTTGCCCAGCATGCCATGCCACCGCGTCGCCCGGCGTGCCATGCCTTAGCCTTGGCCAACATGTCGAGGCACGGCCTCGGCCTGCATGCCTTGCTACGGCGTCGCCCAACATGCCATGCCACGGCCTCGGCCCGCATGCCATGCCACGGCAGCGGCCCGCATGCCTTGCCACGGCGTTGCCCAACATGCCATGCCACGGCCTCGGCCCGCATGCCATGCCATGCCACGGCCCGCATGTCTTGCCACGGCGTTGCCAAACATGCCATGCCACGGCCTCGGCCCGCATGCCATGCCACGGCGTCGCCCAACATGCCATGCCCCGGCCACGGCCCGCATGCCATGCCACGGCCTCGGCCCGCATGCATTGCTACGGCGTTGCCCAACATGCCATGCCACGGCCTCGGCCCGCATGCCTTGCCACCGCGTTGCCCAGCATGCCATGCCACCGCGTTGCCCGGCGTGCCATGCCTTAGCCTTGGCCAACATGTCGAGCCACGGCCTCGGCCCGCATGCCTTGCTACGGCGTCGCCCAACATGCCATGCCACGGCCTCGCCCCGCATGCCATGCCACGGCCTCGCCCCGCATGCCATGCCACGGCCTCGCCCCGCATGCCATGCCACGGCCTCGGCCCGCATGACATGCCACGGCCTCGGCCCGCATGCCATGCCACGGCCTCGGCCCGCATGCCTTGCCACGGCGTTGCCCAACATGCCACGCCACGGCCTCGGCCCGCATGCCATGCCATGCCACGGCCCGCATGTCATGCCACGGCGTTGCCAAACATGCCATGCCACGGCCCCGGCCCGCATGCCTTGCTACGGCGTCGTCCAACATGCCATGCCACGGCCTCGGCCCGCATGCCATGCCACGGCCTCGGCCCGCATGCCATGCCACGGCCTCGGCCCGCATGACATGCCACGGCCTCGGCCCGCATGCCATGCCACGGCCTCGGCCCGCATGCCTTGCCACGGCGTTGCCCAACATGCCATGCCACGGCCCGCATGTCTTGCCACGGCGTTGCCAAACATGCCATGCCACGGCCTCGGCCCGCATGCCATGCCACGGCGTCGCCCAACATGCCATGCCGCGGCCACGGCCCGCATGCCATGCCACGGCCTCGGCCCGCATGCCTTGCTACGGCGTTGCCCAACATGGCATGCCACGGCCTCGGCCCGCATGCCATGCCACGGCCTCGGCCCGCATGTCTTGCCACGGCGTTGCCAAACATGCCATGCCACGGCCTCGGCCCGCATGCCATGCCACGGCGTCGCCCAACATGCCATGCCACGGCCACGGCCACGGCCCGCATGCCATGCCACGGCCTCGGCCCGCATGCCTTGCTACGGCGTTGCCCGACATGCCATGCCACGGCCTCGGCCCGCATGCCTTGCCACCGCGTTGCCCAGCATGCCATGCCACCGCGTTGCCCGGCATGCCATGCCTTAGCCTTGGCCAACATGTCGAGCCACGGCCTCGGCCCGCATGCCTTGCTACGGCGTCGCCCAACATGCCATGCCACGGCCTCGGCCCGCATGCCATCCCACGGCCTCGGCCCGCATGCCTTGGTACGGCGTCGCCCAACATGCCATGCCACGGCCTGGGCCAAACTTGCCACGACACGGCCTCGGCCCGCATGCCATGCCACGGCCTCGGCCCGCATGACATGCCACGGCCTCGGCCCGCATGCCTTGCTACGGCGTCGCCCAACATTCCATGCCACGGCCTCGGCCCGCATGCCAAGCCACGGCCTCGGCCCGCATGACATGCCACGGCCTCGGCCCGCATGCCTTGCCACGACGTCGCCCAACTTGCCATGCCACGGCCTCGGCCCGCATGCCATGCCACGGCCTCGGCTCGCATGACATGCCACGGCCTCGGCCCGCATGCCTTGCTACGGCGTCGCCCAACATGCCATGCCACGGCCTCGGCCCGCATGCCATGCCACGGCCTCGGCCCGCATGACATGCCACGGCCTCAGACCGCATGCCTTGCTACGGCGTCGCACAACATGCCATGCCACGGCCCCGGCCCGCATGCCTTGCCACCGCGTTGCCCGGCATGCCATGCCACCGCGTTGCCCGGCGTGCCATGCCTTAGCCTTGGCCAACATGTCGTGCCACGGCCTCGGCCCGCATGCCATGCCATGCCACGGCCCGCATGTCTTGCCACGGCGTTGCAAACATGCCATGCCACGGCCTCGGCCCGCATGCCTTGCTACGGCGTCGCCCAACATGCCATGCCACGGCCTCGGTCAGCATGCCATGCCATGGCACCGCCTTGTCCAGCACGCCGTGCCGCAGCGTTGGCCAGCATGCCTTGGCCGGCATGCCATGCCAATGCCTTGGGCCAACATGGCGTGCCACGGGCTGGGCCATGCCGGTCCGTTGCCCGGCATGCCACGGCCGTGGCGGCATGGCAAGCCACGGCCTCGGCCAGCATGCCATGCCCCGGCCTCGCCCAGCATGCCATGGCACGGTCTTGGTCAGCATGCCATGCCATGGCACCGCCTTGTGCAACGTTGGCCAGCATGCCTTGGCCGGCATGCCATGCCAATGCCTTGGGCCAACATGGCGTGCCACGGGCTGGGCGAGCATGGCATGCCACGGGCTGGGCGAGCATGCCACGCCACGGCCTTGGCTAGCAGCAAGGCATGCCACGGCCTCGGCGAGCATGCCATGCCATGCCAAGGCCAAGGCCAAGGCCAAAGCCAAGGCCAAGGCCAAGGCCAAGGCAGTGGGCAAGGGCAAGGCCAAGTCCCTGTGCAAGGCATGGCCAAGGCCAAGGCCATGGCATGCCACCGCCTCGATCGATCTTTTTGAACATGATTCTTTTATAATCTTACCCAAACCGTGCAACACAATTAAAAATGCACTACAATCAATTTTAAATGTCATTCCCTATTTTTTTGCAATTTTTCTGGAGCTTTTCGAATTTTTAAAGCCCTTATTTGGCATAAAAAAATCAAAATAAAATAAAAAAAATGAAAAAAATAATTTAATAATTTCTATAATTACTAGTGAATCATCCTTTAATTATGGGAATTTTTCCATAATTTTTTGACCATTTTTATTAATTTTTATTATTTTTTAAGTATTAATATCGAAATAAATTAAAATAAAATATTTTCGGTAAAAAAATATTTTTTTTTAATTTTTTTTATGGTGTATTAAATTATTTCCTACAACTTTCATGTTGAAAGTTTTGGCAAAAAACCATTACTTTTTAAAAAAACCCCATTATGACTCCTCGAACATGCTTGATGTTTCCTCCTGCCAGACTGAAAAGGGCTTAACAGGCTATTATAAGGGGGGGGCACCTCCCTTGCCCAGGGCAAGGCAGTGGCAGGTACGCCCCATGTTGGGCGCGGCCTGGGCTGCGGCCTTGGGTTACATGCACTGCGGCTCGACCGCGGCCTGGGCTGCGGCCTGGGGCGGCTCGGCCGCGGCCTTGGGCGGCCTGGACCGCGGCCTTGGGCGGCCTTGCGCGGCCTGGGCGCGGCCTTGGGCGGCCTGGGCGCGGCCTTGCGCGGCCTGGGCGCGGCCTTGGGCGGCCTGGCCGCGGCCTTGGGCAGCATGGCGTGGCATCCGCGCGGGCGTGGGCGGCCTGGCATGCGCGCGGCATGGGCAGCACGGCATGGCATGCGCACGGCCTGGGCGGCCTGGCATGCAGCCGGCCTGGCATGCCCGCGGCGTGGGCAGCACGGCATGGCATGCGCACGGCCTGGGCAGCCTGGCATGCAGCCGGCCTGGCATGCCCGCGTCGTGGGCAGCACGGCATGGCATGCGCACGGCCTGGGCGGCCTGGCATGCAGCTGGCCTGGGCAGCACGGCATGGCATGCGCACGGCCTGGGCGGCCTGGCATGCAGCCGGCCAGGGCAGCCTGGCCTGGCATGCCCGCGGCGTGGGCAGCGTGGCCTGTGCGAATACCGCGCGCGTGGTCTTTTGACCACGGTGCGCGTGTTGCGCGCATGGTCGCGCACGCCTTTGCACGCCTTCGCACGCAACGCACGTCTAGTGATAAGAACCGCAGCCAAGGCAGCCCAGCCCCAAGGCCATGGCCAGCAGCATGGCATGCCACGGCCAAGGCAGGCCAGCCAAAGCCAGCAGCATGCCATGCCAAGGCCAAGGCCAGCAGCATGCCATGCCACGGCCAAGGCAGCCCAGCCAAAGCCAGCAGCATGCCATGCCAAGGCCAAGGCCAGCAGCATGCCATGCCACGGCCAAGGCAGCCCAGCCAAAGCCAGCAGCATGCCATGCCAAGGCCTAGGCCAGCAGCATGCCATGCCACGGCCAAGGCAGGCCTGCCAAAGCCAGCAGCATGCCATGCCAAGGCCAAGGCCAGCAGCATGCCATGCCACGGCCAAGGCAGCCCAGGCAAAGCCAGCAGCATGCCATGCCAAGGCCTAGGCCAGCAGCATGCCATGCCACGGCCAAGGCAGGCCAGCCAAAGCCAGCAGCATGCCATGCCAAGGCCAAGGCCAGCAGCATGCCATGCCACGGCCAAGGCAGCCCAGCCAAAGCCAGCAGCATGCCAGGCCAAGGCCTTGGCCAGCAGCATGCCATGCCACGGCCAAGGCAGGCCTGCCAAAGCCAGCAGCATGCCATGCCAAGGCCAAGGCCAGCAGCATGCCATGCCACGGCCAAGGCAGCCCAGCCAAAGCCAGCAGCATGCCATGCCAAGGCCTAGGCCAGCAGCATGCCATGCCACGGCCAAGGCAGCCCAGCCAAAGCCAGCAGCATGCCATGCCAAGGCCAAGGCCAGCAGCATGCCATGCCACGGCCAAGGCAGCCCAGCCAAAGCCAGCAGCATGCCATGCCAAGGCCTAGGCCAGCAGCATGCCATGCCACGGCCAAGGCAGCCCAGCCAAAGCCAGCAGCATGCCATGCCAAGGCCAAGGCCAGCAGCATGCCATGCCACGGCCAAGGCAGCCCAGGCAAAGCCAGCAGCATGCCATGCCAAGGCCTAGGCCAGCAGCATGCCATGCCACGGCCAAGGCAGGCCAGCCAAAGCCAGCAGCATGCCATGCCAAGGCCAAGGCCAGCAGCATGCCATGCCACGGCCAAGGCAGCCCAGCCAAAGCCAGCAGCATGCCAGGCCAAGGCCTTGGCCAGCAGCATGCCATGCCACGGCCAAGGCAGGCCTGCCAAAGCCAGCAGCATGCCATGCCAAGGCCAAGGCCAGCAGCATGCCATGCCACGGCCAAGGCAGCCCAGCCAAAGCCAGCAGCATGCCATGCCAAGGCCTAGGCCAGCAGCATGCCATGCCACGGCCAAGGCAGCCCACCAAAGCCAGCAGCATGCCATGCCAAGGCCAAGGCCAGCAGCATGCCATGCCACGGCCAAGGCAGCCCAGCCAAAGCCAGCAGCATGCCATGCCAAGGCCTAGGCCAGCAGCATGCCATGCCACGGCCAAGGCAGCCCAGCCAAAGCCAGCAGCATGCCATGCCAAGGCCAAGGCCAGCAGCATGCCATGCCACGGCCAAGGCAGCCCAGCCAAAGCCAGCAGCATGCCATGCCAAGGCCTAGGCCAGCAGCATGCCATGCCACGGCCAAGGCAGGCCTGCCAAAGCCAGCAGCATGCCATGCCAAGGCCAAGGCCAGCAGCATGCCATGCCACGGCCAAGGCAGCCCAGCCAAAGCCAGCAGCATGCCATGCCAAGGCCTAGGCCAGCAGCATGCCATGCCACGGCCAAGGCAGCCCAGCCAAAGCCAGCAGCATGCCATGCCAAGGCCAAGGCCAGCAGAATGCCATGCCACGGCCAAGGCAGGCCAGCCAAAGCCAGCAGCATGCCATGCCAAGGCCAAGGCCAGCAGCATGCCATGCCACGGCCAAGGCAGCCCAGGCAAAGCCAGCAGCATGCCATGCCAAGGCCTAGGCCAGCAGCATGCCATGCCACGGCCAAGGCAGGCCAGCCAAAGCCAGCAGCATGCCATGCCAAGGCCAAGGCCAGCAGCATGCCATGCCACGGCCAAGGCAGCCCAGCCAAAGCCAGCAGCATGCCAGGCCAAGGCCTTGGCCAGCAGCATGCCATGCCACGGCCAAGGCAGGCCTGCCAAAGCCAGCAGCATGCCATGCCAAGGCCAAGGCCAGCAGCATGCCATGCCACGGCCAAGGCAGCCCAGCCAAAGCTAGCAGCATGCCATGCCAAGGCCTAGGCCAGCAGCATGCCATGCCACGGCCAAGGCAGCCCAGCCAAAGCCAGCAGCATGCCATGCCAAGGCCAAGGCCAGCAGCATGCCATGCCACGGCCAAGGCAGCCCAGCCAAAGCCAGCAGCATGCCATGCCAAGGCCTAGGCCAGCAGCATGCCATGCCACGGCCAAGGCAGCCCAGCCAAAGCCAGCAGCATGCCATGCCAAGGCCAAGGCCAGCAGCATGCCATGCCACGGCCAAGGCAGCCCAGCCAAAGCCAGCAGCATGCCATGCCAAGGCCTAGGCCAGCAGCATGCCATGCCACGGCCAAGGCAGCCCAGCCAAAGCCAGCAGCATGCCATGCCAAGGCCAAGGCCAGCAGCATGCCATGCCACGGCCAAGGCAGCCCAGCCAAAGCCAGCAGCATGCCATGCCAAGGCCTAGGCCAGCAGCATGCCATGCCACGGCCAAGGCAGCCCAGCCAAAGCCAGCAACATGCCATGCCAAGGCCAAGGCCAGCAGCATGCCATGCCACGGCCAAGGCAGCCCAGCCAAAGCCAGCAGCATGCCATGCCAAGGCCTAGGCCAGCAGCATGCCATGCCACGGCCAAGGCAGGCCTGCCAAAGCCAGCAGCATGCCATGCCAAGGCCAAGGCCAGCACCATGCCATGCCACGGCCAAGGCAGCCCAGCCAAAGCCAGCAGCATGCCATGCCAAGGCCTAGGCCAGCAGCATGCCATGCCACGGCCAAGGCAGCCCAGCCAAAGCCAGCAGCATGCCATGCCAAGGCCAAGGCCAGCAGCATGCCATGCCACGGCCAAGGCAGCCCAGCCAAAGCCAGCAGCATGCCATGCCAAGGCCTAGGCCAGCAGCATGCCATGCCACGGCCAAGGCAGGCCTGCCAAAGCCAGCAGCATGCCATGTCAAGGCCAAGGCCAGCAGCATGCCATGCCACGGCCAAGGCAGCCCAGCCAAAGCCAGCAGCATGCCATGCCATGGCCTAGGCCAGCAGCATGCCATGCCACGGCCAAGGCAGGCCAGCCAAAGCCAGCAGCATGCCATGCCAAGGCCTAGGCCAGCAGCATGCCATGCCACGGCCAAGGCAGGCCAGCCAAAGCCAGCAGCATGCCATGCCAAGGCCAAGGCCAGCAGCATGCCATGCCACGGCCAACGCAGCCCAGCCAAAGCCGGCGGCATGCCATGCCAAGGCCAAGGCCAGCAGCATGCCATGCCACGACCAAGGCTGCCAGCCAAAGCCAGCAGCATGCCATGCCAAGGCCTAGGCCAGCAGCATGCCATGCCACGGCCAAGGCAGCCCAGCCAAAGCCAGCAGCATGCCATGCCAAGGCCTAGGCCAGCAGCATGCCATGCCACGGCCAAGGCAGCCCAGCCAAAGCCAGCAGCATGCCATGCCAAGGCCAAGGCCAGCAGCATGCCATGCCACGGCCAAGGCAGCCCAGCCAAAGCCAGCAGCATGCCATGCCAAGGCCAAGGCCAGCAGCATGCCATGCCACGGCCAAGGCAGCCCAGCCAAAGCCGCCAGCATGCCATGCCAAGGCCAAGGCCAAGGCCAGCAGCATGCCATGCCACGGCCAAGGCCAAGGCCAAGGCAGCCCATCCGAAGCCAGCAACATTCCATGGCAAGGCCAACGCAGCCCAGCCAAAGCCGGCGGCATGCCATGCCAAGGCCAAGGCCAGCCGCATGTCTTGCCACGGCCTTGTCCCGCAGCGTGGCGTGCCTTTGCCTTGGGCTAGAACATCGCATGCCACGCCCTTGGCAAGCAATCCTGTCCCTCGTGTAATTGCCATTTGGTTTGGCTTTGACTTACGTATATGTTGCCCTGCGAAATGCTTGTCCCTCGGGTAATAGCCGTTTGGTTGCCTTTGACTTGCGAACCCGTTGCTAGTGCTTTCCCCAGTGGAAGCTTGTTGGGAAAAGTATGTCCCTCGGAAGTTGCCTGTTGCGTTTGTTATTTGCATTCGAGCTATCCGATGCTTGCTGGGTTTCTCTAAGAGTTTTTGCACGTTCGTCGGGCTTTTTAATTATTTATTTACTCATAAAAATTATAATAAAATAAATTAAAAATAAAAAAATAGTTAAAAAAATTACTATAATTACTAGTGCCTCATCTTATAATTGTTGGAATTTTTCTAGAATTTTTTGAGTATTTTTAGTAATTTTTATTATTTTTTAAGTATTAAAATTGAAATAAATTAAAATAAAATATTCCGGTGGCCAAATATTTTTTTATAATTTTTTTTATGGTGTATTAAATTATTTCATACAACTTTCATGTTGAAAGTTTTGGCAAAAAACCATTACTTTTTAAAAAAACCCCATTATGACTCCTCGAACATGCTTGATGTTTCCTCCTGCCAGATTGAAAAGGGCTTAACAGGCTATTATAAGGGGGGGGCACCTCCCTTAAGGCTGGCCAGCATGGCCAGGCCACAGGCCACGCCTATGCCTAGGCGGGCGCTTGGCACATGCCATCGCTTGGCTTGTGGCATTGGCTTGTGGCATCGAAACTACATAGCCAAGCACGGGATGCGTCGAGTGGCGGCCCGCGGCGGTGGCGGTGGCACGTTGGCCTAGGCCAGCATGCCATGCCACAGCCTTGGCCAGCAACATGGCATGCCAAAGCCTTGGCCAGCAACATGGCATGCCAAAGCCTTGGCCAGCAGCATGCCATGCCTTGGCCTTGGCAAGCATGTCATGCCACGGCCTTGGCCAGCAGCATGCCATGCCACGGCCTTGGCCAGCAGCATGCCATGCCCCGGCCTTGGCCAGCAGCATGCCATGCCACGGCCTTGGCCAGCAGCATGCCATGCCACAGCCTTGGCCAGCAGCATGCCATGCCACAGCCTTGGCCAGCAACATGGCATGCCAAAGCCTTGGCCAGCAGCATGCCATGCCTTGGCCTTGGCAAGCATGTCATGCCACGGCCTTGGCCAGCAGCATGCCATGCCACGGCCTTGGCCAGCAGCATGCCATGCCACGGCCTTGGCCAGCAGCATGCCATGCCACGGCCTTGGCCAGCAGCATGCCATGCCACAGCCTTGGCCAGCAACATGGCATGCCAAAGCCTTGGCCAGCAGCACGCCATGCCCCGGCCTTGGCAAGCTTGTCATGCCACGGCCATGGCCAGCAGCGTGCTATGCCCCGGCCTTGGCCAGCAGCTTGCCATGCCACGACCTTGGCCAGCAGCTTGCCATGCCACGGCCTTGGCCAGCATGTCATGCCACGGCCTTGGCCAGCAACATGGCATGCCGCGGCCTTGGCCGGCAGCATGCCATGCC
Organism: Camellia sinensis; assembly: GCF_055761805.1. Classification (NCBI taxonomy): domain Eukaryota; kingdom Viridiplantae; phylum Streptophyta; class Magnoliopsida; order Ericales; family Theaceae; genus Camellia; species Camellia sinensis. The sequence continues at coordinate 15,276,601 of NW_028129474.1, forward strand.
GCGGCCTTGGCCGGCAGCATGCCATGCCGCGGCCTTTGCCAGCAGCATGGCAAGCCCAAGCCTTGGTCAGCAGCAGCATGCCATGCCAATGCCTTGGCCAGCAGCATGCCTTGCCACGGCCTCGTCCAGCAGCATGGCATGCCACGCCACGGCCTCGGCCATCAGCATGCCTTGCCACGGCCTCGGCCATCAGCATGCCTTGCCACGGCCTTGTCCAGCAGCATGGCATGCCCGGCCTTGGCCAGCAGCATGTCATGCCACGGCCTTGGCAAGCATGCCAAGCCACGGCCTTGGCAAGCATGCCATGTCCCTCGGGTAATTGTACAAGTTGCCTTGCGAAATGCATGTCCCTCGGTTAAATTGCCATTTGGTTGGCTTTGGCGTGCGAACGAGTTGCCTGTGCTTTCCTTGTGGAAGCTTGTTGCGAGAAGTATGTCCCTCGAAAGTTGCCTGTTGCGTTTGTTGTTTGCATTCGCGCTAACCGGTGCTTGCTCGGCCTCTCTAAATGTTTTCGCGCGTTCGTCGGGCTTCTTGGTCCTTCGGGGGGTGATTCGTTTTGGGGGGCTGGTGCACAGTGTACGTCGTGGCGCGTGAGTTGTGTTCGGTTTGTGCGAGTTGGACGGATCCCTGCCTGTGCAGCGAACTCCACTGGTGCATTCCTCCATGTCCCTCGGGTTGTCTTCGACTCGCCTTCGGGTTGCTTGCGCTTCCCTAGTGGAAGGTGCCTTGCGAAAAGCGTGTCCCTCGGGTAATTGCCATTTGGTTGGCTTTGACGTTCGAACGAGTTGCCTATGCTTTCCTAGTGGAAGCTTGTTGCGAAAAGTATGTCCCTCGAAAGTTGCCTGTTGCGTTTGTTATTCGCATTCGCGCTAACCGGTGCTTGCTCGGCCTCTCTAAATG
>NW_028129474.1:15287500-15300000 GCF_055761805.1 Camellia sinensis
ACGGCCTCGGCCCGCATGCCATGCCACGGCGTCGCCCAACATGCCATGCCCCGGCCACGGCCCGCATGCCATGCCACGGCCTCGGCCCGCATGCATTGCTACGGCGTTGCCCAACATGCCATGCCACGGCCTCGGCCCGCATGCCTTGCCACCGCGTTGCCCAGCATGCCATGCCACCGCGTTGCCCGGCGTGCCATGCCTTAGCCTTGGCCAACATGTCGAGCCACGGCCTCGGCCCGCATGCCTTGCTACGGCGTCGCCCAACATGCCATGCCACGGCCTCGCCCCGCATGCCATGCCACGGCCTCGCCCCGCATGCCATGCCACGGCCTCGCCCCGCATGACATGCCACGGCCTCGGCCCGCATGCCATGCCACGGCCTCGGCCCGCATGCCTTGCCACGGCGTTGCCCAACATGCCACGCCACGGCCTCGGCCCGCATGCCATGCCATGCCACGGCCCGCATGTCATGCCACGGCGTTGCCAAACATGCCATGCCACGGCCCCGGCCCGCATGCCTTGCTACGGCGTCGTCCAACATGCCATGCCACGGCCTCGGCCCGCATGCCATGCCACGGCCTCGGCCCGCATGCCATGCCACGGCCTCGGCCCGCATGCCATGCCACGGCCTCGGCCCGCATGACATGCCACGGCCTCGGCCCGCATGCCATGCCACGGCCTCGGCCCGCATGCCTTGCCACGGCGTTGCCCAACATGCCATGCCACGGCCCGCATGTCTTGCCACGGCGTTGCCAAACATGCCATGCCACGGCCTCGGCCCGCATGCCATGCCACGGCGTCGCCCAACATGCCATGCCGCGGCCACGGCCCGCATGCCATGCCACGGCCTCGGCCCGCATGCCTTGCTACGGCGTTGCCCAACATGGCATGCCACGGCCTCGGCCCGCATGCCATGCCACGGCCTCGGCCCGCATGTCTTGCCACGGCGTTGCCAAACATGCCATGCCACGGCCTCGGCCCGCATGCCATGCCACGGCGTCGCCCAACATGCCATGCCACGGCCACGGCCACGGCCCGCATGCCATGCCACGGCCTCGGCCCGCATGCCTTGCTACGGCGTTGCCCGACATGCCATGCCACGGCCTCGGCCCGCATGCCTTGCCACCGCGTTGCCCAGCATGCCATGCCACCGCGTTGCCCGGCGTGCCATGCCTTAGCCTTGGCCAACATGTCGAGCCACGGCCTCGGCCCGCATGCCTTGCTACGGCGTCGCCCAACATGCCATGCCACGGCCTCGGCCCGCATGCCATCCCACGGCCTCGGCCCGCATGCCTTGGTACGGCGTCGCCCAACATGCCATGCCACGGCCTCGGCCCGCATTACATGCCACGGCCTCGGCCCGCATGACATGCCACGGCCTCGGCCCGCATGCCATGCCACGGCCTCGGCCCGCATGCCATGCCATGCCACGGCCCGCATGTCTTGCCATGGCGTTGCCAAACATGCCATGCCACGGCCTCGGCCCGCATGCCATGCCACGGCGTCGCCCAACATGCCATGCCACGGCCACGGCCCGCATGCCATGCCACGGCCTCGGCCCGCATGCCTTGCTACGGCGTTGCCCAACATGCCATGCCACGGCCTCGGCCCGCATGCCTTGCCACCGCGTTACCCAGCATGCCATGCCACCGCGTTGACCGGCGTGCCATGCCTTAGCCTTGGCCAACATGTCGAGCCACGGCCTGGGCCAAACTTGCCATGACACGGCCTCGGCCCGCATGCCATGCCACGGCCTCGGCCCGCATGACATGCCACGGCCTCGGCCCGCATGCCTTGCTACGGCGTCGCCCAACATTCCATGCCACGGCCTCGGCCCGCATGCCAAGCCACGGCCTCGGCCCGCATGACATGCCACGGCCTCGGCCCGCATGCCTTGCCACGACGTCGCCCAACTTGCCATGCCACGGCCTCGGCCCGCATGCCATGCCACGGCCTCGGCCCGCATGACATGCCACGGCCTCGGACCGCATGCCTTGCTACGGCGTCGCACAACATGCCATGCCACGGCCCCGGCCCGCATGCCTTGCCACCGCGTTGCCCGGCATGCCATGCCACCGCGTTGCCCGGCGTGCCATGCCTTAGCCTTGGCCAACATGTCGTGCCACGGCCTCGGCCCGCATGCCATGCCATGCCACGGCCCGCATGTCTTGCCACGGCGTTGCAAACATGCCATGCCACGGCCTCGGCCCGCATGCCTTGCTACGGCGTCGCCCAACATGCCATGCCACGGCCTCGGTCAGCATGCCATGCCATGGCACCGCCTTGTCCAGCACGCCGTGCCGCAGCGTTGGCCAGCATGCCTTGGCCGGCATGCCATGCCAATGCCTTGGGCCAACATGGCGTGCCACGGGCTGGGCCATGCCGGTCCGTTGCCCGGCATGCCACGGCCGTGGCGGCATGGCAAGCCACGGCCTCGGCCAGCATGCCATGCCCCGGCCTCGCCCAGCATGCCATGGCACGGTCTTGGTCAGCATGCCATGCCATGGCACCGCCTTGTGCAACGTTGGCCAGCATGCCTTGGCCGGCATGCCATGCCAATGCCTTGGGCCAACATGGCGTGCCACGGGCTGGGCGAGCATGGCATGCCACGGGCTGGGCGAGCATGCCACGCCACGGCCTTGGCTAGCAGCAAGGCATGCCACGGCCTCGGCGAGCATGCCATGCCATGCCAAGGCCAAGGCCAAGGCCAAAGCCAAGGCCAAGGCCAAGGCCAAGGCAGTGGGCAAGGGCAAGGCCAAGTCCCTGTGCAAGGCATGGCCAAGGCCAAGGCCATGGCATGCCACCGCCTCGATCGATCTTTTTGAACATGATTCTTTTATAATCTTACCCAAACCGTGCAACACAATTAAAAATGCACTACAATCAATTTTAAATGTCATTCCCTATTTTTTTGCAATTTTTCTGGAGCTTTTCGAATTTTTAAAGCCCTTATTTGGCATAAAAAAATCAAAATAAAATAAAAAAAATGAAAAAAATAATTTAATAATTTCTATAATTACTAGTGAATCATCCTTTAATTATGGGAATTTTTCCATAATTTTTTGACCATTTTTATTAATTTTTATTATTTTTTAAGTATTAATATCGAAATAAATTAAAATAAAATATTTTCGGTAAAAAAATATTTTTTTTAATTTTTTTTATGGTGTATTAAATTATTTCCTACAACTTTCATGTTGAAAGTTTTGGCAAAAAACCATTACTTTTTAAAAAAACCCCATTATGACTCCTCGAACATGCTTGATGTTTCCTCCTGCCAGACTGAAAAGGGCTTAACAGGCTATTATAAGGGGGGGGCACCTCCCTTGCCCAGGGCAAGGCAGTGGCAGGTACGCCCCATGTTGGGCGCGGCCTGGGCTGCGGCCTTGGGTTACATGCACTGCGGCTCGACCGCGGCCTGGGCTGCGGCCTGGGGCGGCTCGGCCGCGGCCTTGGGCGGCCTGGACCGCGGCCTTGGGCGGCCTTGCGCGGCCTGGGCGCGGCCTTGGGCGGCCTGGGCGCGGCCTTGCGCGGCCTGGGCGCGGCCTTGGGCGGCCTGGCCGCGGCCTTGGGCAGCATGGCGTGGCATGCGCGCGGGCGTGGGCGGCCTGGCATGCGCGCGGCATGGGCAGCACGGCATGGCATGCGCACGGCCTGGGCGGCCTGGCATGCAGCCGGCCTGGCATGCCCGCGGCGTGGGCAGCACGGCATGGCATGCGCACGGCCTGGGCGGCCTGGCATGCAGCCGGCCTGGCATGCCCGCGGCGTGGGCAGCACGGCATGGCATGCGCACGGCCTGGGCGGCCTGGCATGCAGCTGGCCTGGGCAGCACGGCCTGGCATGCGCACGGCCTAGGCGGCCTGGCATGCAGCCGGCCAGGGCAGCCTGGCCTGGCATGCCCGCGGCGTGGGCAGCGTGGCCTGTGCGAATACCGCGCGCGTGGTCTTTTGACAACGGTGCGCGTGTTGCGCGCATGGTCGCGCACGCCTTTGCACGCCTTCGCACGCAACGCACGTCTAGTGATAAGAACCGCAGCCAAGGCAGCCCAGCCCCAAGGCCATGGCCAGCAGCATGGCATGCCACGGCCAAGGCAGGCCAGCCAAAGCCAGCAGCATGCCATGCCAAGGCCAAGGCCAGCAGCATGCCATGCCACGGCCAAGGCAGCCCAGCCAAAGCCAGCAGCTTGCCATGCCAAGGCCAAGGCCAGCAGCATGCCATGCCACGGCCAAGGCAGCCCAGCCAAAGCCAGCAGCATGCCATGCCAAGGCCAAGGCCAGCAGCATGCCATGCCACGGCCAAGGCAGCCCAGCCAAAGCCAGCAGCATGCCATGCCAAGGCCTAGGCCAGCAGCATGCCATGCCACGGCCAAGGCAGGCCTGCCAAAGCCAGCAGCATGCCATGCCAAGGCCAAGGCCAGCAGCATGCCATGCCACGGCCAAGGCAGCCCAGGCAAAGCCAGCAGCATGCCATGCCAAGGCCTAGGCCAGCAGCATGCCATGCCAAGGCCAAGGCCAGCAGCATGCCATGCCACGGCCAAGGCAGCCCAGCCAAAGCCAGCAGCATGCCAGGCCAAGGCCTTGGCCAGCAGCATGCCATGCCACGGCCAAGGCAGGCCTGCCAAAGCCAGCAGCATGCCATGCCAAGGCCAAGGCCAGCAGCATGCCATGCCACGGCCAAGGCAGCCCAGCCAAAGCCAGCAGCATGCCATGCCAAGGCCTAGGCCAGCAGCATGCCATGCCACGGCCAAGGCAGCCCAGCCAAAGCCAGCAGCATGCCATGCCAAGGCCAAGGCCAGCAGCATGCCATGCCACGGCCAAGGCAGCCCAGGCAAAGCCAGCAGCATGCCATGCCAAGGCCTAGGCCAGCAGCATGCCATGCCACGGCCAAGGCAGCCCAGCCAAAGCCAGCAGCATGCCATGCCAAGGCCAAGGCCAGCAGCATGCCATGCCACGGCCAAGGCAGCCCAGGCAAAGCCAGCAGCATGCCATGCCAAGGCCTAGGCCAGCAGCATGCCATGCCACGGCCAAGGCAGGCCAGCCAAAGCCAGCAGCATGCCATGCCAAGGCCAAGGCCAGCAGCATGCCATGCCACGGCCAAGGCAGCCCAGCCAAAGCCAGCAGCATGCCAGGCCAAGGCCTTGGCCAGCAGCATGCCATGCCACGGCCAAGGCAGGCCTGCCAAAGCCAGCAGCATGCCATGCCAAGGCCAAGGCCAGCAGCATGCCATGCCACGGCCAAGGCAGCCCAGCCAAAGCCAGCAGCATGCCATGCCAAGGCCTAGGCCAGCAGCATGCCATGCCACGGCCAAGGCAGCCCAGCCAAAGCCAGCAGCATGCCATGCCAAGGCCAAGGCCAGCAGCATGCCATGCCACGGCCAAGGCAGCCCAGCCAAAGCCAGCAGCATGCCATGCCAAGGCCTAGGCCAGCAGCATGCCATGCCACGGCCAAGGCAGCCCAGCCAAAGCCAGCAGCATGCCATGCCAAGGCCAAGGCCAGCAGCATGCCATGCCACGGCCAAGGCAGCCCAGCCAAAGCCAGCAGCATGCCATGCCAAGGCCTAGGCCAGCAGCATGCCATGCCACGGCCAAGGCAGGCCTGCCAAAGCCAGCAGCATGCCATGCCAAGGCCAAGGCCAGCAGCATGCCATGCCACGGCCAAGTGTCACGGCCTTGGAATTTCTGAACCAACCCTCAGTCTTTCCAAGCCAACCGTGCGGCCTTAGATGCTTGTAGCACGCCTTGCTTGCACCTAAGTAAGCCTTTTGTGGAAGGGAGCTAGGGGAATGCACACACAAGAGAGATTGAGAGAATATTAGCTTGTATTACTTTAGAGAAAGCTTACAATACTTGGGATGGTTTGGCCAAATGAGGGCCTCCCCTTTATATAGCCTTACAAAGATTATTCTAGAACCATATTAATGGAGAGTGTTCTAGACACTTCCCTCTAACTAGAGTACTCTAAGACTATTCTAGTATGTCTAGAAGATTCTACCATAGCCTCTAACTATATACAAGTTTCTACAATGCTCCAGGGAATTCTAGAAGCTTCCAGCATGCTCTACAATCTCCCTGAGCTTATTATCTTCTTGACTGCTCTAGAGAATTCTAGATCCTTCTATTAGCTTCCCATCTTCTAGCCATTCTCTAGAGAGTTCCAGCAATCTCCTTTGGTTTCCAACACTTTCTGGTGAGGGCAGCATTAGGATTTCTCTGTCCGTGACATTCTCCCCCACTTATTGCGGCGACGCCCTCGTCGCGCCTTTCTTGCAAAGCCTTCGTTGCCTCCTTGCCATAAGGAGTTGCACTTGCCATTTGTGCTTGATAAGGTGTCTCCGCGCCTTGCTTTTTCTTCCACTTGCGATCCACCTTTCCCCTCGGTGGAAGTCTCTTAGGTCTCGCTCCTCCTTTGCCTTGGAGGTTAGCTTGATAGGTAGGCTCCCCCTTCTTTGAGTCTTCCTTGACTTGCGGTGTGGAGAGAACCTTCTTGGCCGCTTGCCCGCTAATCATCTTTTTGTTAGCGCCATCTACCTCGTTCTTGTCTGCCCCCAACTCAATAGCAGATAGAAGTTGCAGTTTAGTATTTTCCTTGCTCACCATTGGCACCATGTAAGGCCCACCCTCCATGATGCACATTTTGTTGTCGCGAGGCAACATTGCCACATTGAACTCTCGCAAGAACTCCATCCCTAGCACCACATCATAGTCATCCAGTGATGCTATTGAGAAGTTCACTTTCCCGCGCCATCCACCAAGGTGTAGCTCGACCCCTCGAGCCATGCCATCCACAGGCTTTGCCTTGGCGTTTACTGTCTTCATTAATGCTTGACCCCTGTCAAGTCTTAGACCAAGCCGCTTGGCTTCTTCTGCCTTGATGAAGTTGTGGGAAGCCCCTGTGTCCACCATGACTTGGGCCGCCTTCCCATTGATTTTGCCCTCTACGTACATCAAACCCTTATCCCCTTGGGTTGATGCAGTAGGCTTCGCTTCTATGGCACCAAGCAGCTGCAGAGAACCCATGCAAGCCTGCTCTTCCCTTTCTTCCCTTTCTTCCCTTTCTTCCCTTTCCAGCATTGCACTAAGACTCTTCCTCTTTGGGCAATCGCGCGCCCAATGTGGCCCATCGCAGATGAAGCAGTTATCCTTGGGCTTGCTTTCTTTCTTTGACTCATTCCTCCAGTCTTTGCCCGTTGGTGACTTGCTTCTACCTTCTCTGTACCTTGAAGCCTTAGAATCCTCCCATTCTTTGGCCCATGTGGCTCCCCCACCTTTGCCTTGACCCTCCTTGGTGGACTCCAAGTTGGAAGCTTCCTGCTTACTGTATTCCACCAATGTCTCGGCCACGGTGAGTGCAGTGGAGATATCCTTGACGCCTCTTCGTTGTAGTTCCAGTTGTGCCCACTGCTTAAGCCCAGCTGTGAAGTTAAAGAGCAAGTCATCATCACTCATGTTAGGGATTTGAAGCATTAACCCGGAGAATTCTTGGACATAATCCCTAATAGAGTGGGTGTGCTTCAACTCCCTCATCCTCAAACGTGCTTCATATGCCACATTTTCAGGATAGAATTGCCTTATTAATTCATTCTTGAATTGTTCCCATGAAGAGATAGTGCAAATGCCTCTTTCCATTTCAGCGTGCTTACGACGCCACCAAACTCCAGCTAACTTAGTGAGGTAGAGAGAAGCGGTGCGTACCTTCGCAAGCTCATCGTTTAAGTTTAAAGCTTCAAAGTACCTCTCTAAGTGCCAAAGGTAGTCATCCAGCTCCTTAGCATCCCGTGTGCCATCAAACTCCTTAGGCTTTGGCGCCTCCAGCCTTGGAGTGAATCCCGCATTAGTGGCAACACCGCCATTAGCCACAGCTCGCTTGCATATGGCCCAATCCGCCCGTGTCTCTTCCAAGCCTTCCTTCAGCTCTTGGACTTGGTCTTGGAGTTGACAAATAGCCTTCAGGATCCGTTCCTGAAAGTCATAGCTTTCTTGTCTCTGCGCTTCAGAGTTGATCCGGATGGTGTCCCGCACGGACTCAAGCAATTCCTCGACTTGGCTTTCCACGTTGCCATCGAGTTGCCCCATCGCTTGTTCCAGCCGATCAAGACGCTCCTTGACATCGGCCACAGCAAATTCAATCTTGACCACACGGGTGTCCATGGCACTCATCACATCCCGTGACTTGTCTTTCGCCCTCTTGCCCAAGTTTGCAGCAGCCTCCCTTCCGCGGTTCTCTTCGGTGTGAGCTACTTCTGACATAGTGCCCTTCCTTCCTTAGTCACGACGCCTTCGTAACCCGCTCTGATACCAACTGTCACGGCCTTGGAATTTCTGAACCAACCCTCAGTCTTTCCAAGCCAACCGTGCGGCCTTAGATGCTTGTAGCACGCCTTGCTTGCACCTAAGTAAGCCTTTTGTGGAAGGGAGCTAGGGGAATGCACACACAAGAGAGATTGAGAGAATATTAGCTTGTATTACTTTAGAGAAAGCTTACAATACTTGGGATGGTTTGGCCAAATGAGGGCCTCCCCTTTATATAGCCTTACAAAGATTATTCTAGAACCATATTAATGGAGAGTGTTCTAGACACTTCCCTCTAACTAGAGTACTCTAAGACTATTCTAGTATGTCTAGAAGATTCTACCATAGCCTCTAACTATATACAAGTTTCTACAATGCTCCAGGGAATTCTAGAAGCTTCCAGCATGCTCTACAATCTCCCTGAGCTTATTATCTTCTTGACTGCTCTAGAGAATTCTAGATCCTTCTATTAGCTTCCCATCTTCTAGCCATTCTCTAGAGAGTTCCAGCAATCTCCTTTGGTTTCCAACACTTTCTGGTGAGGGCAGCATTAGGATTTCTCTGTCCGTGACACAAGGCAGCCCAGCCAAAGCCAGCAGCATGCCATGCCAAGGCCTAGGCCAGCAGCATGCCATGCCACGGCCAAGGCAGCCCAGCCAAAGCCAGCAGCATGCCATGCCAAGGCCAAGGCCAGCAGAATGCCATGCCATGGCCAAGGCAGGCCAGCCAAAGCCAGCAGCATGCCATGCCAAGGCCAAGGCCAGCAGCATGCCATGCCACGGCCAAGGCAGCCCAGGCAAAGCCAGCAGCATGCCATGCCAAGGCCTAGGCCAGCAGCATGCCATGCCACGGCCAAGGCAGGCCAGCCAAAGCCAGCAGCATGCCATGCCAAGGCCAAGGCCAGCAGCATGCCATGCCACGGCCAAGGCAGCCCAGCCAAAGCCAGCAGCATGCCAGGCCAAGGCCTTGGCCAGCAGCATGCCATGCCACGGCCAAGGCAGGCCTGCCAAAGCCAGCAGCATGCCATGCCAAGGCCAAGGCCAGCAGCATGCCATGCCACGGCCAAGGCAGCCCAGCCAAAGCCAGCAGCATGCCATGCCAAGGCCTAGGCCAGCAGCATGCCATGCCACGGCCAAGGCAGCCCAGCCAAAGCCAGCAGCATGCCATGCCAAGGCCAAGGCCAGCAGCATGCCATGCCACGGCCAAGGCAGCCCAGCCAAAGCCAGCAGCATGCCATGCCAAGGCCTAGGCCAGCAGCATGCCATGCCACGGCCAAGGCAGCCCAGCCAAAGCCAGCAGCATGCCATGCCAAGGCCAAGGCCAGCAGCATGCCATGCCACGGCCAAGGCAGCCCAGCCAAAGCCAGCAGCATGCCATGCCAAGGCCTAGGCCAGCAGCATGCCATGCCACGGCCAAGGCAGCCCAGCCAAAGCCAGCAGCATGCCATGCCAAGACCAAGGCCAGCAGCATGCCATGCCACGGCCAAGGCAGCCCAGCCAAAGCCAGCAGCATGCCATGCCAAGGCCTAGGCCAGCAGCATGCCATGCCACGGCCAAGGCAGCCCAGCCAAAGCCAGCAGCATGCCATGCCAAGGCCTAGGCCAGCAGCATGCCATGCCACGGCCAAGGCAGCCCAGCCAAAGCCAGCAGCATGCCATGCCAAGGCCTAGGCCAGCAGCATGCCATGCCACGGCCAAGGCAGGCCTGCCAAAGCCAGCAGCATGCCATGCCAAGGCCAAGGCCAGCAGCATGCCATGCCACGGCCAAGGCAGCCCAGCCAAAGCCAGCAGCATGCCATGCCAAGGCCTAGGCCAGCAGCATGCCATGCCACGGCCAAGGCAGCCCAGCCAAAGCCAGCAGCATGCCATGCCAAGGCCAAGGCCAGCAGCATGCCATGCCACGGCCAAGGCAGCCCAGCCAAAGCCAGCAGCATGCCATGCCAAGGCCTAGGCCAGCAGCATGCCATGCCACGGCCAAGGCAGGCCTGCCAAAGCCAGCAGCATGCCATGTCAAGGTCAAGGCCAGCAGCATGCCATGCCACGGCCAAGGCAGCCCAGCCAAAGCCAGCAGCATGCCATGCCATGGCCTAGGCCAGCAGCATGCCATGCCACGGCCAAGGCAGGCCAGCCAAAGCCAGCAGCATGCCATGCCAAGGCCTAGGCCAGCAGCATGCCATGCCACGGCCAAGGCAGGCCAGCCAAAGCCAGCAGCATGCCATGCCAAGGCCAAGGCCAGCAGCATGCCATGCCACGGCCAACGCAGCCCAGCCAAAGCCGGCGGCATGCCATGCCAAGGCCAAGGCCAGCAGCATGCCATGCCACGACCAAGGCTGCCAGCCAAAGCCAGCAGCATGCCATGCCAAGGCCTAGGCCAGCAGCATGCCATGCCACGGCCAAGGCAGCCCAGCCAAAGCCAGCAGCATGCCATGCCAAGGCCTAGGCCAGCAGCATGCCATGCCACGGCCAAGGCAGCCCAGCCAAAGCCAGCAGCATGCCATGCCAAGGCCAAGGCCAGCAGCATGCCATGCCACGGCCAAGGCAGCCCAGCCAAAGCCAGCAGCATGCCATGCCAAGGCCAAGGCCAGCAGCATGCCATGCCACGGCCAAGGCAGCCCAGCCAAAGCCGCCAGCATGCCATGCCAAGGCCAAGGCCAAGGCCAGCAGCATGCCATGCCACGGCCAAGGCCAAGGCCAAGGCAGCCCATCCGAAGCCAGCAACATTCCATGGCAAGGCCAACGCAGCCCAGCCAAAGCCGGCGGCATGCCATGCCAAGGCCAAGGCCAGCCGCATGTCTTGCCACGGCCTTGTCCCGCAGCGTGGCGTGCCTTTGCCTTGGGCTAGAACATCGCATGCCACGCCCTTGGCAAGCAATCCTGTCCCTCGTGTAATTGCCATTTGGTTTGGCTTTGACTTACGTATATGTTGCCCTGCGAAATGCTTGTCCCTCGGGTAATAGCCGTTTGGTTGCCTTTGACTTGCGAACCCGTTGCTAGTGCTTTCCCCAGTGGAAGCTTGTTGGGAAAAGTATGTCCCTCGGAAGTTGCCTGTTGCGTTTGTTATTTGCATTCGAGCTATCCGATGCTTGCTGGGTTTCTCTAAGAGTTTTTGCACGTTCGTCGGGCTTTTTAATTATTTATTTACTCATAAAAATTATAATAAAATAAATTAAAAATAAAAAAATAGTTAAAAAAATTACTATAATTACTAGTGCCTCATCTTATAATTGTTGGAATTTTTCTAGAATTTTTTGAGTATTTTTAGTAATTTTTATTATTTTTTAAGTATTAAAATTGAAATAAATTAAAATAAAATATTCCGGTGGCCAAATATTTTTTTATAATTTTTTTTATGGTGTATTAAATTATTTCATACAACTTTCATGTTGAAAGTTTTGGCAAAAAACCATTACTTTTTAAAAAAACCCCATTATGACTCCTCGAACATGCTTGATGTTTCCTCCTGCCAGATTGAAAAGGGCTTAACAGGCTATTATAAGGGGGGGGCACCTCCCTTAAGGCTGGCCAGCATGGCCAGGCCACAGGCCACGCCTATGCCTAGGCGGGCGCTTGGCACATGCCATCGCTTGGCTTGTGGCATTGGCTTGTGGCATCGAAACTACATAGCCAAGCACGGGATGCGTCGAGTGGCGGCCCGCGGCGGTGGCGGTGGCACGTTGGCCTAGGCCAGCATGCCATGCCACAGCCTTGGCCAGCAACATGGCATGCCAAAGCCTTGGCCAGCAACATGGCATGCCAAAGCCTTGGCCAGCAGCATGCCATGCCTTGGCCTTGGCAAGCATGTCATGCCACGGCCTTGGCCAGCAGCATGCCATGCCACGGCCTTGGCCAGCAGCATGCCATGCCCCGGCCTTGGCCAGCAGCATGCCATGCCACGGCCTTGGCCAGCAGCATGCCATGCCACAGCCTTGGCCAGCAGCATGCCATGCCACAGCCTTGGCCAGCAACATGGCATGCCAAAGCCTTGGCCAGCAGCATGCCATGCCTTGGCCTTGGCAAGCATGTCATGCCACGGCCTTGGCCAGCAGCATGCCATGCCACGGCCTTGGCCAGCAGCATGCCATGCCACGGCCTTGGCCAGCAGCATGCCATGCCACAGCCTTGGCCAGCAACATGGCATGCCAAAGCCTTGGCCAGCAGCACGCCATGCCCCGGCCTTGGCAAGCTTGTCATGCCACGGCCATGGCCAGCAGCGTG
>NW_028129474.1:15310000-15322500 GCF_055761805.1 Camellia sinensis
CCCGCATGCCATGCCACGGCCTCGGCCCGCATGACATGCCACGGCCTCGGCCCGCATGACATGCCACGGCCTCGGCCCGCATGCCATGCCACGGCCTCGGCCCGCATGCCTTGCCACGGCGTTGCCCAACATGCCACGCCACGGTCTCGGCCCGCATGCCATGCCATGCCACGGCCCGCATGTCTTTGCCACGGCGTTGCCAAACATGCCATGCCACGGCCTCGACCAGCATGCCATGCCACGGCGTCGCCCAACATGCCATGCCACGGCCACGGCCCGCATGCCATGCCACGGCCTCGGCCCGCATGCCTTGCTACGGCGTTGCCCAACATGCCATGCCACGGCCTCGGCCCGCATGCCTTGCCACCGCGTTGCCCAGCATGCCATGCCACCGCGTTGCCCGTCGTGCCATGCCTTAGCCTTGGCCAACATGTCGAGCCACAGCCTCGGCCCGCATGCCATGCTACGGCGTCGCCCAACATGCCATGCCACGGCCTCGGCCCGCATGCCTTGCTACGGCGTCGCCCAACATGCCATGCCACGGCCTCGGCCCGCATGCCATGCCACGGCCTCGGCCCGCATGCCATGCCACGGCCTCGGCCCGCATGCCATGCCACGGCCTCGGCCCGCATGCCATGCCACGGCCTCGGCCCGCATGACATGCCACGGCCTCGGCCCGCATGCCATGCCACGGCCTCGGCCCGCATGCCCTGCCACGGCGTTGCCCAACATGCCATGCCACGTCCTCGGCCCGCATGCCATGACATGCCACGGCCCGCATGTGTTGCCACGGCGTTGCCAAACATGCCATGCCACGGCCTCGGCCCGCATGCCATGCCACGGCGTCGCCCAACATGCCATGCCACGGCCACGGCCCGCATGCCATGCCACGGCCTCGGCCCGCATGCCTTGCCACGGCGTTGCCCAACATGCCATGCCACGGCCTCGGCCCGCATGCCTTGCCACGGCGTTGCCCAACATGCCATGCCACGGCCTCGGCCCGCATGCCATGCCATGCCACGGCCCGCATGTCTTGCCAAGGCATTGCCAAACATGCCTTGCCACGGCCTCGGCCCGCATGCCATGCCACGGCGTCGCCCAACATGCCATGCCACGGCCTCGGCCCGCATGCCTTGCAACGGCGTCGCCCAACATGCCATGCCACGGCCTCGGCCCGCATGCCATGCCACGGCCTCGGCCCGCATGCCATGCCACGGCCTCGGCCCGCATGCCATGCCACGGCCTCGGCCCGCATGACATGCCACGGCCTCGGCCCGCATGCCATGCCACGGCCTCGGCCCGCATGCCATGCCACGGCCTCGGCCCGCATGCCTTGCCACGGCGTTGCCCAACATGCCACGCCACGGCCTCGGCTCGCATGCCATGCCATGCCACGGCCCGCATGTCTTGCCACGGCGTTGCGAAACATGCCATGCCACGGCCTCGGCCCGCATGCCATGCCACGGCCTCGGCCCGCATGCCTTGCTACGGCGTTGCCCAACATGCCATGCCACGGCCTCGGCCCGCATGCCTTGCCACCGCGTTGCCCAGCATGCCATGCCACCGCGTCGCCCGGCGTGCCATGCCTTAGCCTTGGCCAACATGTCGAGGCACGGCCTCGGCCTGCATGCCTTGCTACGGCGTCGCCCAACATGCCATGCCACGGCCTCGGCCCGCATGCCATGCCACGGCAGCGGCCCGCATGCCTTGCCACGGCGTTGCCCAACATGCCATGCCACGGCCTCGGCCCGCATGCCATGCCATGCCACGGCCCGCATGTCTTGCCACGGCGTTGCCAAACATGCCATGCCACGGCCTCGGCCCGCATGCCATGCCACGGCGTCGCCCAACATGCCATGCCCCGGCCACGGCCCGCATGCCATGCCACGGCCTCGGCCCGCATGCATTGCTACGGCGTTGCCCAACATGCCATGCCACGGCCTCGGCCCGCATGCCTTGCCACCGCGTTGCCCAGCATGCCATGCCACCGCGTTGCCCGGCGTGCCATGCCTTAGCCTTGGCCAACATGTCGAGCCACGGCCTCGGCCCGCATGCCTTGCTACGGCGTCGCCCAACATGCCATGCCACGGCCTCGCCCCGCATGCCATGCCACGGCCTCGCCCCGCATGCCATGCCACGGCCTCGGCCCGCATGACATGCCACGGCCTCGGCCCGCATGACATGCCACGGCGTTGCCCAACATGCCACGCCACGGCCTCGGCCCGCATGCCATGCCATGCCACGGCCCGCATGTCATGCCACGGCGTTGCCAAACATGCCATGCCACGGCCCCGGCCCGCATGCCTTGCTACGGCGTCGTCCAACATGCCATGCCACGGCCTCGGCCCGCATGCCATGCCACGGCCTCGGCCCGCATGCCATGCCACGGCCTCGGCCCGCATGCCATGCCACGGCCTCGGCCCGCATGACATGCCACGGCCTCGGCCCGCATGCCATGCCACGGCCTCGGCCCGCATGCCTTGCCACGGCGTTGCCCAACATGCCATGCCACGGCCCGCATGTCTTGCCACGGCGTTGCCAAACATGCCATGCCACGGCCTCGGCCCGCATGCCATGCCACGGCGTCGCCCAACATGCCATGCCGCGGCCACGGCCCGCATGCCATGCCACGACCTCGGCCCGCATGCCTTGCTACGGCGTTGCCCAACATGGCATGCCACGGCCTCGGCCCGCATGCCATGCCACAGCCTCGGCCCGCATGTCTTGCCACGGCGTTGCCAAACATGCCATGCCACGGCCTCGGCCCGCATGCCATGCCACGGCGTCGCCCAACATGCCATGCCACGGCCACGGCCACGGCCCGCATGCCATGCCACGGCCTCGGCCCGCATGCCTTGCTACGGCGTTGCCCGACATGCCATGCCACGGCCTCGGCCCGCATGCCTTGCCACCGCGTTGCCCAGCATGCCATGCCACCGCGTTGCCCGGCGTGCCATGCCTTAGCCTTGGCCAACATGTCGAGCCACGGCCTCGGCCCGCATGCCTTGCTACGGCGTCGCCCAACATGCCATGCCACGGCCTCGGCCCGCATGCCATCCCACGGCCTCGGCCCGCATGCCTTGGTACGGCGTCGCCCAACATGCCATGCCACGGCCTCGGCCCGCATTACATGCCACGGCCTCGGCCCGCATGACATGCCACGGCCTCGGCCCGCATGCCATGCCACGGCCTCGGCCCGCATGCCATGCCATGCCACGGCCCGCATGTCTTGCCATGGCGTTGCCAAACATGCCATGCCACGGCCTCGGCCCGCATGCCATGCCACGGCGTCGCCCAACATGCCATGCCACGGCCACGGCCCGCATGCCATGCCACGGCCTCGGCCCGCATGCCTTGCTACGGCGTTGCCCAACATGCCATGCCACGGCCTCGGCCCGCATGCCTTGCCACCGCGTTGCCCAGCATGCCATGCCACCGCGTTGACCGGCGTGCCATGCCTTAGCCTTGGCCAACATGTCGAGCCACGGCCTGGGCCAAACTTGCCATGACACGGCCTCGGCCCGCATGCCATGCCACGGCCTCGGCCCGCATGACATGCCACGGCCTCGGCCCGCATGCCTTGCTACGGCGTCGCCCAACATTCCATGCCACGGCCTCGGCCCGCATGCCAAGCCACGGCCTCGGCCCGCATGACATGCCACGGCCTCGGCCCGCATGCCTTGCCACGACGTCGCCCAACTTGCCATGCCACGGCCTCGGCCCGCATGCCATGCCACGGCCTCGGCTCGCATGACATGCCACGGCCTCGGCCCGCATGCCTTGCTACGGCGTCGCCCAACATGCCATGCCACGGCCTCGGCCCGCATGCCATGCCACGGCCTCGGCCCGCATGACATGCCACGGCCTCGGACCGCATGCCTTGCTACGGCGTCGCACAACATGCCATGCCACGGCCCCGGCCCGCATGCCTTGCCACCGCGTTGCCCGGCATGCCATGCCACCGCGTTGCCCGGCGTGCCATGCCTTAGCCTTGGCCAACATGTCGTGCCACGGCCTCGGCCCGCATGCCATGCCATGCCACGGCCCGCATGTCTTGCCACGGCGTTGCAAACATGCCATGCCACGGCCTCGGCCCGCATGCCTTGCTACGGCGTCGCCCAACATGCCATGCCACGGCCTCGGTCAGCATGCCATGCCATGGCACCGCCTTGTCCAGCACGCCGTGCCGCAGCGTTGGCCAGCATGCCTTGGCCGGCATGCCATGCCAATGCCTTGGGCCAACATGGCGTGCCACGGGCTGGGCCATGCCGGTCCGTTGCCCGGCATGCCACGGCCGTGGCGGAATGGCAAGCCACGGCCTCGGCCAGCATGCCATGCCCCGGCCTCGCCCAGCATGCCATGGCACGGTCTTGGTCAGCATGCCATGCCATGGCACCGCCTTGTGCAACGTTGGCCAGCATGCCTTGGCCGGCATGCCATGCCAATGCCTTGGGCCAACATGGCGTGCCACGGGCTGGGCGAGCATGGCATGCCACGGGCTGGGCGAGCATGCCACGCCACGGCCTTGGCTAGCAGCAAGGCATGCCACGGCCTCGGCGAGCATGCCATGCCATGCCAAGGCCAAGGCCAAGGCCAAAGCCAAGGCCAAGGCCAAGGCCAAGGCAGTGGGCAAGGGCAAGGCCAAGTCCCTGTGCAAGGCATGGCCAAGGCCAAGGCCATGGCATGCCACCGCCTCGATCGATCTTTTTGAACATGATTCTTTTATAATCTTACCCAAACCGTGCAACACAATTAAAAATGCACTACAATCAATTTTAAATGTCATTCCCTATTTTTTTGCAATTTTTCTGGAGCTTTTCGAATTTTTAAAGCCCTTATTTGGCATAAAAAAATCAAAATAAAATAAAAAAAATGAAAAAAATAATTTAATAATTTCTATAATTACTAGTGAATCATCCTTTAATTATGGGAATTTTTCCATAATTTTTTGACCATTTTTATTAATTTTTATTATTTTTTAAGTATTAATATCGAAATAAATTAAAATAAAATATTTTCGGTAAAAAAATATTTTTTTTAATTTTTTTTATGGTGTATTAAATTATTTCCTACAACTTTCATGTTGAAAGTTTTGGCAAAAAACCATTACTTTTTAAAAAAACCCCATTATGACTCCTCGAACATGCTTGATGTTTCCTCCTGCCAGACTGAAAAGGGCTTAACAGGCTATTATAAGGGGGGGGCACCTCCCTTGCCCAGGGCAAGGCAGTGGCAGGTACGCCCCATGTTGGGCGCGGCCTGGGCTGCGGCCTTGGGTTACATGCACTGCGGCTCGACCGCGGCCTGGGCTGCGGCCTGGGGCGGCTCGGCCGCGGCCTTGGGCGGCCTGGACCGCGGCCTTGGGCGGCCTTGCGCGGCCTGGGCGCGGCCTTGGGCGGCCTGGGCGCGGCCTTGCGCGGCCTGGGCGCGGCCTTGGGCGGCCTGGCCGCGGCCTTGGGCAGCATGGCGTGGCATCCGCGCGGGCGTGGGCGGCCTGGCATGCGCGCGGCATGGGCAGCACGGCATGGCATGCGCACGGCCTGGGCGGCCTGGCATGCAGCCGGCCTGGCATGCCCGCGGCGTGGGCAGCACGGCATGGCATGCGCACGGCCTGGGCGGCCTGGCATGCAGCCGGCCTGGCATGCCCGCGGCGTGGGCAGCACGGCATGGCATGCGCACGGCCTGGGCGGCCTGGCATGCAGCTGGCCTGGGCAGCACGGCATGGCATGCGCACGGCCTGGGCGGCCTGGCATGCAGCCGGCCAGGGCAGCCTGGCCTGGCATGCCCGCGGCGTGGGCAGCGTGGCCTGTGCGAATACCGCGCGCGTGGTCTTTTGACCACGGTGCGCGTGTTGCGCGCATGGTCGCGCACGCCTTTGCACGCCTTCGCACGCAACGCACGTCTAGTGATAAGAACCGCAGCCAAGGCAGCCCAGCCCCAAGGCCATGGCCAGCAGCAGGGCATGCCACGGCCAAGGCAGGCCAGCCAAAGCCAGCAGCATGCCATGCCAAGGCCAAGGCCAGCAGCATGCCATGCCACGGCCAAGGCAGCCCAGGCAAAGCCAGCAGCATGCCATGCCAAGGCCTAGGCCAGCAGCATGCCATGCCACGGCCAAGGCAGGCCAGCCAAAGCCAGCAGCATGCCATGCCAAGGCCAAGGCCAGCAGCATGCCATGCCACGGCCAAGGCAGCCCAGGCAAAGCCAGCAGCATGCCATGCCAAGGCCTAGGCCAGCAGCATGCCATGCCACGGCCAAGGCAGGCCAGCCAAAGCCAGCAGCATGCCATGCCAAGGCCAAGGCCAGCAGCATGCCATGCCACGGCCAAGGCAGCCCAGCCAAAGCCAGCAGCATGCCAGGCCAAGGCCTTGGCCAGCAGCATGCCATGCCACGGCCAAGGCAGGCCTGCCAAAGCCAGCAGCATGCCATGCCAAGGCCAAGGCCAGCAGCATGCCATGCCACGGCCAAGGCAGCCCAGCCAAAGCCAGCAGCATGCCATGCCAAGGCCTAGGCCAGCAGCATGCCATGCCACGGCCAAGGCAGCCCAGCCAAAGCCAGCAGCATGCCATGCCAAGGCCAAGGCCAGCAGCATGCCATGCCACGGCCAAGGCAGCCCAGCCAAAGCCAGCAGCATGCCATGCCAAGGCCTAGGCCAGCATGCCATGCCACGGCCAAGGCAGCCCAGCCAAAGCCAGCAGCATGCCATGCCAAGGCCAAGGCCAGCAGCATGCCATGCCACGGCCAAGGCAGCCCAGGCAAAGCCAGCAGCATGCCATGCCAAGGCCTAGGCCAGCAGCATGCCATGCCACGGCCAAGGCAGGCCAGCCAAAGCCAGCAGCATGCCATGCCAAGGCCAAGGCCAGCAGCATGCCATGCCACGGCCAAGGCAGCCCAGCCAAAGCCAGCAGCATGCCAGGCCAAGGCATTGGCCAGCAGCATGCCATGCCACGGCCAAGGCAGGCCTGCCAAAGCCAGCAGCATGCCATGCCAAGGCCAAGGCCAGCAGCATGCCATGCCACGGCCAAGGCAGCCCAGCCAAAGCCAGCAGCATGCCATGCCAAGGCCTAGGCCAGCAGCATGCCATGCCACGGCCAAGGCAGCCCAGCCAAAGCCAGCAGCATGCCATGCCAAGGCCAAGGCCAGCAGCATGCCATGCCACGGCCAAGGCAGCCCAGCCAAAGCCAGCAGCATGCCATGCCAAGGCCTAGGCCAGCAGCATGCCATGCCACGGCCAAGGCAGCCCAGCCAAAGCCAGCAGCATGCCATGCCAAGGCCAAGGCCAGCAGCATGCCATGCCACGGCCAAGGCAGCCCAGCCAAAGCCAGCAGCATGCCATGCCAAGGCCTAGGCCAGCAGCATGCCATGCCACGGCCAAGGCAGGCCTGCCAAAGCCAGCAGCATGCCATGCCAAGGCCAAGGCCAGCAGCATGCCATGCCACGGCCAAGGCAGCCCAGCCAAAGCCAGCAGCATGCCATGCCAAGGCCTAGGCCAGCAGCATGCCATGCCACGGCCAAGGCAGCCCAGCCAAAGCCAGCAGCATGCCATGCCAAGGCCAAGGCCAGCAGAATGCCATGCCACGGCCAAGGCAGGCCAGCCAAAGCCAGCAGCATGCCATGCCAAGGCCAAGGCCAGCAGCATGCCATGCCACGGCCAAGGCAGCCCAGGCAAAGCCAGCAGCATGCCATGCCAAGGCCTAGGCCAGCAGCATGCCATGCCACGGCCAAGGCAGGCCAGCCAAAGCCAGCAGCATGCCATGCCAAGGCCAAGGCCAGCAGCATGCCATGCCACGGCCAAGGCAGCCCAGCCAAAGCCAGCAGCATGCCAGGCCAAGGCCTTGGCCAGCAGCATGCCATGCCACGGCCAAGGCAGGCCTGCCAAAGCCAGCAGCATGCCATGCCAAGGCCAAGGCCAGCAGCATGCCATGCCACGGCCAAGGCATCCCAGCCAAAGCCAGCAGCATGCCATGCCAAGGCCTAGGCCAGCAGCATGCCATGCCACGGCCAAGGCAGCCCAGCCAAAGCCAGCAGCATGCCATGCCAAGGCCAAGGCCAGCAGCATGCCATGCCACGGCCAAGGCAGCCCAGCCAAAGCCAGCAGCATGCCATGCCAAGGCCAAGGCCAGCAGCATGCCATGCCACGGCCAAGGCAGCCCAGCCAAAGCCAGCAGCATGCCATGCCAAGGCCTAGGCCAGCAGCATGCCATGCCACGGCCAAGGCAGCCCAGCCAAAGCCAGCAACATGCCATGCCAAGGCCAAGGCCAGCAGCATGCCATGCCACGGCCAAGGCAGCCCAGCCAAAGCCAGCAGCATGCCATGCCAAGGCCTAGGCCAGCAGCATGCCATGCCACGGCCAAGGCAGGCCTGCCAAAGCCAGCAGCATGCCATGCCAAGGCCAAGGCCAGCAACATGCCATGCCACGGCCAAGGCAGCCCAGCCAAAGCCAGCAGCATGCCATGCCAAGGCCTAGGCCAGCAGCATGCCATGCCACGGCCAAGGCAGCCCAGCCAAAGCCAGCAGCATGCCATGCCAAGGCCTAGGCCAGCAGCATGCCATGCCACGGCCAAGGCAGCCCAGCCAAAGCCAGCAGCATGCCATGCCAAGGCCAAGGCCAGCAGCATGCCATGCCACGGCCAAGGCAGCCCAGCCAAAGCCAGCAGCATGCCATGCCAAGGCCTAGGCCAGCAGCATGCCATGCCACGGCCAAGGCAGGCCTGCCAAAGCCAGCAGCATGCCATGTCAAGGCCAAGGCCAGCAGCATGCCATGCCACGGCCAAGGCAGCCCAGCCAAAGCCAGCAGCATGCCATGCCACGGCCAAGGCAGCCCAGCCAAAGCCAGCAGCATGCCATGCCAAGGCCTAGGCCAGCAGCATGCCATGCCACGGCCAAGGCAGCCCAGCCAAAGCCAGCAGCATGCCATGCCAAGGCCAAGGCCAGCAGCATGCCATGCCACGGCCAAGGCAGCCCAGCCAAAGCCAGCAGCATGCCATGCCAAGGCCTAGGCCAGCAGCATGCCATGCCACGGCCAAGGCAGCCCAGCCAAAGCCAGCAGCATGCCATGCCAAGGCCAAGGCCAGCAGCATGCCATGCCACGGCCAAGGCAGCCCAGCCAAAGCCAGCAGCATGCCATGCCAAGGCCTAGGCCAGCAGCATGCCATGCCACGGCCAAGGCAGCCCAGCCAAAGCCAGCACCATGCCATGCCAAGGCCAAGGCCAGCAGCATGCCATGCCACGGCCAAGGCAGCCCAGCCAAAGCCAGCAGCATGCCATGCCAAGGCCTAGGCCAGCAGCATGCCATGCCACGGCCAAGGCAGGCCTGCCAAAGCCAGCAGCATGCCATGCCAAGGCCAAGGCCAGCAACATGCCATGCCACGGCCAAGGCAGCCCAGCCAAAGCCAGCAGCATGCCATGCCAAGGCCTAGGCCAGCAGCATGCCATGCCACGGCCAAGGCAGCCCAGCCAAAGCCAGCAGCATGCCATGCCAAGGCCTAGGCCAGCAGCATGCCATGCCACGGCCAAGGCAGCCCAGCCAAAGCCAGCAGCATGCCATGCCAAGGCCAAGGCCAGCAGCATGCCATGCCACGGCCAAGGCAGCCCAGCCAAAGCCAGCAGCATGCATGCCAAGGCCTAGGCCAGCAGCATGCCATGCCACGGCCAAGGCAGGCCTGCCAAAGCCAGCAGCATGCCATGTCAAGGCCAAGGCCAGCAGCATGCCATGCCACGGCCAAGGCAGCCCAGCCAAAGCCAGCAGCATGCCATGCCATGGCCTAGGCCAGCAGCATGCCATGCCACGGCCAAGGCAGGCCAGCCAAAGCCAGCAGCATGCCATGCCAAGGCCTAGGCCAGCAGCATGCCATGCCACGGCCAAGGCAGGCCAGCCAAAGCCAGCAGCATGCCATGCCAAGGCCAAGGCCAGCAGCATGCCATGCCACGGCCAACGCAGCCCAGCCAAAGCCGGCGGCATGCCATGCCAAGGCCAAGGCCAGCAGCATGCCATGCCACGACCAAGGCTGCCAGCCAAAGCCAGCAGCATGCCATGCCAAGGCCTAGGCCAGCAGCATGCCATGCCACGGCCAAGGCAGCCCAGCCAAAGCCAGCAGCATGCCATGCCAAGGCCTAGGCCAGCAGCATGCCATGCCACGGCCAAGGCAGCCCAGCCAAAGCCAGCAGCATGCCATGCCAAGGCCAAGGCCAGCAGCATGCCATGCCACGGCCAAGGCAGCCCAGCCAAAGCCAGCAGCATGCCATGCCAAGGCCAAGGCCAGCAGCATGCCATGCCACGGCCAAGGCAGCCCAGCCAAAGCCGCCAGCATGCCATGCCAAGGCCAAGGCCAAGGCCAGCAGCATGCCATGCCACGGCCAAGGCCAAGGCCAAGGCAGCCCATCCGAAGCCAGCAACATTCCATGGCAAGGCCAACGCAGCCCAGCCAAAGCCGGCGGCATGCCATGCCAAGGCCAAGGCCAGCCGCATGTCTTGCCACGGCCTTGTCCCGCAGCGTGGCGTGCCTTTGCCTTGGGCTAGAACATCGCATGCCACGCCCTTGGCAAGCAATCCTGTCCCTCGTGTAATTGCCATTTGGTTTGGCTTTGACTTACGTATATGTTGCCCTGCGAAATGCTTGTCCCTCGGGTAATAGCCGTTTGGTTGCCTTTGACTTGCGAACCCGTTGCTAGTGCTTTCCCCAGTGGAAGCTTGTTGGGAAAAGTATGTCCCTCGGAAGTTGCCTGTTGCGTTTGTTATTTGCATTCGAGCTATCCGATGCTTGCTGGGTTTCTCTAAGAGTTTTTGCACGTTCGTCAGGCTTTTTAATTATTTATTTACTCATAAAAATTATAATAAAATAAATTAAAAATAAAAAAATAGTTAAAAAAATTACTATAATTACTAGTGCCTCATCTTATAATTGTTGGAATTTTTCTAGAATTTTTTGAGTATTTTTAGTAATTTTTATTATTTTTTAAGTATTAAAATTGAAATAAATTAAAATAAAATATTCCGGTGGCCAAATATTTTTTTATAATTTTTTTTATGGTGTATTAAATTATTTCATACAACTTTCATGTTGAAAGTTTTGGCAAAAAACCATTACTTTTTAAAAAAACCCCATTATGACTCCTCGAACATGCTTGATGTTTCCTCCTGCCAGATTGAAAAGGGCTTAACAGGCTATTATAAGGGGGGGGCACCTCCCTTAAGGCTGGCCAGCATGGCCAGGCCACAGGCCACGCCTATGCCTAGGCGGGCGCTTGGCACATGCCATCGCTTGGCTTGTGGCATTGGCTTGTGGCATCGAAACTACATAGCCAAGCACGGGATGCGTCGAGTGGCGGCCCGCGGCGGTGGCGGTGGCACGTTGGCCTAGGCCAGCATGCCATGCCACAGCCTTGGCCAGCAACATGGCATGCCAAAGCCTTGGCCAGCAACATGGCATGCCAAAGCCTTGGCCAGCAGCATGCCATGCCTTGGCCTTGGCAAGCATGTCATGCCACGGCCTTGGCCAGCAGCATGCCATGCCACGGCCTTGGCCAGCAGCATGCCATGCCCCGGCCTTGGCCAGCAGCATGCCATGCCACGGCCTTGGCCAGCAGCATGCCATGCCACAGCCTTGGCCAGCAGCATGCCATGCCACAGCCTTGGCCAGCAACATGGCATGCCAAAGCCTTGGCCAGCAGCATGCCATGCCTTGGCCTTGGCAAGCATGTCATGCCACGGCCTTGGCCAGCAGCATGCCATGCCACGGCCTTGGCCAGCAGCATGCCATGCCACGGCCTTGGCCAGCAGCATGCCATGCCACGGCCTTGGCCAGCAGCATGCCATGCCACAGCCTTGGCCAGCAACATGGCATGCCAAAGCCTTGGCCAGCAGCACGCCATGCCCCGGCCTTGGCAAGCTTGTCATGCCACGGCCATGGCCAGCAGCGTGCTATGCCCCGGCCTTGGCCAGCAGCTTGCCATGCCACGACCTTGGCCAGCAGCTTGCCATGCCACGGCCTTGGCCAGCATGTCATGCCACGGCCTTGGCCAGCAGCATGCCATGCCGCGGCCTTGGCCAGCAACATGGCATGCCGCGGCCTTGGCCGGCAGCATGCCATGCCGCGGCCTTGGCCGGCAGCATGCCATGCCGCGGCCTTGGCCGGCAGCATGCCATGCCGCGGCCTTTGCCAGCAGCATGGCAAGCCCAAGCCTTGGTCAGCAGCAGCATGCCATGCCAATGCCTTGGCCAGCAGCATGCCTTGCC
The DNA here is from genome assembly GCF_055761805.1 of Camellia sinensis. Lineage (NCBI taxonomy): Eukaryota > Viridiplantae > Streptophyta > Magnoliopsida > Ericales > Theaceae > Camellia > Camellia sinensis. Next base: position 15,322,234 of record NW_028129474.1, read on the forward strand.
ACGGCCTCGTCCAGCAGCATGGCATGCCACGCCACGGCCTCGGCCATCAGCATGCCTTGCCACGGCCTCGGCCATCAGCATGCCTTGCCACGGCCTTGTCCAGCAGCATGGCATGCCCGGCCTTGGCCAGCAGCATGTCATGCCACGGCCTTGGCAAGCATGCCAAGCCACGGCCTTGGCAAGCATGCCATGTCCCTCGGGTAATTGTACAAGTTGCCTTGCGAAATGCATGTCCCTCGGTTAAATTGCCATTTGGTTGGCTTTGGC
>NW_028129474.1:15332500-15345000 GCF_055761805.1 Camellia sinensis
ATGCCACGGCCTCGGCCCGCATGCCATGCCACGGCCTCGGCCCGCATGCCATGCCACGGCCTCGGCCCGCATGCCATGCCACGGCCTCGGCCCGCATGACATGCCACGGCCTCGGCCCGCATGCCATGCCACGGCCTCGGCCCGCATGCCCTGCCACGGCGTTGCCCAACATGCCATGCCACGTCCTCGGCCCGCATGCCATGACATGCCACGGCCCGCATGTGTTGCCACGGCGTTGCCAAACATGCCATGCCACGGCCTCGGCCCGCATGCCATGCCACGACGTCGCCCAACATGCCATGCCACGGCCACGGCCCGCATGCCATGCCACGGCCTCGGCCCGCATGCCTTGCCACGGCGTTGCCCAACATGCCATGCCACGGCCTCGGCCCGCATGCCTTGCCACGGCGTTGCCCAACATGCCATGCCACGGCCTCGGCCCGCATGCCATGCCATGCCACGGCCCGCATGTCTTGCCAAGGCGTTGCCAAACATGCCTTGCCACGGCCTCGGCCCGCATGCCATGCCACGGCGTCGCCCAACATGCCATGCCACGGCCTCGGCCCGCATGCCTTGCAACGGCGTCGCCCAACATGCCATGCCACGGCCTCGGCCCGCATGCCATGCCACGGCCTCGGCCCGCATGCCATGCCACGGCCTCGGCCCGCATGCCATGCCACGGCCTCGGCCCGCATGACATGCCACGGCCTCGGCCCGCATGCCATGCCACGGCCTCGGCCCGCATGCCATGCCACGGCCTCGGCCCGCATGCCTTGCCACGACGTTGCCCAACATGCCACGCCACGGCCTCGGCCCGCATGCCATGCCATGCCACGGCCCGCATGTCTTGCCACGGCGTTGCGAAACATGCCATGCCACGGCCTCGGCCCGCATGCCATGCCACGGCGTCGCCCAACATGCCATGCCACGGCCACGGCCCGCATGCCATGCCACGGCCTCGGCCCGCATGCCTTGCTACGGCGTTGCCCAACATGCCATGCCACGGCCTCGGCCCGCATGCCTTGCCACCGCGTTGCCCAGCATGCCATGCCACCGCGTTGCCCGTGGTGCCATGCCTTAGCCTTGGCCAACATGTCGAGCCACGGCCTTGGCCAACATGTCGAGCCACGGCCTCGGCCCGCATGCCTTGCTACGGCGTCGCCCAACATGCCATGCCACGGCCTCGGCCCGCATGCCTTGCTACGGCGTCGCCCAACATGCCATGCCACGGCCTCGGCCCGCATGCCATGCCACGTCCTCGGCCCGCATGCCATGCCACGGCCTCGGCCCGCATGCCATGCCCCGGCTTCGGCCCGCATGCCATGCCACGGCCTCGGCCCGCATGACATGCCACGGCCTCGGCCCGCATGCCATGCCACGGCCTCGGCCCGCATGCCTTGCTTCGGCCACGGCCTCGGCCCGCATGCCATGACATGCCACGGCACGCATGTCTTGCCACGGCGTTGCCAAACATGCCATGCCACGGCCTCGGCCCGCATGCCATGCCACGGCGTCGCCCAACATGCCATGCCACGGCCTCGGCCCGCATGCCTTGCCACCGCGTTGCCCAGCATGCATTGCCACCGCGTTGGCCGGCTTGCCATGCCTTAGCCTTGGCCAACATGTCGAGCCACGGCCTCGGCCCGCATGCCTTGCTACGGCGTTGCCCAACATGCCATGCCACGGCCTCGGCCCGCATGCCTTGCCACCGCGTTGCCCAGCATGCCATGCCACCGCGTCGCCCGGCGTGCCATGCCTTAGCCTTGGCCAACATGTCGAGGCACGGCCTCGGCCTGCATGCCTTGCTACGGCGTCGCCCAACATGCCATGCCACGGCCTCGGCCCGCATGCCATGCCACGGCAGCGGCCCGCATGCCTTGCCACGGCGTTGCCCAACATGCCATGCCACGGCCTCGGCCCGCATGCCATGCCATGCCACGGCCCGCATGTCTTGCCACGGCGTTGCCAAACATGCCATGCCACGGCCTCGGCCCGCATGCCATGCCACGGCGTCGCCCAACATGCCATGCCCCGGCCACGGCCCGCATGCCATGCCACGGCCTCGGCCCGCATGCATTGCTACGGCGTTGCCCAACATGCCATGCCACGGCCTCGGCCCGCATGCCTTGCCACCGCGTTGCCCAGCATGCCATGCCACCGCGTTGCCCGGCGTGCCATGCCTTAGCCTTGGCCAACATGTCGAGCCACGGCCTCGGCCCGCATGCCTTGCTACGGCGTCGCCCAACATGCCATGCCACGGCCTCGCCCCGCATGCCATGCCACGGCCTCGCCCCGCATGCCATGCCACGGCCTCGGCCCGCATGACATGCCACGGCCTCGGCCCGCATGCCATGCCACGGCCTCGGCCCGCATGCCTTGCCACGGCGTTGCCCAACATGCCACGCCACGGCCTCGGCCCGCATGCCATGCCATGCCACGGCCCGCATGTCATGCCACGGCGTTGCCAAACATGCCATGCCACGGCCCCGGCCCGCATGCCTTGCTACGGCGTCGTCCAACATGCCATGCCACGGCCTCGGCCCGCATGCCATGCCACGGCCTCGGCCCGCATGCCATGCCACGGCCTCGGCCCGCATGCCATGCCACGGCCTCGGCCCGCATGCCATGCCACGGCCTCGGCCCGCATGACATGCCACGGCCTCGGCCCGCATGCCATGCCACGGCCTCGGCCCGCATGCCTTGCCACGGCGTTGCCCAACATGCCATGCCACGGCCCGCATGTCTTGCCACGGCGTTGCCAAACATGCCATGCCACGGCCTCGGCCCGCATGCCATGCCACGGCGTCGCCCAACATGCCATGCCGCGGCCATGGCCCGCATGCCATGCCACGGCCTCGGCCCGCATGCCTTGCTACGGCGTTGCCCAACATGGCATGCCACGGCCTCGGCCCGCATGCCATGCCACGGCCTCGGCCCGCATGTCTTGCCACGGCGTTGCCAAACATGCCATGCCACGGCCTCGGCCCGCATGCCATGCCACGGCGTCGCCCAACATGCCATGCCACGGCCACGGCCACGGCCCGCATGCCATGCCACGGCCTCGGCCCGCATGCCTTGCTACGGCGTTGCCCGACATGCCATGCCACGGCCTCGGCCCGCATGCCTTGCCACCGCGTTGCCCAGCATGCCATGCCACCGCGTTGCCCGGCGTGCCATGCCTTAGCCTTGGCCAACATGTCGAGCCACGGCCTCGGCCCGCATGCCTTGCTACGGCGTCGCCCAACATGCCATGCCACGGCCTCGGCCCGCATGCCATCCCACGGCCTCGGCCCGCATGCCTTGGTACGGCGTCGCCCAACATGCCATGCCACGGCCTCGGCCCGCATTACATGCCACGGCCTCGGCCCGCATGACATGCCACGGCCTCGGCCCGCATGCCATGCCACGGCCTCGGCCCGCATGCCATGCCATGCCACGGCCCGCATGTCTTGCCATGGCGTTGCCAAACATGCCATGCCACGGCCTCGGCCCGCATGCCATGCCACGGCGTCGCCCAACATGCCATGCCACGGCCACGGCCCGCATGCCATGCCACGGCCTCGGCCCGCATGCCTTGCTACGGCGTTGCCCAACATGCCTTGCCACCGCGTTGCCCAGCATGCCATGCCACCGCGTTGACCGGCGTGCCATGCCTTAGCCTTGGCCAACATGTCGAGCCACGGCCTGGGCCAAACTTGCCATGACACGGCCTCGGCCCGCATGCCATGCCACGGCCTCGGCCCGCATGACATGCCACGGCCTCGGCCCGCATGCCTTGCTACGGCGTCGCCCAACATTCCATGCCACGGCCTCGGCCCGCATGCCAAGCCACGGCCTCGGCCCGCATGACATGCCACGGCCTCGGCCCGCATGCCTTGCCACGACGTCGCCCAACTTGCCATGCCACGGCCTCGGCCCGCATGCCATGCCACGGCCTCGGCTCGCATGACATGCCACGGCCTCGGCCCGCATGCCTTGCTACGGCGTCGCCCAACATGCCATGCCACGGCCTCGGCCCGCATGCCATGCCACGGCCTCGGCCCGCATGACATGCCACGGCCTCGGACCGCATGCCTTGCTACGGCGTCGCACAACATGCCATGCCACGGCCCCGGCCCGCATGCCTTGCCACCGCGTTGCCCGGCGTGCCATGCCTTAGCCTTGGCCAACATGTCGTGCCACGGCCTCGGCCCGCATGCCATGCCATGCCACGGCCCGCATGTCTTGCCACGGCGTTGCAAACATGCCATGCCACGGCCTCGGCCCGCATGCCTTGCTACGGCGTCGCCCAACATGCCATGCCACGGCCTCGGTCAGCATGCCATGCCATGGCACCGCCTTGTCCAGCACGCCGTGCCGCAGCGTTGGCCAGCATGCCTTGGCCGGCATGCCATGCCAATGCCTTGGGCCAACATGGCGTGCCACGGGCTGGGCCATGCCGGTCCGTTGCCCGGCATGCCACGGCCGTGGCGGCATGGCAAGCCACGGCCTCGGCCAGCATGCCATGCCCCGGCCTCGCCCAGCATGCCATGGCACGGTCTTGGTCAGCATGCCATGCCATGGCACCGCCTTGTGCAACGTTGGCCAGCATGCCTTGGCCGGCATGCCATGCCAATGCCTTGGGCCAACATGGCGTGCCACGGGCTGGGCGAGCATGGCATGCCACGGGCTGGGCGAGCATGCCACGCCACGGCCTTGGCTAGCAGCAAGGCATGCCACGGCCTCGGCGAGCATGCCATGCCATGCCAAGGCCAAGGCCAAGGCCAAAGCCAAGGCCAAGGCCAAGGCCAAGGCAGTGGGCAAGGGCAAGGCCAAGTCCCTGTGCAAGGCATGGCCAAGGCCAAGGCCATGGCATGCCACCGCCTCGATCGATCTTTTTGAACATGATTCTTTTATAATCTTACCCAAACCGTGCAACACAATTAAAAATGCACTACAATCAATTTTAAATGTCATTCCCTATTTTTTTGCAATTTTTCTGGAGCTTTTCGAATTTTTAAAGCCCTTATTTGGCATAAAAAAATCAAAATAAAATAAAAAAAATGAAAAAAATAATTTAATAATTTCTATAATTACTAGTGAATCATCCTTTAATTATGGGAATTTTTCCATAATTTTTTGACCATTTTTATTAATTTTTATTATTTTTTAAGTATTAATATCGAAATAAATTAAAATAAAATATTTTCGGTAAAAAAATATTTTTTTTAATTTTTTTTATGGTGTATTAAATTATTTCCTACAACTTTCATGTTGAAAGTTTTGGCAAAAAACCATTACTTTTTAAAAAAACCCCATTATGACTCCTCGAACATGCTTGATGTTTCCTCCTGCCAGACTGAAAAGGGCTTAACAGGCTATTATAAGGGGGGGCACCTCCCTTGCCCAGGGCAAGGCAGTGGCAGGTACGCCCCATGTTGGGCGCGGCCTGGGCTGCGGCCTTGGGTTACATGCACTGCGGCTCGACCGCGGCCTGGGCTGCGGCCTGGGGCGGCTCGGCCGCGGCCTTGGGCGGCCTGGACCGCGGCCTTGGGCGGCCTTGCGCGGCCTGGGCGCGGCCTTGGGCGGCCTGGGCGCGGCCTTGCGCGGCCTTGCGCGGCCTGGGCGCGGCCTTGGGCGGCCTGGGCGCGGCCTTGCGCGGCCTGGGCGCGGCCTTGGGCAGCATGGCGTGGCATCCGCGCGAGCGTGGGCGGCCTGGCATGCGCGCGGCATGGGCAGCACGGCATGGCATGCGCACGGCCTGGGCGGCCTGGCATGCAGCCGGCCTGGCATGCCCGCGGCGTGGGCAGCACGGCATGGCATGCGCACGGCCTGGGCGGCCTGGCATGCAGCCGGCCTGGCATGCCCGCGGCGTGGGCAGCACGGCATGGCAACGCACGTCTAGTGATAAGAACCGCAGCCAAGGCAGCCCAGCCCCAAGGCCATGGCCAGCAGCATGGCATGCCACGGCCAAGGCAGGCCAGCCAAAGCCAGCAGCATGCCATGCCAAGGCCAAGGCCAGCAGCATGCCATGCCACGGCCAAGGCAGCCCAGCCAAAGCCAGCAGCTTGCCATGCCAAGGCCAAGGCCAGCAGCATGCCATGCCACGGCCAAGGCAGCCCAGCCAAAGCCAGCAGCATGCCATGCCAAGGCCAAGGCCAGCAGCATGCCATGCCACGGCCAAGGCAGCCCAGCCAAAGCCAGCAGCATGCCATGCCAAGGCCTAGGCCAGCAGCATGCCATGCCACGGCCAAGGCAGGCCTGCCAAAGCCAGCAGCATGCCATGCCAAGGCCAAGGCCAGCAGCATGCCATGCCACGGCCAAGGCAGCCCAGGCAAAGCCAGCAGCATGCCATGCCAAGGCCTAGGCCAGCAGCATGCCATGCCACGGCCAAGGCAGGCCAGCCAAAGCCAGCAGCATGCCATGCCAAGGCCAAGGCCAGCAGCATGCCATGCCACGGCCAAGGCAGCCCAGCCAAAGCCAGCAGCATGCCAGGCCAAGGCCTTGGCCAGCAGCATGCCATGCCACGGCCAAGGCAGGCCTGCCAAAGCCAGCAGCATGCCATGCCAAGGCCAAGGCCAGCAGCATGCCATGCCACGGCCAAGGCAGCCCAGCCAAAGCCAGCAGCATGCCATGCCAAGGCCTAGGCCAGCAGCATGCCATGCCACGGCCAAGGCAGCCCAGCCAAAGCCAGCAGCATGCCATGCCAAGGCCAAGGCCAGCAGCATGCCATGCCACGGCCAAGGCAGCCCAGCCAAAGCCAGCAGCATGCCATGCCAAGGCCTAGGCCAGCAGCATGCCATGCCACGGCCAAGGCAGCCCAGCCAAAGCCAGCAGCATGCCATGCCAAGGCCAAGGCCAGCAGCATGCCATGCCACGGCCAAGGCAGCCCAGGCAAAGCCAGCAGCATGCCATGCCAAGGCCTAGGCCAGCAGCATGCCATGCCACGGCCAAGGCAGGCCAGCCAAAGCCAGCAGCATGCCATGCCAAGGCCAAGGCCAGCAGCATGCCATGCCACGGCCAAGGCAGCCCAGCCAAAGCCAGCAGCATGCCAGGCCAAGGCCTTGGCCAGCAGCATGCCATGCCACGGCCAAGGCAGGCCTGCCAAAGCCAGCAGCATGCCATGCCAAGGCCAAGGCCAGCAGCATGCCATGCCACGGCCAAGGCAGCCCAGCCAAAGCCAGCAGCATGCCATGCCAAGGCCTAGGCCAGCAGCATGCCATGCCACGGCCAAGGCAGCCCAGCCAAAGCCAGCAGCATGCCATGCCAAGGCCAAGGCCAGCAGCATGCCATGCCACGGCCAAGGCAGCCCAGCCAAAGCCAGCAGCATGCCATGCCAAGGCCTAGGCCAGCAGCATGCCATGCCACGGCCAAGGCAGCCCAGCCAAAGCCAGCAGCATGCCATGCCAAGGCCAAGGCCAGCAGCATGCCATGCCACGGCCAAGGCAGCCCAGCCAAAGCCAGCAGCATGCCATGCCAAGGCCTAGGCCAGCAGCATGCCATGCCACGGCCAAGGCAGGCCTGCCAAAGCCAGCAGCATGCCATGCCAAGGCCAAGGCCAGCAGCATGCCATGCCACGGCCAAGGCAGCCCAGCCAAAGCCAGCAGCATGCCATGCCAAGGCCTAGGCCAGCAGCATGCCATGCCACGGCCAAGGCAGCCCAGCCAAAGCCAGCAGCATGCCATGCCAAGGCCAAGGCCAGCAGAATGCCATGCCACGGCCAAGGCAGGCCAGCCAAAGCCAGCAGCATGCCATGCCAAGGCCAAGGCCAGCAGCATGCCATGCCACGGCCAAGGCAGCCCAGGCAAAGCCAGCAGCATGCCATGCCAAGGCCTAGGCCAGCAGCATGCCATGCCACGGCCAAGGCAGGCCAGCCAAAGCCAGCAGCATGCCATGCCAAGGCCAAGGCCAGCAGCATGCCATGCCACGGCCAAGGCAGCCCAGCCAAAGCCAGCAGCATGCCAGGCCAAGGCCTTGGCCAGCAGCATGCCATGCCACGGCCAAGGCAGGCCTGCCAAAGCCAGCAGCATGCCATGCCAAGGCCAAGGCCAGCAGCATGCCATGCCACGGCCAAGGCAGCCCAGCCAAAGCCAGCAGCATGCCATGCCAAGGCCTAGGCCAGCAGCATGCCATGCCACGGCCAAGGCAGCCCAGCCAAAGCCAGCAGCATGCCATGCCAAGGCCAAGGCCAGCAGCATGCCATGCCACGGCCAAGGCAGCCCAGCCAAAGCCAGCAGCATGCCATGCCAAGGCCTAGGCCAGCAGCATGCCATGCCACGGCCAAGGCAGCCCAGCCAAAGCCAGCAGCATGCCATGCCAAGGCCAAGGCCAGCAGCATGCCATGCCACGGCCAAGGCAGCCCAGCCAAAGCCAGCAGCATGCCATGCCAAGGCCTAGGCCAGCAGCATGCCATGCCACGGCCAAGGCAGCCCAGCCAAAGCCAGCAGCATGCCATGCCAAGGCCAAGGCCAGCAGCATGCCATGCCACGGCCAAGGCAGCCCAGCCAAAGCCAGCAGCATGCCATGCCAAGGCCTAGGCCAGCAGCATGCCATGCCACGGCCAAGGCAGCCCAGCCAAAGCCAGCACCATGCCATGCCAAGGCCAAGGCCAGCAGCATGCCATGCCACGGCCAAGGCAGCCCAGCCAAAGCCAGCAGCATGCCATGCCAAGGCCTAGGCCAGCAGCATGCCATGCCACGGCCAAGGCAGGCCTGCCAAAGCCAGCAGCATGCCATGCCAAGGCCAAGGCCAGCAACATGCCATGCCACGGCCAAGGCAGCCCAGCCAAAGCCAGCAGCATGCCATGCCAAGGCCTAGGCCAGCAGCATGCCATGCCACGGCCAAGGCAGCCCAGCCAAAGCCAGCAGCATGCCATGCCAAGGCCTAGGCCAGCAGCATGCCATGCCACGGCCAAGGCAGCCCAGCCAAAGCCAGCAGCATGCCATGCCAAGGCCAAGGCCAGCAGCATGCCATGCCACGGCCAAGGCAGCCCAGCCAAAGCCAGCAGCATGCCATGCCAAGGCCTAGGCCAGCAGCATGCCATGCCACGGCCAAGGCAGGCCTGCCAAAGCCAGCAGCATGCCATGTCAAGGCCAAGGCCAGCAGCATGCCATGCCACGGCCAAGGCAGGCCAGCCAAAGCCAGCAGCATGCCATGCCATGGCCTAGGCCAGCAGCATGCCATGCCACGGCCAAGGCAGGCCAGCCAAAGCCAGCAGCATGCCATGCCAAGGCCTAGGCCAGCAGCATGCCATGCCACGGCCAAGGCAGGCCAGCCAAAGCCAGCAGCATGCCATGCCAAGGCCAAGGCCAGCAGCATGCCATGCCACGGCCAACGCAGCCCAGCCAAAGCCGGCGGCATGCCATGCCAAGGCCAAGGCCAGCAGCATGCCATGCCACGACCAAGGCTGCCAGCCAAAGCCAGCAGCATGCCATGCCAAGGCCTAGGCCAGCAGCATGCCATGCCACGGCCAAGGCAGCCCAGCCAAAGCCAGCAGCATGCCATGCCAAGGCCTAGGCCAGCAGCATGCCATGCCACGGCCAAGGCAGCCCAGCCAAAGCCAGCAGCATGCCATGCCAAGGCCAAGGCCAGCAGCATGCCATGCCACGGCCAAGGCAGCCCAGCCAAAGCCAGCAGCATGCCATGCCAAGGCCAAGGCCAGCAGCATGCCATGCCACGGCCAAGGCAGCCCAGCCAAAGCCGCCAGCATGCCATGCCAAGGCCAAGGCCAAGGCCAGCAGCATGCCATGCCACGGCCAAGGCCAAGGCCAAGGCAGCCCATCCGAAGCCGGCGGCATGCCATGCCAAGGCCAAGGCCAGCCGCATGTCTTGCCACGGCCTTGTCCCGCAGCGTGGCGTGCCTTTGCCTTGGGCTAGAACATCGCATGCCACGCCCTTGGCAAGCAATCCTGTCCCTCGTGTAATTGCCATTTGGTTTGGCTTTGACTTACGTATATGTTGCCCTGCGAAATGCTTGTCCCTCGGGTAATAGCCGTTTGGTTGCCTTTGACTTGCGAACCCGTTGCTAGTGCTTTCCCCAGTGGAAGCTTGTTGGGAAAAGTATGTCCCTCGGAAGTTGCCTGTTGCGTTTGTTATTTGCATTCGAGCTATCCGATGCTTGCTGGGTTTCTCTAAGAGTTTTTGCACGTTCGTCGGGCTTTTTAATTATTTATTTACTCATAAAAATTATAATAAAATAAATTAAAAATAAAAAAATAATTAAAAAAATTACTATAATTACTAGTGCCTCATCTTATAATTGTTGGAATTTTTCTAGAATTTTTTGAGTATTTTTAGTAATTTTTATTATTTTTTAAGTATTAAAATTGAAATAAATTAAAATAAAATATTCCGGTGGCCAAATATTTTTTTATAATTTTTTTTATGGTGTATTAAATTATTTCATACAACTTTCATGTTGAAAGTTTTGGCAAAAAACCATTACTTTTTAAAAAAACCCCATTATGACTCCTCGAACATGCTTGATGTTTCCTCCTGCCAGATTGAAAAGGGCTTAACAGGCTATTATAAGGGGGGGGCACCTCCCTTAAGGCTGGCCAGCATGGCCAGGCCACAGGCCACGCCTATGCCTAGGCGGGCGCTTGGCACATGCCATCGCTTGGCTTGTGGCATTGGCTTGTGGCATCGAAACTACATAGCCAAGCACGGGATGCGTCGAGTGGCGGCCCGCGGCGGTGGCGGTGGCACGTTGGCCTAGGCCAGCATGCCATGCCACAGCCTTGGCCAGCAACATGGCATGCCAAAGCCTTGGCCAGCAACATGGCATGCGAAAGCCTTGGCCAGCAGCATGCCATGCCTTGGCCTTGGCAAGCATGTCATGCCACGGCCTTGGCCAGCAGCATGCCATGCCACGGCCTTGGCCAGCAGCATGCCATGCCACGGCCTTGGCCAGCAACATGGCATGCCAAAGCCTTGGCCAGCAGCATGCCATGCCTTGGCCTTGGCAAGCATGTCATGCCACGGCCTTGGCCAGCAGCATGCCATGCCACGGCCTTGGCCAGCAGCATGCCATGCCACGGCCTTGGCCAGCAGCATGCCATGCCACGGCCTTGGCCAGCAGCATGCCATGCCACAGCCTTGGCCAGCAACATGGCATGCCAAAGCCTTGGCCAGCAGCACGCCATGCCCCGGCCTTGGCAAGCTTGTCATGCCACGGCCATGGCCAGCAGCGTGCTATGCCCCGGCCTTGGCCAGCAGCTTGCCATGCCACGACCTTGGCCAGCAGCTTGCCATGCCACGGCCTTGGCCAGCATGTCATGCCACGGCCTTGGCCAGCAGCATGCCATGCCACGGCCTTGGCCAGCAACATGGCATGCCGCGGCCTTGGCCGGCAGCATGCCATGCCGCGGCCTTGGCCGGCAGCATGGCAAGCCCAAGCCTTGGTCAGCAGCAGCATGCCATGCCAATGCCTTGGCCAGCAGCATGCCTTGCCACGGCCTCGTCCAGCAGCATGGCATGCCACGCCACGGCCTCGGCCATCAGCATGCCTTGCCACGGCCTCGGCCATCAGCATGCCTTGCCACGGCCTTGTCCAGCAGCATGGCATGCCCGGCCTTGGCCAGCAGCATGTCATGCCACGGCCTTGGCAAGCATGCCAAGCCACGGCCTTGGCAAGCATGCCATGTCCCTCGGGTAATTGTACAAGTTGCCTTGCGAAATGCATGTCCCTCGGTTAAATTGCCATTTGGTTGGCTTTGGCGTGCGAACGAGTTGCCTGTGCTTTCCTTGTGGAAGCTTGTTGCGAGAAGTATGTCCCTCGAAAGTTGCCTGTTGCGTTTGTTGTTTGCATTCGCGCTAACCGGTGCTTGCTCGGCCTCTCTAAATGTTTTCGCGCGTTCGTCGGGCTTCTTGGTCCTTCGGGGGGTGATTCGTTTTGGGGGGCTGGTGCACAGTGTACGTCGTGGCGCGTGAGTTGTGTTCGGTTTGTGCGAGTTGGACGGATCCCTGCCTGTGCAGCGAACTCCACTGGTGCATTCCTCCATGTCCCTCGGGTTGTCTTCGACTCGCCTTCGGGTTGCTTGCGCTTCCCTAGTGGAAGGTGCCTTGCGAAAAGCGTGTCCCTCGGGTAATTGCCATTTGGTTGGCTTTGACGTTCGAACGAGTTGCCTATGCTTTCCTAGTGGAAGCTTGTTGCGAAAAGTATGTCCCTCGAAAGTTGCCTGTTGCGTTTGTTATTCGCATTCGCGCTAACCGGTGCTTGCTCGGCCTCTCTAAATGTTTTCGCGCGTTCGTCGGGCTTCTTAGTCCTTCGGGGGGTGATTCGTTTTGGGGGGCTGGTGCACAGTGTACGTCGTGGCGCGTGAGTTGTGTTCGGTTTGTGCGAGTTGGACGGATCCCTGCCTGTGCAGCGAACTCCACTGGTGCATTCCTCCATGTCCCTCGGGTTGTCTTCGACTCGCCTTCGGGTTGCCTGCGCTTCCCTAGTGGAAGGTGCCTTGCGAAAAGCGTGTCCCTCGGGTAATTGCCATTTGGTTGGCTTTGACGTTCGAACGAGTTGCCTA